>NW_004443979.1:1969053-1978702 GCF_000243295.1 Trichechus manatus latirostris
CTTTTCACCTCCTTCTCCAATTGGCAGGGTCAGTTGCTCAGATATGGTACAGCAGGGAAGGTCTAGCTGAAGAGGAGTTACTGGGATGGATTGTTTGTGGCACTTACTACAGCCATCAGGGTGGGTCGGTAATCAGTGCAGGGCAGGTTCCAGTAAGCCGTGCCTGTGCTGCTTGGTGGTGTGATGTTAACGCACGGTGCTTGTAGGTAGGATGGAGGGGGGAGATTGTTATGTGTGGAGCTGAGATGGATATGGGAGACAGGAGAGAGGAACAGGAGCCCAAAACATACAAACAAGAAATAGTGCTAGGGGAGCTTGCTGTTGGAGTGGAGAGACGAGAGACAGTTGTTTTGTCTCCCGCTGGAAGCTCCGTGAAGCTGCTTTCTTGTACCCCCGATTTGCTGGTCCATGGTATTTTTCAACTGCCTCTTATGCATGGGAAAGCTGGACAATGAATAAGGAAGACCGAAGAAGAATTGATGCCTTTGAATTATGATGCATTGAATATACCATAGACTGCCAGAAGAATGAACATATCTACCTTGGAAGAAGTACAGCCAGAATACTCCTTAAAAGCGAGGATGGCAAGAGTTCATCTCATATACTTTGGACATGTTATCCAGAGGGACTAGTTCCTGGAGAGGGACATCATACTTGGTAAAGTAGAGGATCAGTGAAAAAGAGGAAGACTCTCAGAGAGATGGAGCCACACAGTGGCTGCAACAATGGGCTCAAACATAGCAACAATTGTGAGGATGGCACAGTACTGGGCAGTGTTTCATTCTATTGCACAAAGGGTCACTATGAGTCAGAACTGACTCGATGGCACCTAAAAACAACAACTACTAAGCTGCAAAACCAGTAAGTTGTTTTTGGTAAGTTAAAAAGCATTTTTCACCATTTAAGACATGGTGTCTCTAGAGCAGTGACTCTCAGATTTGGCTGTGCATTAGAATTGTTGTTGCTGTTAGCGTGGCTGAGTCAATTTTGACTCATAGCAACCCCATGCGACAGAATAGAACTGACCTATAGAGTTTTCTAGGTTGTAATCTCTATGGGAGTAGATTGCCAGGTCTTTCTCCTATGCCACTGAGTGGTGTCAAACTGCCAATCTTTTAGTTAGAATTACCTGGGAGCTTATACCACCACCACCAGTTGCTGTCAAATAGATTCCGACTCATGTCAACCCCATGTGTGTCAGAGTAGAACTGTGCGCCATAAGGTTTTCAATGGCTCTGATCTTTTGGAAGTAGATTGTCAGGTCTTTATTCCAACGTGCCCCTAGGTGGACTTGAACTTCCAACCTTTTAGTTAACAGCAGATCATGTTAACTATCTGCAACACCCAGGGACTCCTGGGAACTTTCAAAATATACTAATGACCAGGTTCCAGTTTCAAAGATTTTGATTTAATTGGTCTGATATGGGGACAGCACATTCACGTTAATAATAATAATAAAAAGTGCTCCAGGTGATTTTAATATGCAGTGCTTCTCAAACTTTGACTTTCATAAGAATCACCGAAGGGCTTGTTAAACCTCAAATCACTTCGCCCATCCCCAGATATTCTGATTCACTAGGTTAGGGTAGGGCCCAATAATTGACATTTCTCACAAGTTTTCAGGTGATGCTGATATTCTGCAGATCAAACTTTAGATCAAGTATATGCATTGTATTTTAATATTAATGTTGTGGCTGCAAGCCACGTACTTATTTTTTTCAGGCTGAAGAAAGCAGGTGGACACAAAAGTCCATCCTTTGGTAAGCAGTTGGAACTGTTTCACAGCTAGGAAAATCAACACAGTGTGATCAAATGAATACATGATTACTTAATCAAGAGAGAAAATTGCTGACAGAAAAATGTCTTCATACGAAGGATGCTCATTTGAAAATGTGCTTGTTTAAAATATCCTCTGCGGAGAGAAGGTATTATTTAGGGGACACCTGGTAAGCCATGACGTGTTCAACAAAGATTTTGAAAGAAAAGTTTTAGTCTTGGAAGGGAGCTCAGATTCTTTTTCTCTGGAAATATCTCCCCGGGCAACAGAATGAATGATTCACCTTTCCAAATCCTTGGGTATTAGAATAGCTAAAGAAACATAGCATAATTAAACTTTCACAGCCCATGTAAGACGCCAGTGAGAAAATGTGCAAAACTGATCAGCACGTCTTTATTACTAGAAGAGGTATGGAAGGACATGGAAGGTTGATTTAAATGTTAAAATGTATGAATTATCTATTTCCTAAAGAGTATAAATCCTAAATGTCCAGGAACGGCAGTTATAGGGGACTCCAGAACACACCTAAAAATACAAATAAAATAAAAAATAAGAATTAGATTGTGTTTCCCAACTTAAAATGAATTCGAACTGTATTTGTTACCTTTCTATGATTCATATAGTAAAAATTAGCCTAGGCCTTGAGTTATAAATTTTGATTAATGTGTGGAATAGACTGATAATTACGAACTTGAGTCAAATCCTCATGTCTTTTGGGTTATGGAAATATAGCCTAAGATCAAAGTGGAACAATATTTTGATTAAGACAGTTACTATAATTATATCTAGAGCAATGTTTTCCCCAGTCGTATAAGGCAATACTTGAGACTCTTACTGATGTCTGATAGTGTAATATGTCTTAAGTGATCCACACAACACATTATAGCTCAAGAACATTTCTTTTTATACATCACTTTGGGTTACCTTTAGGGTAAAACTAAGCAAGATTGATGCATAAGTTTGCCTCTTTGTTATGCTTTGGCTGTGAAATAATGCGTTGCTTGATAATGAATCCACTATTTGCATTTCAGGATCCAGTAAGATTCAACAATGGCTCTCATTTCTCTAGAACTCCTCATAGGAGAACTAAGAAATTATTTACCTCAGTAGTTTCTGCTGACTAATAACTCTGCAGTCAGTAACAGGTATCAAGATTACACTTATAAGTTTTTAAGTAGGCTGCATTGATTGTGTGTTAAAATGCCATGTGGTATCATTCACATGAATTTCCATTTGGAGATGTGATTTTTAAACATTTTATTCGTGCACTTTACTAGTTTAGGGCTATTTCTGCCTTTTATCAAAATTTCTACCTTTTATCAAAAGGTCCCATGCTGTTATATGTTGTGGTGTTCAATTGAATAAATAATTTTTGGCTTGTATTTTTGAACCATTTTTGGGAATTAAAAAAAAGAAGAATATCTGAGTGTAAAAACAATTTGGAACTAAAGAAACCTGTTAGGCTTTAAAAACATAGTTTTCTCGGTCCCCAAATCCATGCTTCCATATGGATGTAATATTACTCATCCTGAATGTGTCATTTGCTGCTCGAATCTGATTTACACATCTGTGGAAGTTGGGCATTTTCCCACTGCAGCCATGAATAATGAAAGTTTTGAAAATTTAACCAGTAGCATCAAGCTGTTTTGTTGTATAAGCAAGAGTAAAAAGCGAGATTGAAACAAATAAGCTTTTTTATTATCACATTAAATATGTATGCTGTAACATAAAATATCTCAAGGTTTTACAACATACACACACAGGCCCTGAATATGTCCGTTTATATGGTACAAAACCTCATAAACTGTTCATCTGACCAAAGAATATCCATCTTCCCATTGTGGTCCAGGGAGGGAACAGAGCGTAAGGCCGTGTATAACGCAAACGGTTCTTTCCTCAGGGCATTGCTCTATCGAATAATTCACCTTAATGGTTACCCTCATTTACGTAGTCAATGTATTTTCTTTGCTGGGTCATGATGACACTGACAGAGACTCCAAGAAGGATGAGGACATTGTGGCAGGGTAGTTTAACAAATGTAGAAACTTTCTCTCTATCACAAATTGGTGGTGGATTCAGGCAACATCTACATGTCCAGACCAATTTGCATGTTGTGATTAACTTGTGCAGTGAAACCCCATCTCAATGCATTAAAACACAGAAACAAACAAAACTCTCCTTTTAGAAGAGTTAGCTACAGAAGTATAGCTTTCTTTTTGTCTTTCCACCAAGTCTTAGCCTATCTAGGATATCAAACACTGTTGTCATTTCCTTACAGCAATCTATTTGTAAGAATGTTTTGTGATAGTCTATTTATAGATCAGGTGAAATTTGATTCAACGACTGTTAGATAATGCTACTTTTAATTAAGATTGTATTAAGAATTTTAGTTACAGATAATGGAAATAGGTAAAACAAAATAGGTGTCACAAATTGATTTATGTTTCCATGTTACCTGCTACCACTCATGGTAAAATCACACACCTGAAACAGGACAATGTCTGTTTGTCTGACTTTCCTAAACTGTGAGAAGAGCAAAAAAATAAAGGCTATCATTTTTTCTTGAAAGCTGGGCTAATTTTACCCTAATCCTGTGAGAAACCTAATCCTATGATCATTCATAGATAAGGGTGAAGCAGGAATATAAAGCTGGGAAAAAAACAGATAATACTGGACCATATCTATAAAAAAAATAGGAGAAATATGTTAATCTACTGATGCTTTTTCTCAGTAATGTCTGACAACTCCCTTTCCCTAGCCCTGGCCCCAGCAACTTAGTTGGCTAAACTTGAACAATTGTTTTGCTACACAAACATTGCCTGTAAGAAAGTTAATGTTGGAGAAAGCAAGAAGTCACCCTAGTCGTTTTTAATATTTTATATACATATATACATACTTATAAACAATATATATTACTGTTTTGCATGTGTTTTAAATGTACACATAGGGCATCATACTATATGTCATTTTGTGTATTTCTTTTTCCTCTCAATATTATGTTTTTAAGATTTACTCTTTTTGATATATATTGCTTTCATTTTTTAAGAAAGAAAGAGTTAAAAAAAAAAAGTTAGTGTTCTTTTCTTGGAAACTGAGATGCCAAAACTGTCTCACTCTAACAGTAAATTTTCGTTGTCTATGTAATAAAGTAATTGCTCAGTTCAGTTAATTCACTGGGGGAAAACAGTCAAATGGTTGGAAGAAGCAGATAAAAAGCTGCAGCAGGCCTTGGCATTCTGTACTCAGAGCAAATCTAGGCCCCTCATGCCTGCTCCCATTTCTCCAGGGTAGTGACTGGTTCCCTTTGTCCCTCTTACTGTCTCTTAGGGCTTTATAACTCAACATCTGTCATCACCTAGTCTACTCCTTTACCTCTTTGGAGTGACTGTTTTAGAATTGCTTTAACCTCATCACCAACTCCAGGGCTTGATTTTCATATCACTGCTCTCCTATCTGCTGTGGCTCTGGGAAAGAGTTATTTTCCTTCCTGTTCTGTGACCTACTTTGGGGCTTAGGGGATGCTCAGAGACTCCTGGGGCTCCTTTGCCACTGCTACTCCCACTGCTTCCTCTTCTTGAATTCTTACTGTAACGTGTGAGTACCAGTGACTTAGAGTTGGCAATAGTTGCTGGCAAATGTGTTTAGAAAAGAGTAGCCTAATATTTTCTGTCTTTCTGATCAATTCCCAAACGTAGGCCAACTTTTAGTGAGCATTTTTTGCATGTGAAAAACAAACCAAGCAAAAGAAAAAGCAAATGACCTAAATTAGATGTGTGTAAAGTACCTAACTGGCACAGTGGTTAAGAGCTCGACTGCTCACCAAAAGGTCCGCAGTTTGAATTCACCAGCTGCTCCTTGGAAACCCTATGGGGGCAGTTGTACTCTGTCCTGTAAGGTCGCTATGAGTCAGAATTGATTCAACGGCAACTGGTTTTTTGTTTTTTTTAAAGTACCTAACTAACTCAGTGCTGGCACACAGGAAGCTCTCAAATGGTAGCTATTATGGGGATCTAAATATAATTAAATGGTGGGGTTTATTTTGAAATTTTCTTTCTTTTTATGTTTCCAGTTTAGATATAGGCTAATAAAGGCCAGGAAACTTCTTTTGCTTAGGCTAATAAAGAGCAGAGAACTACTTTCTAACTCAGTGCTTTTTTCTCCTTATTATTGGAGGTGAACTGGAGGCCTGAGAGAATTGCCATGCCAAGTCTAAGGGTGAGTGAGAGGCAAAGCAAGGAGCAGGGAAGGACGCTGGCTTTGTCCCTGCAGTCACATAGCAGGTCCCCTGGAGAAGAGAGTCACTGATAGCAGCTGCTGTTTTGAGAACAAAAAAAAGGTTGTTGGGAAAGGAAATTCTATAGGAAAAAATTGTTTTTGATTTCTTTTTCAAAAATGTGTGAGAGATAGAAAACACAATGTAAATAACAATATTTAACTCATATTGGCTGGCTTATTCTTTAAGGAACATATATTATCTGGGACCAGGTGTAAAAAATGAATTCATTTCCATAACTATCACAAAATTTTGTTATAATTGCATATTTTCCGAATGACCTTTAAGCTATGATAATGTTTGAAGTTGGCTTTCCCAGTGGATGATTTGCAATTATAAGGCTATAGTTATAATAGCTCAGGTCACAGGTGGAATAATTGAATATCGTTAACAATGACATTTGATTATGTTTCTTCATTTTTTCCGATTATATGTCAGGTTCCTCGTGAAATCAGAGACCATGGGGATTCATTATTGCTGGTCTTGATGGTATTGCAATTTTATAACCATCTAATAAATTAGCATTTAATACTGAGCGATTTCATCTTAAACTCAGAAAGTTGCTTTTGTTTTAAAGAAGACCTTTTCAAGGAGAACCAAGGGAAGCTGTTCAGGAAATGCAGAGGATTAAATCTTATCCAAGCAAATGAGTCTTGGATCTTTGCAGTCATCTCAGTTGTTAGAAATATCATTCTGCGCTAAAAAATTCAAAGGGATTAAATGTCAAAAATCACTGAAACAAAATCTCTTGAGTTTGCCAATTTCATATTCTTCTGTCCCCGGTTTTCTTACATACTCGTTTCTCCGTCCTGGTTATCCTTGTTCTTTTCTAGCTCATTTTCCAAGCTAAGAGAAATCATAACCTTCTATATAGAATCAGGATTCTCTTAAAAATGCAGATTTGCATGAATGTCAAAGAAGAAATATTTATCATATTTTTATCATTTGATTCACTGATTATTTTATTAGGTCAGGCATTATTTAGGTTAGCACTTTCACAATCTGGTGTGTGTGTGTTTAATTCCGTTGAGTTGATATATTGAAATGATATGTTGGAATTTCATACTTGGCTTTGCCATCAACCTGAGTCTATTTCTTTTGGGGTGGGGCATAGCTGCTATTTAAAATGAAATGAATGTGTGAATATGAATGAGGTTCAAATAGCTGAAGTATACACACACACACACACACACACACACACACACACACACGTATATATATATATATATAATGCATTACTGCTTTTAGCATTGCGTCTATCAATACCCATTGCCACTGAGTTGATTCCGACTCATAGCGACCCTATAGGACAGAGTAGAACTGCCCCATAGGGTTTTCCAAGGAGCACCTGGAGGATTTGAATTGCCGACCTTTTGGTTAGCAGCCGTAGCTCTTAAACACTATGCCACCAGGGTTTCTCATCTATCAGTATATGGCTATAATGAAGGTTCTGGAGTTCATCCCTGATGAAATATATAAAATTTCTGACTTTATAGAGGCAATTACAGAGTGTTTTGCATTATTATTAAATCTGATACTTTAATATAGACCAGTGTATTTCTCGATCCTTCACTACATACTTGTAATTCATTTTTCTTCATGACAAAATAAAGGAAAAGAGTCAGTGTCATCAAATATGTGGATGAATATATAATGTGACATTTTACATTTTATTTATTGACATTTAGTTCTCTGAAAATGTCTAAGCCTGCTTAATTTTCTATTAAATGAAAAATGGGCTGTTTCCCAAATGGCTACCACATTGTATTGCACTGATATGGCTTCACGTTTCTTTTATCAAGAGCAAGATATTAGGAGGATTTATAATGCATATGGAAATGTCAGCTATGGTATTCTGATGTTTCAATGATGTTTAGTACTAAAATCATTATTCAATGGTTGCTTTTTGTTCAGGATTACATCTCTAACGTCACCAGAAAAATTTAGGTATAATCTTGACAAATTGATAGTAACTCCTTACCGTTCTTTTGGTGTTGTGGGGCTTGATTTATTTTCATACTTGTTTAATTGTTCTCATGTTTTATTTATGTTTTCGAATTATATTAGTCTCTTTTTATTCTTTTGGTAATCTCTTCCAGAGTTAGCTACTTCCATTTGTAGGTGATGAAATGTTTAAGCATCCACTTGATATGTTGGCGCTGCTATTAGCATGGTTCTTTCCCTTTGCTTCAACTCAGAATTAAGACTTTTGATTCTTGTTTTTATATTCCAGTCCCAGAAGTAGTTTAACTGTGAAAGTTATTCACACGCTTTATAGTAGTGAGCTACAATCAGGCTGTAGCTTCTGCAGGAACACTACAGGATGAATTTAGTTTAAATATATTAAACTCAGAGGCATTCTCTCAAGTGAGTTTAAATGCATTTTATTTTTAGACAACTTATATGACATGTTTTTTTTCCCCCTTAAAAAAAATTGCCTCTGCTCCAAATAAATCAAAGTCAAAATAAAGGAAGAGTTCAGATGACATCAGTCCATTTGGCTAAGTCCGGGTGTTGTGTGGATGAAATACAGCAGCTAGGTAGGATGGTGTCTTAGTTATCTAGTGCTGCTGTAACAGAAATACCACAAGTGGATGCTTTAACAAAGAGAAGTTTGTTTCCTTACAGTAAAGTAGGCTAGAAGTCCAAATTCAGGGTGTCAGCTCCAGGGGAAGGCTTTCTCTCTCTCGGTGTTCTCATCAGTGTTCCCCCGGACTAGGAGCTTCTTGGCGCAGGGACCTCGGTCCAAAGGACACACTCTGCTTCTGGCACTAGTTTCTTGATGGTTTGAGGTCCCCCCGCCCCCCGCCACCAGTCTCACGGCTCACTTCTGTCTTTTATATCTCAGGACATTGCCTCAGGATACAATCCAATCTTGTAATACAACTGCCACCTATCTTCCCTCATTAACATCATAGAGGCAGGATTTACAACATACAGGAAAATCACACAGTACCAGGAATCGTGGCCTGGCCAGATTGATACACACATTTTTGGGGGGACATAATTCAATCCATAACAGATGGCACGTGATAGATCCAAACAATTACTGAATTTGTTAACATTTCTCCATTTCTAAACCATCTTTAAAGAAAATCATATGGGTGTTACACCATCCTCATGGTAGTCTGGCACAACAACCATACCATCTGGATTCATGTTTTCACCAACAAAGAACTGATAGTGTTTGAAATTAGCAAGGATGTGCTCTGTTTGTTCTGCAGCCCCTGTCAGAAAAGATTTACTCTTTCTGGTCTCTGTTCTTCAAGGTTGCCTTTGATTGACCACATGTAATCTTTGTTTTTTGTTTTTTTTTAAATTTTTTTTTTTACTGTACTTTAGATGAAGGTTTACAGAACAAATAGTTCCTAATTAAACAGTCAGTACAGATATTGTTTTATGACATTGGTTAACAACCCCATGACATGTCAACACTCTCTGTTCTCAACCCTGAGTTACCTTTTATTTTGGTGAAAATGTACATAGCCAAAGTTACACCATTTCGAAAGTTTTTACATGTACAATTCAGTGACATCGATTACATTCTTCCAGTTGTGCTGCTATTCTCACTATCCTTTTCCAAATTATTCCATCACCAT
>NW_004443979.1:1978802-1987628 GCF_000243295.1 Trichechus manatus latirostris
CAAACCTGCTCCTTAGCCCGTCTATGACACTGTCCATTTCTGAAATCTTGTTGTTTATCTTTTGGATTTCTAATTGTTTTTGTATGATTTCTAGTTGTGAATTTATTTTAGCATTTTATTCCTGTATTATTTTTTTCTTTACTTCCATTTTTTGTCTGTATTTTCCATGAATTTGTCTATTTTTTCCTCATTTTGTCTGCTTTTTGCTTCAACTCTTGGATAATTCCGAATATTAGAGATTTGAATTCCGTATCAGTTAGGTCTTGTGCCTTTTCTTCTACTGGAAAGTTGTCTGGTGTTTTATTTTGGTCGCCTACTGGAACCATCCCGTCCTGTTTTTGTAAATGTTTTGATATTGTCTGCTGTCTTCGGGGCATTCAGTGGTTATTTTCCTCGTTTATTGATTGTAGATTTGTTTGTTTCATCCTGCTTTTTTGTTTTATTTGGTTATGTCTGAGGAGGCGGGCTGTGTGTACTTTGTTGTTTGCTCCTCTGCAGGTACGATACTTTTCACCTCTTTCTCCAATGGGCAGGGTCAGTCAGTCAGCTATGGTACAGCAGGGCAGGTCCAGCTGAAGGGGATTTACTGGGACAGGTTTTTTGTGGCACGTAACATGGTTGACAGTGCGGACTGGGAATCAGCGCAGGGCAGGTTCCGGTAGGCCATGCCTGTGCTGCTTGGGAGTGTGATGTTCAGCGCATGGTGCAGGTAGGCAGGAATGAGGGGGTAGATTTTGATCTGTGGAGCTAAGATGGGTATGGGAAAGATGAGAGAGAGGAAAGAGGAACAGGAGCCAAAAACATGCACACAGACAAAAAAGAGTGCTAAGGGAGCTTGCTATTGGAGTGGAGAGATGAGAGACTGAGAAAACGGGAAAAACAAAAATGAAAAAAAAGAAAAAGGGTAAAAGAAAAAAATGAATAAATCAAGAACCTGGAAATGAAAAAAGACAAAAAGGGAATAAGAGAGAGAAGAAAACTAAACAAATGGAAAAAAGAAAACAAGAAAAAAGAAATGCTCCCAGGGATGTCCCTGTGCATCTGCGCAGAGTAAGGGACTATCTTCCAAGCCGCGTGGTACTGCCTAGCTAGAAGGGGCTCCCAAGTAGAGAAAAGAAAACAAAAACAAACAAACAAACATATCAAAACAAAACAAATCAGAGCAAACAAACAAAAAAGCCCCAGGGGTCCCACCAGCGTGGCAGCACGGGCCAGGAAGCAGTTTCACAGTCAAGTGGTGTTTCGCAGCCTTTCAGGAAAAAGCAAAGATGGCACACGGAACCAGGTATTTGAGAGAAAGGAGGGGGAGGTGGTGAGAAGTAAGGAAGAAATCTAAAGAAGTGGAAAAAAGCAACACTAGCAGCCAACAAATGGCACTCAGGGAGCTGGCCAGTGCGGGCGGGTGGAATCCAAGCGGCACTGGGGGGAAGCTCATGCTTCCTCGCCAATAGACTGTGGCTGCAGGAAGCAGAGGAGGCTAAGCAGGGGTGAAGAACGGTGAGGGGTGGGAAAGCCTATATCATGGGTTACCAGTTGTTCTGTCTCCTGCTGGAAGCTCCATGAAGCTGCTTTCTCATACCTCCTGTTCACTGATCTCCGATAGGAGTCCAAGATGGTGGATCCTTGCTGCAGTAGCTGATATGGGGCCTCTGCATGTATCTCTCCTCGCGCTCTGTTCTCGGTCAGTTTCTTATTCCACTCAGTGCTTGGCTGAGTTCTTTATCTCTTCATTTGATGGTTAGGGCTTCAGGATTCATGTGTGACTGTGTTTGACTTAGTTTTTCTGATCTTTGCTGCGGAGGGACAGCGTGGTGCTCCTGACTAATGCACCATGTTTCCCGGTGACCACACATACTCTTTGATGTGCTTCTTGTAGGGCTTCTTTTGTGAAACTAGTTTCCTGCAAGTGATGGTTGACAACACTATCAATACCATCAATCACTTTGCTTTTGTTCCTTCACCACTGGGGTCTTCAGAAGAGGCATTTCCACCAATAAGCAAGTCATCAATGTTACCCTCTGTCCTGCTGATGACCATCTATCTCCAGGCACAGCAGGTCTGTGATCTCCCGGATCTAGTAAACGTCGGGGAACATCTAACCATAGCTGATGAGGTCCCTGTAGATAACCATGACCACGGCTGGTGGGAGACAAAAGCGGTGGTAGCTTAGCAGGAGCCGGAAGCTCAGAGCGAGCGTGATGCAGCTGGAGTGGTGCTCAGGGAGAGGAGGCAGAAGGTGGAGGAAAAACCCTTATCCTTTATTTTTATGGAAGATAAAGTCACTGTTACTATTGGTTTGACCACTATATTCAAACCAGTTAATTACGTTGATTAAAGAATTTTAAAAGACAGCCTAAAGCTAGCCATGTTTATAGCAATATGAAGCTACATTTTCAAGCATGTTGTGTTGTTTGACATTGAGTGGCTAATGCCAAATAAAGGTGAAGTTGATTCTGAAATAAAAGTATAAGTGGCTAACTTGGCTACCTGGTAGATGTCTCCAAAACAGCATTCATATCTGCTTCAGAGGCTGCATAAGGCTAGGACTGCATGACCAGAATATATACTACAGCCGTGTACCTTGATTGTGGGAACATTGCCCTCTTCTTCTGGTCCTCATAGTCACTTTTCAGATATGTCCATAGTCCAACAGTCATTTATGGTAAGATGTAGAAAGCATTAATATATGTTTAGAATTTTTTAAACTTTATCATTTTAAACCCTAATTCCTAACAATTTAGAGAACAGGGAGAGAAAAAGATTGGTAAAAGGAAGGCATGACATATAATCCAACTATTTGTTATAAGTATGGTGTTTCAGGTGTATAGATAGTCTTTTTGGGAATAAAAATCTGTAGTAGAAATCTCCTTTCATGATGATAAAGAAATAGAACTATTTGAAACAGAAATACTTTTAACATTTTACCACAATTGCTGTCTGTCTGTCTATCTATCATCTATGTATCCATCCAGCCATCAGTCATAATCATTTATAATCTATCTATATTTGCTGCTGTATCATTTGAATCTAAGTTGTGGACTTTATGACACTTCACCCCTAAATACTTCAGCATTCACCTGTTACATGCATAATGCCATAGTCACACCTAAGACAATCAATAGTAATTCAATAATATCTAATATACAATTATATTCCAATTTCTACAATTGTCCCCAGGATGTCTTTTAGAACTCAAACAAATGTTTTTATATAATATTTTGTCAACCGAATAATCAAGTTTTCACGTTCGTGTGTAATAATTCTATTTTCTCAAAAGTCATTGGCTGTTGAATAGGCTTGGGTTTCCATGGCCCTAAGCCTCCAACTAAACCCTCCACAGTGATTTGCTGAAATGAGAAATGCTAACTGCCAAAACTGAAGAATATTAATCAGCAACCAGCCAAATTGTGATTTCCAAGGTGCTAATCACTTGGAAAAATTTCCTCTCATTGGCTCAGTCTACAGATAATGACTAATTGAAAAGTGGCTAGAATAATGAGAAGGTATGTTAATAGGTCTTTGTGCCCAAAGGCTTTGGATTATAAATTATGAAGACTGTATTAGCCAGATGGACAGGATTAATTAGCATGCTAATATTATTACCTGGCATCTTATGGTGGTTGAGTGTAAACAAAGTGATCATAACTATTTCAACATAGTTTATTTGTCATTACACTGCTTGCTGTGGGTAGTGAGGAATAAGGTTTTATTCTGTAGTTAGAGCATTAACTGAGAGTCAGTAATTCTGGATGCTGATAACTAGCAAAGCCTTTAGTCCTCTGTGCCTTAGCTAAAATCAGTCTTCATGTGCTGCAATTGCCTCCATCTCTAGTAAATGAAGGCTGCATGACAGAGAGAGAGAAAAAAAAAAAAAAAAAAAGCAAATACTGGGACTCTAGAAACTTGGACTCTAATCTTGGTTCTGTAACCGATACTGGGAAACCCACTTACTCTGTTTAAGCCTCAGTTTCTTTATCTGTAACATAAAGAGTCTGAATTAGAAATTGTCTAAGCTCCTTTCCAGGTTTGAGAATTTATGGAACTATGTAGACTCATGCCCTGTAACAGATCTGGAGTGGGAGGAGAAGTAGGCTAAGAGCAAATGTGTCTCACTAGAACAACTGAAATCAGTATTTCCAAATGAAAACAATTCCTATGAACTAACATACCAGGGATGATTTTATGTTTTCCAAATTATACAGGCTGCCTTTGTGGCTTCTGTCTTAGTTAGCTAGTGCTGCTATAACTGAAATATCACAAGTGGATGGATTTAACAAAGATAAATTTATTTTTTTACAGTCTAGTAGGGTAGAAGTCTAAATTCGGGGTGTCAGCTTCAGGGGAAGACTTCCTTTCTCTGTCGGCTCTGGAGGAAGGTCCTTGTCATCAATTTTCCCCTGGACTAGGAGCGTCTCTGCTAGGAACCCCAGGTCGAAAGAACACGCTCTGCTCCCAGCTCTGCTTTCTTGATGGTATGAGGTCCCCCTGTCCCTCTGCTTGCTTCTCTCTTTTATATCTTAAAAGAGATTGGCTCAAGACACAATCTAATCTTGTAGACTAAGTCCTGCCTCATTAACATAACTGGTACTTATCCACCTCATTAACATCATAGAGGGAGGATTTACAACACATAGGAAAATCACATCAGATGACAAAATGGTGGACAATAACACAATATTGGGAGTCATGGCCTAGCCAAACTGATACACATATTTTTTGAGGACACAATTCAATTCATGAAAGCTTCCTACACGGACACTCATCTAGGTAAGTAGATGGTTGTCTTGTTTGCTGTTTCCTGGAACTATCACTCTACCCAGGTACTGTGGGAATTCTGGGAAGGAGATAGGGAAGAGATTCCATCTCAAATCATCACGGAGGGCTGAGCACTCTCTTTAGCTCAATAGGAAGAAATAATTTTACTTTCAAATTTCTTGATCTTAATGGTTTCAATTGTACTATGGTGAAACTACTTGACAGAGTAAAATTTTCCTGCAATTGGAATATGAAGAGTACAGTTTGAATCAAAAGAATACTTTCCTCAATGAATATGTGGCTTCGATCAGTAATATTTCTACTATTAAACATAATGATCTTTACTAACATTTAATGAGAATTTACAATTGATAGACACAGGAATAACTGCTCTACAAAGATTCCGGGTGGAATAGAACCAGTTTTGGTTAGCAGCTGAGTGTGCTAACTGTTTGTACCACCCAGGGACTCCTATTATAGTTAATCCTCACAAACACCATGACATGGACACTTTATAGAGAATTTAATACATTGAAAGAAACTAGATCTCAGACAGTTTAGCTGTCCAACGAAGATAAGGGACAGAGCTGGAATTTAAAGCCAGGGCGTGCTATCAAAGTACTTGCTACTGTTCATGATGCTGTACTTCAGGTTATGGAAGGCTTGAAGTCTTTGCTCAGCTACACCTACAGCTCTGTGCCTCATAGAAGAGACCTATCATTCAGGAACCCTGAATCCTGCTTGTTGCATACTGCTCTGTGGCTTCTCAACTTTCTAGGTGGAGTACTTGGCAGTTAGATTGTAGAAGGGATTCAAGAATTGGGGGACTGGCTGTCAAGGTCCATTCTAGTCGCGAGTGTCTTTGATCCTCCTGAAACTCATTGCATACATTTGGGCTGTGATAATGTCTTAGTAATCTAGTGCTGCTATGACAGAAATACCACAAGTGGTTGGCTTTAACTAACATTAATTTATTCTCTCACAGTCTAGAAGGCTAGAAGTCCAAATTCAGGGTGCCAGCTCCAGGGGAAGCTTTCTCTTTCTGTCAGCTCTGGAGGAAGGTCCTTGTCATCAGTTTTCCCCTGGTCTATAAGCTTCTCAGTGCAGGGACCCTGGGTCCAAAGAACGTGCTCCCCATCTGGTTCTTCATTCATGGCAGTAGGAGGTCCCTCTGTCTCTCTGCTCACTTCTCTCTTTTATATCTCAAAACAGATTGACTCAAGATACAAAGTAATCTTGTAGATTGAGTCCTGTCTCATTAATATAACTGTCTCTAATTGTGCCTCATTAACATCATAGAAGTAGGATTTACAACACATAAGAAGGTCACATTAGATGATAAAATGGTGGACAATCACACAATACTGAGAATAATGGCCTAGCCAAGTTGACACATATTTTTGGGGACACAATTCAATCCATGACAGGTAGGTACTACTTTAGGGCTGGCACTTAGCCTTATTTCAAGGTAATACCCCTGATCCGTCGCTTTCATGTTCAACAGAGTTAACAGGCGGTATTGATAAGCACGTTGGTAGTAGTGTCACATTCCTGCTATGCTTTGTTGGCTTTCCAAAATGCCTCTCTTTTCACTTTGCCAGACAGTGACTCAATAGACAACATAACACTTAAGTAACAGAATTCAGTTACAACTTTCAGTTTTACTTGAAAAGTTTTTTCCTTTTCAATAAAAATTTATATAATTATCTAAAAAACTGAAGGGAATCTGGTTGCTACTATATTTAAGTAACAATTTGATATTATAGTGTTGACATGTCTGTAAAGTACGTGCTAACTCACTGTTTATCTCAAGCAAAAGTACCCTGGGATCTGTCCCCAAAGTGGCTCTGATTGTATTGCTGTATAGAATTGATAACTGGGTTAATAATTATTAACAATAATAATTATAAGTAACATTTTTCAAGTAGCTCCTGTCTGCCAGGCACTGAGTTACATTTTTCACAATATTATCACACTTAATCCTTAAAATAACCTGATGAAATAAATGCTAATATTGTCCTTATTTTGTTTTATTTCTTTTTAAAATAAAAAAAATTCCTAAAGCAATACATACATATGCTGAACAGCGAAGAAAAACTTACAATAAAAAGCAACTTTCATGCTATTTTTCTCCAGCCCAAGTTTTATTTTCTCTTCCCAGAGGTAACCTCTTTAAATTGTTTTTAGTTCTGTGGGTATTTATCTTCATAATTCTAGGTAGGTGCTAATAATTATGTTTAATAAATTTAGATAGCTCCATATTGTATGATCCCGTTTATATAAGATGTCCAGAATAGGTAAATTCATGGAGATAGAAAGCAGACTAATGGTTGCCAGGGGCTGCAAGATTAGTAGGGAGTGACTGATAATGGATATGGGATTTCTTTTGGGGATGATGAAAATGTTCTGAAATTAGATAGTGGTAATGGTCTCAACATTGTGAATGTACTAAAAGCCACTGAACTGAACACTTTAAAACGATTAAATCGGTGAATTTTATGTTAATGTTACCTCAACAACAAAAAAATTTAGTTCCTTTTTCTTCTCAAGTTTTCATATTTATATTAACTTTAATTTTTTTTGTTGTTCTCTTTTTAGAGTTGAGGAAAATTGAGACAAGAGAGGTTAACTTTCCCAAGATCACACACATGGTAAACTTAGTATTTAACCCCAAGCAGCATGATCACATTTCCTTCCAGGATGGGAATTTTGGTGGCTGAAAATACGTAATTGGAAAGGAAAGAAGACCTTTGATTAATCTTGCAGTTGTTTGCAGACTGAAAAATTTTCTCATACATGTGAACTTTGGCCAAAAAATGCCATTATTGTATCATAACCACTAAATCATCACCAGACATTATATGGCTTACACACACAAACGTAGGAATCTCCTAATGGATTGAAGAAATCCCATTAAATTGAGTTTCAGATTTATGAAAATAGAACCAATCCAGTTTGGTATATGAAGGGTTACAGCAGCTTCCTTCTAACATCTGTTTAAAGAAGTGATTTTGGAATTAAGCTGTTACCAGTTACTGTTATATTTATGCATGACCCTTGACTGCTAATAGTATGACTCAACTGAATTCCATTAGTGATTTTAGCAACAATGTAAAGATGTGTAATTGTTGGTGTTGGTTGAATATGTCTAATAAGCAGCTGGAAGCAGTGCCTCTGTTCTGTTTCCAAAAGTGATAGAAATAGCTACCTTTTATCATTGCTAAGGAAGAGTTGGGGAGAAGAGAACCACCTTTCATCCCAGGGCCAGAGGACCAGTGCTAGGAAACGGTGCCAAATATCATCAAATGCCCAGAGCATTTAAGCAAGGAGAAGAAAATGATGTCCCAGAAAGGGAATGTGTTTTCAAAAAGGTCTTTCTACCTTGTAGCCCTGTTTTGTTCTCTGTTTAAATATTCTCTTAACATTCTGTAATTCAACAAGCAAACGTTTATGAGGCATTAATTAAACTCCTACAGTGACCTCACTGAGCTAGATTTTGTGGGGACTACAAAGGTGGTAGAAGACATATCTACTCTTGAGAAATTTATAGTCCATCCAGATTGACAGGCAAGATATACATAAAACATGAAACCCCTAGTGTTCTTTGATTCAAGATAGAATTTAAGCAGATGTTATACTCTGTGATGCAGGTAACAAATGCTAAGAGAATCTAGAATTTTTTTTTCTTTTGTTATTATTGTATAAAAAGTTCCCAGGGTGGCACAGATAGATAACACACTTGGCTACTAACCAAAAGGTTGGTGGCTTGAGGCCACGCAGATATGCCTTGGAAGAAAGGCATGGAAATCTACTTTCAAAAAATCATCCACTGAACACGAATAGACATATGCACACCCATGTCCATGGCAGCATTGTTCACGATAGCAAAAAGATGGAAACAACCTAGATGCCCATCAACAGATGAATGGATAAACAAACTATGGTACATACACACATGGAATATTATGCAATGGTAAAGAACAATGATGAATCTGTGAAGCATCTCATAACATGGATGAAACTGGAAGACATTAGGCTGAGTGAAATAAGTCAATCACAAAAGGACAAATA
>NW_004443979.1:2003848-2008970 GCF_000243295.1 Trichechus manatus latirostris
CTGGTGGGTTCGAACTGCTGATCTTTGGGTAAAGCCACATGTTAGTCACTATTGCTGTAAAAAACTTCAGAAGTAGTGGTGGTAAATTAATGCTTCATCAAGGAGGCAATTCCCAGTTTCAGGATCAATCTTTATTTGATTTCTTCTTCCCTGAAGAACTAATTTTTTTTTTTCAGCAAAACCCTGAAAAAGTGAAAAGATCAGCCCGAATTTCCTGCTTCTCTAATGTTAATTGTGTGCTTACGGTTGACGGTTGTCCTGCCCTGTGCCAAGCATCTCACCTGCATTACCTGAGTTAATTATCTCAACAGCCCTGTGAAGAAGGTGGTATTATATCTCCATTTCATTAAAGAAGACATTGCAATTCAGAAAGTTGTGTGACCTAATTTGCCCATGCTCACTCAGATAAAAAAATTTCAGTTCTAGATTTGCAGCAAGAAAGACTGACTCCGCTGCAGGGCTTTTAACTACAGTACTTTACTGCTTCCAGGGCATGGAGGTGAGGGAACATGCACAGCTGATTCTTTCACCAAAAACAAAAACCCAAACCTGCTACCATCGAGTCAGTTCCGACTCATGGTCACTCCACGTGTTACAGAGTAGAACTGCTCAATAGGGTTTCCTTGGCTGTAATCTTTACAGAAGCAGATTGCCAGGCCTTTCTTCCATGGTGCTGCGGGGTGGGTTTGAGCTGCCAATCTTCAGGTTAGTAGACAAGCACAAACTGTGCCATCCAAGGATCTCGACCCTTTAACAACGAGGCCCTCATTTTAAATGTTCATAAGATCTTTACAGTTAGGGTGGATTATGCATGAAGTTACTTGGATCTAACTGTACACCATCAAGACCTGAACCATATTTTATTCTTTTTCCTTCCTTCTAATACTTTTCCTTGCCTAAGCAGACCCCCTCCCTCTCCAGACACCCTTTACATATATACCATTAAATGCAAGCCCTTGACATGGACCCAAGCATGGATGACAAACAAGGTATTTTCTTTCTTTCTCAGTCACCTGAACAGGTGTCTGCTCTTAGCCTGCTCACTAGCTTGGGCTCACTCAAGAATGGATTCATTAACGCCTCAGAAAATCCTCAGGCCCAATGACTATTACTAGATTGTTCTAACCCACATTTTCCAATGTGGTCCATAACCACTTGCGTCAGAAACATCAGAGGATATTGTTACCATGCAGATTTCTGAGTCCTACACCTCAAACCTGCTGAGTCATAAGCTTTGGAAAAATGGAACCATGGAATCTGCATTCTTAACAAACTGCCAGGGAATTATTGAACATAATGAAATTTGAGAATCACTCAGTCTTTTGTCTTTTCAAAATATTAATTCCCACAACGGTGCATGTTCCCTCTCTACTCCTCCATTTCATGTCTTCCTCTTTTCTGCTGCCTCCCTCCCCTCTTCTTTCTTTCTCTCTTGCCTTCTGCTGCTACTACTTCTTGCTGCCTCCTTTTTCCTATTTTAGGAAGAACCAGAGTTATACAGGAAAAAGCTATTTGCTCCTTGAATATCTGCAAAGTTTACACAGCACTTACGTATCTTTCAACTTGGTAATTGTCCAATATGGTTGTTGAAGCGGTGCTGTGCATGTTTTACGCACTGCTGAATTTCAATTCCACGGAAATCATCAGTCATTCCCCCTTCTGGGCTGGATGTTTGCATCTCTGTCAGCGAGAGTGAACATTCAAGGCAGGTGTTCCCATCAGTGTTGCTAGGTAGAGTACAGCTCTGCAGCACTTTGAGCTTCCATCAAACTGGCTTCACGATCTTTCTCTTCTCATTTTATTTTTTTCTCCTTGACTTTACTGCCCAACTCCCACAGGCATTACCCTTACCCATTCATGAATAACTTCTTTCTTGCGTCGTGCTTCCTCTAACTCTCTGATATCCATGGTGACCAGGCCACAGCTAGCACAAGTGTCACAAAGACGTCAGTTTGTGAGAGTCCCTGGAAGGACTTGGCTTTCTATATTCTTAAAATCTCTGTGTGTGGTTGTTTACATAGAAACTGTCGGAACCAGAAAGAGAGAAGTAAGCAGTTATGGTGCACAGAGCCCTGCTCGCCTGTCATCTTTTGGGTCCAATTACTTTATCTCTGGTTTCACTCAGAATGCTTGTGCCTTGTAGGGTTGAGCAGTCTGTGCACAAATAGCCAGGTGTTAGTCTGTCAGCAATGCAAACAACATGTCCTAGGGTGAGTTCTCCCAGTTCTCCTGGTGGATGGGGGTGGTATGGGAAGGTTTCCAAGGTCAACCAAGAACACACTGCATATTCTCTTCCTTTTGGAGTATCCCAACGAGGAATCATTTAGGAAAGAAACTTCGTCAATTTAGCTTAATCCACATGAAACACTTATTAACATAGGGTTCTGTGGAACATAATCTGTAGAAATCTCTGAAAAATGCAGTTGAAGAATCAAGGAGTATTGCCATGTAGTGAGCAGATTAACCATATTCTTTGTTTTTATTCTTCTCTTTTTGGATCCATTTCCACCTCTGTTAGAGGAAGGATAGAACAAAAAAAGAAAGCTTAA
Source organism: Trichechus manatus latirostris (assembly GCF_000243295.1). Lineage (NCBI taxonomy): Eukaryota > Metazoa > Chordata > Mammalia > Sirenia > Trichechidae > Trichechus > Trichechus manatus. The sequence continues at coordinate 2,006,398 of NW_004443979.1, forward strand.
GCTGACTTTGCTTAGAAAGGGCTAACAAACTTTTTAAATTGCCTCCTAAATTCAGCATTCATTCCTCAGCCAGACATTGCAGGTCATCTACCATGTTGTCCAAACTATGTTTCCAACCATTACCCCTCCTGTGTTCCTGAGCATTCTCTCTGTTCCAGCTACCTGCTGCATGTGCTATACACTTATGACCATCCTCATGCTGTTCTCCATGCCTTGAATGCCCCCTCTTTTCATCTTTCTCTTTTATGAAGTGTTTCCTGGCTAATGTCTTCCCCTTCACCTGCTTAATTAATGAATGAATTCATTCAGCACATGCCAGTTGAATGCTGACTATATGAAGAACTAGGTTGGGCCCTCATGATACAGTAATAAGAAATATGGATCTGGTCTCTGTTACTATGGAGATATGACTATCTTCTGAACCCCAAATTACTTTGCTTATACTACCCTTACAACAGTTACTTTTACTCATTGCTTCTTTTTATAATTTTTATTTGAAACAATTTCAAATTTATAGAAAAGTTGAATAGTACAAGTAACTCCCATATATGCTTCACCCAGACACCCCATTTTAGTTTCCTTTATAGCAACAGGATACAATCTAGTACTATGCTTTGTACCCAGTTGTCGCGCCACTGAAGTCTTCTTCAACCTGGAACAGGTTTTTAGTCTTTCTTTGGCTTTTCATGATTGCAGACATTTTCAAAAATTATAGGTCAATTTGAGTTTGTTTGATGTTTCCTCATGATAAGACCTAGGTTATGCATTTTGAGCCAGAATTTATATCTATGTGTATTCAGGGATTTCTATTTTATTGAATGGGTAATAATCCATCACAATCATTATTTATTTTGGTCCTTGGATTGTTCCAGATTTGTCCAGTGGTAGACTCCTAAAACTGCTGCACCAAAATGCTACAAGCCCCTCTTTCCATGACCCAAGTCCTCCCCCCTTGGAATCAGCTATTTTTCTAAGAAGTCTTTTTTTTTTTAAAATTTTTAAACGGGGAAGTAATGTTTAAAAATCAGTTATCTGCATGCCAAGTATGCTTCCTGCTACTGAGATGTTGCTGTTCCCAGGCCCTCTCAGTGTGCAGAGCAAGGGAATATACGTATATGATACATATATATCTACTATCTACACACATATATGTATCATACATATGTATATACACACATTTACATCAATATATATTTCTACTTCTGTATCTATCTCTCTGAGTATAGGTTGGAAACCATGAGTTTATCCTCATCTTCAATTCCATTCCAATACTGCAAGATTCATTCTAGCCTGCCCTTTTCGTACCTGTACTTCACTTCTCTGGCAGTGATAAGCCTGGCTCCTATTATCCTCAATATATTCACTTATTTGCTCAATATCTCAGTAAGCAGCCAATCTCCTGACCCTGCTGAGCCACCACCCTGCTCCAACAACCTCCTTGTATGGATCTGGTTGTCATTGGGCTGTCTTTCCGCCAGGGAAGGGGGAAGGAAGGCAGGTTCATAGGTTTTTTTTTTTTTTTTTTGGTGTGGTTGTAAAAGAAAAAAAAATTTCTTTTAAATCACATCTCAACAAATCCTCTCTTACCTATTTCTTTTTTTAATGCTTCTCTATAGACACTAGAGGAGCCCTGGTGGTGCTGTGGTTAAAGTACTTGGCTGTTAACCAAAAGCTTGGTGGTTTGAACTCACCAGCCACTCCACGGGAGAAAAATATGGCAGTCTGCTCCTGTAAAGATTTACAGCCTTGGCGAAGGATCATAGATTCAGGAAACATCTACATCAATTGGCACGATACAGTCCATAAAGACAAAGTTCTGCATCCTACTTCCGTGAGTAGCGTCTGGGGTCTTGTTTGCAAGCAGCCATCTAAGATACAACTGTTGGTCTCTTACTGTCTGGAGCAAAGGACAATGAAGAAAGCTAAAGATCCAAAGGAGCAATTAGTCCAAAGGACTAAAGGACCACATAAACCACAGCCTACATGACCCCAAGACCAGAAGAACTAGGTGGTGCCCAGCTACCACTACTGACCGTTCTGACTGGGATCACAACAGAGGGTCATGGACAGAGTGGGAGAAAAATTGCAGAACAAAAAATCAAACTCACAAAAAAGACCAGACTTACTGGTTTGACAGAGACAGAGGGAACCCCTGAGACTATGGCCCTAAGACACCCTTCTGAACTGGAACTGAAGCCACTCCTAGAGACCACCCTCCAGCCAAACCATAGGCAGGCCTATAAAATAAACAATAACACCTGAGAGAAATGTGCTCCTTAGAACAATCAGTTATATGAGATCAAAAGGGCAACATCTGCCTAAAAGCAAAGATGAGAAGGCAGAAAGGGGTAGCAATTCAGGACGAATGGAGGGAGTGCTGACATATTGTGGGGAACAAAACAAACATCATGGAACACTTTATGTACAAACTATTGAATGGAAAACTAATTTGCTCTGTAAACTTTTGCCTAATGCACAATAAAAAAATTATAAAAAACCCTCATAATTGAACAAAATGCAAAGAACTGGAAAAACACGTATGAAAAAATAAGACCAACAAAAGCTAAGAGCAT
>NW_004443979.1:2010101-2011989 GCF_000243295.1 Trichechus manatus latirostris
TCAATTAAAATTATGTTTCCATAGTATGTAAAGGCATAGAAAAAATGCTCATTAGATGAAATTAAGTGGAAAAGCAGGATGTAAAACTCTATATATAATAAATCTCGATCAAGACATAAGTGTTTGTGTATACACGCATTTACATACACATGTATAATGACTAAAAGGAAATATATCAACAGTCAACAATAGTTATCTCTGGGTGCTAATGTCACAGGAAAAATTTTCCTTAGTTCTTTGTATTTTCCCAGTTCTCTACATTAAAGGATGTGTTGCTTATATACACAAAAATATAAATATTATTTATAAAGTTCAAAAAAAGATTTACAGCCTTAAAAGCCCTATGGAGCAGTTCTACTCTGTCCTATGGGGTCACTATAAGTCAGAATTGACTCAACGGCAGTGGGTTTGATTTGGGTTTGGTGTATACACTAGAAAGTAAACATTACTTTCCTTCAGAATGAACCAATAATGGTATGATTACTTTATTTGAGCAAACATATTTCATCAGCTTTCTGACAGAAAGAGACTAGTGGACTTTCTTGGCATGATACCAAAGGGCACCACTTATAGTCTTTTGCACAATTGTTTTGTTCCTGCCCCTGGACTCTAAGCTCCTTGAGGTCAGAGGCTAGCTTCCGTTCGTTCTGGAATCAATGGAAGTACCTTACACAGTGGCGGGAGCAGAATGTGCTCCAATTAGCTAAATTGATTGTTTCTCTGCTCTCAGAACTCACCTGCTATTCACAGAATTGTTTGGACTTATTATTGTGACATCACTTACAAGTAGCCTCAGTCTACATAAATCTCTCACCTGAAGTGTCTTAGGATCACCTTCTGGGATAAGCAAAGGCCAGAAATTCATGCACTAGAAAATCTTTCATGAACGGAGTAATGTCCTCAATGAGGAAAACCAGAAGAAAAAACGGTATGGATGAAACAAACATGAAACAAAGGAGGCATTACAGAGATGCTTATTTATGTAACAGGGTTGGGGATGTTTACTTTTCATAGCACGTGAAATCCTATGCAATAAGTACAGTCAGTTTGAAATGGAAATAGTTAACTGGTTGATAAGGGAGATACGGACAAAACTTTAATGTTGAAATTTGTAAAATGAAATAACACAATTGTAAAAAGTAAGCTTAAAACTTATTGGTGGAATTGTTTAGGTGTAATTTGGCTTAAAAATATACATCTCACACTTTGTTGGCATTGTGCCTACTGTGGGGCAGTGTTTACCACTCTTTATTTCCATTATAATGACTTCAAGCCCCTACTACTTTGTTAACAGGATTTCCAGCATCTTTTCAGGAATTCTTCAAATGGTTCTCAAGCCTAACTGGGTCTGTAAATCAATTGTCATTCTTATTGTTGCTGCCATTTTTATTGTCTTAGGATGACTTCAAGCATGTCTTCCTTGAAGTCATTCTCCATAACCACTGGCTATTCTCACCCCTCTGCTGGCCTAATAAATTAGTTTTTGGACCAACTTAATTTATAGTCTGGCTGCGATAGATTAAAGAAACCATGACTGACATCTGATAGCACATCAGCCAAGGTTAAAAATGCAATTTCTGGTTCATTAAACGCCACAGAAAAGGACAACCTTTAATAATTGTATAATCTACTAAGCTAGGTTCTCAAGAGGCTTTGGGTGGGCTTGCTTGTGGCAGAGATGTGCACATTTGGGAAAAGATGACCTTGTTATGTTTTTTAAATGCATATTGATCTAGGGAGGTTTTTTTTTTTTCCTTCTCTTTCTTTTTTTTAAACCATTTTAGATTAACTTGGAGAGATTCACTAAGAAACAAGTTTGGCCAAAACAAGAATATGAATTAATTTTTGTCTTTTGCTGGCATTAGTGGGACTCCCTGGAATGGAAAAC
>NW_004443979.1:2013144-2033291 GCF_000243295.1 Trichechus manatus latirostris
ACCGAAGAGAAGAAGGTCGACAGAGAGAAAAAGCCTTCCCATGGAGTTTACACCCTGAATTGGGACTTCTAGCCTACTTTGACTGTGAAGAAATAAACTTCTCTTCGTTAAAACCATCCACTTGTGGTATTTCTGTTATAGCAGCACTAGATGACTAAGACAGTGAGTAAGCAAAGTAAGTCCGTGCTTAACTTGCTTACTGGGTAATCAGTCCCTGCACATAGGGTGGTTGTGAGGATCACGTGAAATAATAGCTACAAACTGCATCACACAGTGTCTGGCATCAAGTAAGTGTCCAGAAATGATAGCAATTATGTAACACGTTTGTGCAAGAGGAAGAATTCCAACTTTCACTATCTATCCATACTCACTGAGACTATAAAATTTCTGAGTCAGAGGATAATACAGGTTATTAGATGGGTAACAATAAACTCAGGTACAAAAACACAGAAAGTTAGTGCTACCAACTAACCATCTTAAAGAGGACCAGAAGGGGAGAAAGGGATGAAGGCAAACTGTGATCTGGATTTAGGATATGCACTGCCTTCCTCTGTCCATTATGCTAGATGGCCAGTATAGCTCTTCTCTTTCAGTTAAAGTGTCACCTCTTATGGATCTCCTTCGCATCTTCCACAGGAGATTCTTTAGGATTATCATTTTAACACTTAACCAGTTAAGTAATTCCATTACTAAATAGGGTTAATTTAGTAACTCCATTACTAAAAACAAAAAAGAAACAATCCTAAACACAGGCCTTCAGTGTACTGTGTAGAGTGTGTCGTGTTTTCTCAATCAGCTTGTGAGTAAGAACAAAGAAGCACTCTATGTAGAATATCCTTTAAAAAACTTTGTGAAAGAAAGGCTGCATTGAGGATGGTAGCTGGAAAGGACAGCCTCTACATCAGTAACACCTGAGTGTCTTTGAAGATAGAGAGGATCAAACCTGTGGAAGAAGAGATTGAAGATTCTGAGAAGAAAATTGGTAAACGTAAGAATTAGATCCTTTAGGAGTAAGCAATGAATAGTATTTTATAATTTTACTTTCTCAACATTGAAAATAATATCAGCATTTATTAGAATGGTGACGTAGCCTTTGTAAAACGATCTCAGATATGCAGAGGACTCATATCCACAACTTTATGACTAAAAATGAATGCTGACGGTCCTGAGCATGCCCTAGCCTACAAGGATTCCCCACTAGAAACACTTTTTAAGCAGAATCTAAACTAATAGAAAGAATTTAAATTCCCAGGTTAGATTAGTTTTCTGAGGGTGGGACTGGTTATGGATATTCTGCATCAACCTGTGACATTCTGCTGCCCAAGTATAGTAAATGCTTCCATTAGAATGCAGAACTTGAAAACAGTGCAATAAATAACAATTCCGAGCTGTCAGTGTGGAGTGATCCATGCTCCCATCGTCCTGGTTCTACTCTTTTATTCTAAAGGGCAAATGAGTTCTGAGAGTATTTATGTTCGATTTGGATTAACTAATTGAGATTTTGGCCTTTTTCTCTAGTTGCCCGTTCCTTTACTTAAAACTAATTTGTTACAAGTTACAGTGAGTTAATTAGTATGATTAGCTCCCTCGTCTCCATGTTTGCACTTTAAGAGCTTTAAAGTCAAGGTACTGCTTACACAGATGACTATTTGCAGACTGTTATTTCTTGACTTATTGTCTTCGGATGGCCATTATCATATTATTTGCATGACTTTTATATTTCCTGATTCTTAGGAAGAAGCATCTCACCTTTACGTCCTATTTTAGAACTTTTATTGTCCGTGAACATTAACAAGCTTCTGTTTTATCAACAACAGTTTTGTGTGGTATACTTTCAAAATATGAGATATCAAATTCCAAAAGAATCGATTTTCTGTACATAGTTTTAGGTAAGTGGTGGTAGTAACCTTTTCATTCATGAGGTTGTCACCATAATGAATAATCCGTGACTTTGCAACTTGTACCTGTTGAAAATTTGATGCAGAACAGAAATAGGCACCGCTAGGGGCCACTCTGATCTTAAAGCTCAAACCAGCTGATGACGATTGCAACAATGACAACGGCAGTAATATCAGTAGATAATTTATTTGTGGTAAAATGGTAGTTTTTGTGAATTGAAGCCTCTAAATTTTGGAGATGACGTTTCAGGCTTGATGAGAATTTTTGTTTGAAAATGACTTTTTTTTCAAATTCCATATAAATATTTAGTATTAGTTGACGTTACAAAATCATTTCCAAAATCAGCAAATTTGGAAATACCGTTAACTTTCACAAAGGAGATAGGTGTGATTTGATAATCCTAGGATAGGGAGTCACCAATTTAGCTTCGATATCAAACTTCACTACCACACTGGGAAAGCTATTTAACTGTTTTATTCTGGCTTCATTATCCATAAAGAGATAATAAGCTTATCTGTCTCTCAGGAGTGATATAAGGGAGACTTGGTTAAAATGTGTAAAGTATCTTGATGAACCATACCAAACAAATTGTTGCCGTCAAGTTGATTCTGACTCACAGCACTCTATAGGACAGAGTAGAACTGCCCCATAGGGTTTCCAAGGAGTAGCTGGTAGATTCGAACTGCTGACCCTTTGGTCAGCAGTCAAATGCTTAACCATTGCACCACCAGGGATGATGACAGTAACTGTTAAATATTATTATGTAAAGTGATGTAATGATAGTAAAATCAATGGAATACAAAAAAGGAGGTGCTTGGTGATCAAAATATAACTTAAAAAGTCAGTCATGTGTAGTATCAGTTGTCTCTCTAGAGTATTTCTAAATAAAAAAGTCAAATAAAATTTCCTTGAATTGTTGGTATTTGGCTTTAAATATAGTCACTAGTTCACAAAGCTCCACTCATGATCAGACCAATCTAACTGACCTAGGACTCCTGGTGGGAGAGCCATGGGCTCTCTCCTTTACTTAGAAGACTTTTCTGGGGAAAGTCTATGAAACCTTTGAAATCGTCACAAGCTTAAGCAAACATACATATGTGTAGGCTAAGGAAATATACAGATGCCCATAGCTTCTGTAAGAATCCCAAAGAAACTCATGCTCCAAAAAAAAAAAAGAAAAAGTTATACCCATTGTTATAGGGTTTTAATGGTGGCAATAGCTAAGATCATGACTGACAGTAAAATTCAGTTAAAATTACCATCAAAAGTAACTTAAAGTGGGGAAAAAATGACAACGGCTAACCTGAGGTCTGAACTGGAACTTGGCCTGGTCATTGTAGGAATTGCAACATACTGCAACGTTACGTATATAACAGGGTCAAGGATTTTTGTTTGTTTGTTTTTAGCTCTATTTTCAGAAACACCTCTTGCTCCACGGGCTGCTTTTTTGTTTCTGCCCTTTTGCTCTCAGAATTGAAGTCCCTTTTTCTCTAGCTTTTCTGAAAGCAAGGGTCTGTGTGTGACCTTTGAAGCATGTCACCTTACCTCTCAAAGTCATGATGCATGGGTCAATGGGAAGGCTACAGTTTATAGAATAATTCTTCTTGGACTAGAACAGTTTCCAGGGAAAATGAAGACAGAAGGTATTAATATTGAGGAATAAGCAGAAATGGCAAACTTAGTTAAAAGGAAGAGATGCTGCGGCCTGAAGGCCCGTGTTGTGATGGCCACTGTTTTAATGCCTGGTGCATTGTGGGTAAACAAGTTGGCTCCACTCCCAGCGCAGATGGAATCAGAGCTTCTTCAGTCGTGGCAGGGATTATGTCTGCATTTTACCTGTTCTCTAAGGGAGAATTCAGATTTTCTGACTGACTGACATTGAAATATGAATTCTTTCATACTAAGAAATTTTGGCTAGTCATCTCTATCCACATTTTGGTAAAATACTAATCCATAACTAGCTTCAGTCAATCATTTGTGGGGCCAAAACTGCTGTGTCTGCCTCTCCCACTGAGGTGGGCTTTCTTTTGGTTGTTTTTATCAAGTGATTCAACATTGCCTCTCCTGGGCTTTTGTTGTTATGCCCTCCAATAGAAACAGGATTCATTTGATATGTACGGTCTGTGGCACCTAATTATTTTCCTGTCTCACATGCTGCACTGATATTTGCAAGTTTCCTAACATATGTATAAGCACAGTTTCACTGTGAATTTAATTTACTTAAGTCTTATATTATTTGTATCAGCCAAAGATTTAAAATGTTAATAACAATGGCATGTGAATAGTGTGCTTCAGATTAAAATTGAAGGTAATGTATCCATTTAGACTATTAAATAATGATTAATCTCAAGGAAAAGAAAATAATATTAGCAATAATAACAATCAAATCCATTGCCGTTGAGTTGATTCCTCTCATAGCGATGCTATAGGACAGGGTGGAACGGCTCCATAGGATTTCCAAGGCTGTAATATTTACTGAAACAGACTGCCACATCTTCCTCCCATGGAGCAGCTAGTGGATTCAACCACTGACATTTCGGGGAGCAGCTGAGCCCTTAACCACTGCACCACTGGGGTGCCTTATAATAACAACAGTAACAAATAAACAAATACTTAAATAGAGCTGACTGTGTGCCAGGTACCGTTCTAAGCATTTTATAAATATTTACTGATTTAATCATCATAACAAACCTATCAAACAGATACTGTGGAGGACAGAATTTACATATAATCCAGTCTTATTTTAAAGACAGAGTAGCAAATACCTGGGTATATATTTGGAAATAGGACCTTTACTTTGGGCTGTTATGTTTCCTTATTTAGAGTCTGAATTTAAGGCCCCCAGGTTTGCAACTGTCAGCATACAGCTGACAACTGTCTCACCTGGTATGTCAGTCAGCTCCTGAAAATAACATAATTTGCAAATAGTTTATTTAAAAAAATCAGGTAAGCTTTAGGAAGCAACTTCCACACCTGGAATGACATTTGTCTTATGAGTAAGAAAAAGAAGATTTGAGAGACTTGAGAAAAAATGAGTTAAGTCCAAAGGTAAAGACAATAAGGTCTGAATGAAATAGAACAATCTACCTTGTAGTAGTAGCCTTCAAAATGTCTAATAAGAATCACAGCGTAATCTGTTAAAAAAAAATTGTGGCATATTCTCTGGATCCCTGAAAGGTTTGTGTACATATGTAGAGGGAGAATGGACAGAAGGAACAAAGAGGGAGGGCATGCAGGTAGTGAAGGCTTAACCTCAGTGGTGAGGCTAGAAGAATGTCAGAGAGCTACTAGGATAGCACTTGTCCCCAGAGTGGGCTAATGGTGGATAGGAGGGGCAGGGGACCCAACACATTAATTCAATGTAGTAAGACACCACATGTTTAAGAGGTACGGTGTTGACTGCTATATTCAATTAGAATTTTTTTTTTTGAGTGAAGTATCCACTTTATGTTACCACCTTTAAAAGATATAGAGAAGTCAGCATGTGTGCTGAGAGAAAAATACAATACTTTTTAGTTAATTCATTTGTTCAACCTACTTTTTGCCATGCATTGTGTTTGGCATTGGGATACAGCAATAAACCCTCATGGAGCTTATATTACAGCTGATAAATAAAATAAATAAAACAAATAGGTATTTCCAAACCAAGAAACCTGTTGCCGTCAAGTTGATTCGGATCCATAGTGACCCTATAGGACAGAGTAGAGCTGCCCAATTAGGTTTCCAAGGAGCAGCTGGTGGATTTGAACCTCTAACCTTTTGGTTAGCAGCCAAACTCTTAACCACTGTGCGACCAGGGCTCCCAGATGTTAGGTGATGTCAATTTCTATGGAGAACGACAGAGCAAAGAAAGGTAATGGTGAATGTTATGGGTGGTTGCCATTTTATACATGGCAATCAGGGAGGGTTTCATTGGAAAGGTTATGCCTGAGTCAAGGCCTAAAGGAGGTGAAAATATGAACCATGAGAATAATTCAGGCAAATAATATTCCAGGCAATGGAACAGCAATGGCCAAGGCTGTGAGATGAGAGCATACTTGGCATGTTCTAGAAATAACAAAAAAGTCAGTGTGGTTGGAGCTAGGTGATTGAGGAGGAAAGTAGTAGGAAATCAGGTCAGATAGATTATGATGGGAGAGGGCGATCTTACTGGACCTCATAGGCCATTGAAAGTAATTTTATGCTGAATGAATGCTGAATGACTTTCATGCTGAATGAGGTAGGAAGCCACCTAAGAAATACGACATGATCTGAATTACTTGTTTACAGGATCACTCTGACTGCTGTGCTGAGAAGAGATTATAGGGGAGGAAAAAAAAAATGCAGAAAGACTAATAATACTGGTGAAAATAATTAGAGTTTTGACTAGCAGGGAACAATGGAGGTAGTGAGAAATTATGAGATTCTGGACATTTTGAAGATAAACTGACAGGATTTGCTAATGGATTGGATGTGAAGTGTAAAGAGAAAGAGATGAATGAAGAACGGCACCAAATCCCGAACAACTGCAGAAGAATTGTCATGAACTGAGATGGGGTGACTGGGGGAGGAAACAGTTGGGCTAGGAGTAGAGAGAAGATGGGGAGCTCAAGTTTTGAAAATGCTTAGTTTTAGTTTCAATTAGATATCCAAGTGGAGATGTTGGGCAGAGGGCTGGATATATCAGTCTAGAGTTTAGGGAAAAGCCTAGGAAGAAGATGTATAGTGGGAAGTTTGATAATCATTAGGGCTGTTTAACAAATATTTCCAGTTCCTCTCCTAATAAGGTTTCATGTTAGAATTATACTTTTCTGCTTGTGGTGGCCATATGACTTGCTTTGACCAATTCAAACACAGTGGAAGTAATATGTGTTATTTTGGAGTGGAAGCTTTAGGAATCAATGCACAATTTGTCACATTCTTTTCCTCTGCCTCAGCAACTGGCAATGTGAGCTGACAACGGTAGCTGACAGTGTGAGACAGAGCCCTCAACCTACCACAGACATAATTTAGCCTATTCGGACTTAAATAGAAATCATGATAGACAGCTGTAGATTGATGGAGATATAAACAGATAATAATTATTAAAGAGAAGCTCCAGGGCAAGTAAGCCTGGAAGCATTCCAGCACTGAAGGATTCCAACACTAGGGAGATGAGGAGGTATCAGCCAAGGAGACTGAAAAGGAGCAGTTAAGAAAGTGTGATGTCCTGAAAGTCAAGTGAAGAGAATGTTCCAAGGAGGAAATAATGTTCAAACATGTCAAAAGCTGCTGTCAAGTTGCTAAGATGAGAAACATGGACTTAGCATTGTGGAGATCATTGGAGAGCTTGGCAAGAACAGTTATGATGGAGCAGTGGGGGAAGAACATAATCCGGAATGGGTTCAAGTGAGCACAGGAAGAGAGAAATCAGACAGAGCAAGTATGGTCATCTATTTCAGGGTCTTGAGATGGGGCCATACAGCAGTGGAAAGTGGGATCATGAGGGCTATCTGTTTACCTGTCTACCTACCTGCCTACCTACCTACCTATCTGTCTGTCTATCTATCTTTAAAAGATGATAGAAATACTGCATTTCAAGTACAGATGGGAAAATTAAAGATGTGGGAAGGAAGGAGAATTGTAGGAGTGATAACCGTGAATAGGTAAGATGGAATTGCAGCTAGCTCACAAACGGAGGGGTTGGCCTTGTTAGGAAATGGGAAGTCATAATTTAAAGTGATACCAGTCAGAATGATTGTGTGTTTTCTCCAGACACATTCAGCTGCGTGGGTACAGGTGTGGAGTAGATGAAGAATTGTATTCAACCAGGTTTGGAAGTGATGATTTGATTACCATTTTCAAGTATATAAACTGTTGTTCTCAATGTTTGTGGAAAGCTAAATAAAAGGAACGACTGTTAATTAAAAAAAATAAGCAAACAAAACAAAATCAGAAAGCCCCTGAGATAGTTGAGAGAAGACATTCTGGGCCATTTAGGGTAAAAATAAAATAAAATAAAACAGAACAAACAAAAAGCCCTGAAATTTTATTCCTGAAGGTTAGAGAGCTTCCCTTCCTATAGATCTTCAAAAAAAGACTAGATTCTTACTGGTCAGAAAGGTTTTTAGCCCCTTAAGTGAAGAAAAGTAGGTAATTCAACTTGCTAATCCAAATACCTGCTGACTAGGATTGTTTTAAAAGCAACGAATACTCCCAGGGCGGTGCAAATGGTTAAGCACTAGGCTACTAACTGGAAAGCCGGGGGTTTGAGTCCATCCAGAGGCACTTCAGACAAAAGGCCTGGCAATCTACTTCTGAAAAATCAGCCGTTGAAAACACAGTTGGCGCGCAGTTCTGCTCTGACACACAAGGGATTGCATAAATTACTTAATTTGTGTTTTAGGTATTCTTTTCTCTCCTTCCACCCACAAGGCATATTCAATCACTTTTTTGTCAGTAGCCTTTTAAAAGGTTACTCAGTAAATAAGTTAATAAGATAATGTAAGCAACGGGTCTTTGACCCCAACTCTCCCTAGTTACTGGCACATATGTAATATGGAAAATTCATAATGAGTGAGATTACCACAATGAAATGAGGAAAAGATTCATTCAGGAAGTGAATTTCATGACTGAATTACCAATGTTTGTATATAAAAAAAAAAAGTTAGCATCGATTTGTCGCAGTAGTTATAACAGGCCTTCACAAGGAGTTTTAGGCTAGAAGAGAATGAGTTTATCATAAATCAAATTGTTGTGATGTTTCATTCAACTCGTTGGGGTTTCATCTGGAACACTGAATCAGTCACTCTGATGAGGGGAAGAGACATGACTAAAATTAGGAAGTTTAGGAATAAATTGCTGTACCAGAGCAACAGTCAGCTGCACCACACCTGTTCTGTGTGACTGGCTGTTTATGTGAGAGGATGTCAGGCAGAGAATGCTGGGAGAACATTATTAAAACCATGCAAAGTCAAGCGTTCAATTGTGTCTTTGAAAATGGATCATTTTAATGACAGATAATGGTAAGTGAAAAAAACCACATATAAATTTTATATATAGTATGCTCTCAAGTGTCTTTTAAAAGGCAAAGGAAAAAAAGGCTGGCAGGAAATATGTATTAACAGTGTTTTCCTTTGTGTTGTGGGAACCTGGAGCATTAAACCTCAAGGCAAAATATTGGGATAAATCTTAGTCAGAAACTTGGAGCTATTGAAAATAAACATTATTTTTGAGTTTATTTCCTTATTTTTAAAAAATTTTATTGTGCTCTGGGTGAAAGTGTACAGCTCAAGTTATTTCTTATTCAAAAATTGATACACATACTGATTTGTGATATTGGTTGTAATCCCCACAATGTGACAGCATGCTCCCCCTTTCCACCTTGGGTTCCCTGTGTCCATTCATCCAGTTCCTGTCCATTCCTGTCTTCTCATCTTGCTTTTGGGCAGGAATTGCCCATTTGGTCTTGTATATTTGATTGAACTAAGAAGCACATTCCTCACATGTGTTATTGTTTATTTTATAGGCCTGTCTAATCTTTGCCTGAAAAGTGGGCTTTGGGAATGGTTTCAGTTCTGAGTTAGCAGAGTGTCCAGGGCCCACAGTCTCAAGGGTTCCTCCAGTCTCTGTCAGACCAGTAAAGCTGGTTTTTTTTCGTTATTTGAATTTTGTTCTACATTTTTCTCCAGCTCTGTCTGGGACTCTCTGTTGTGATCCCTGTCAGAGTGGTCAGTGGGTAACCGGGTACCATCTAGTTCTTCTGGGATCAGGCTGGTGAAAGCTCTGGTTCATGTGGTCCTTTCGTCCTTTGGGCTAATATTTTCCTTATGTCTTTGGTTTTTTCATTCTCCTTTGCTCTGGACTAATTTTGTTGAGAATTTTTGCATCTATATTCAAGAGAGATATTGGTCTATAATTTTCTTTTTTTTTTTTTTTTGTGGTGTCTTTGCCTGGTTTTGGTATCAAGGTTATCCTGGCTTCATAGAATGAATTTGGAAGTATTCTTTCCTTTTCTATGTTCTGAAATAGTTTGAGTAGTACTGGTATATGTGCTTCTCTGAATGTTTGGTAGAATTCTCCATTGAAGCCATCTGGGCCAGGGATTTTTTTTTGTTGGGAGTTTTATTACCTTTTTCTTTCTTTACTTACTTATTATTACCTTTTCAATCTCTTCTCTTGTTCTGGGTCTATTCAGATTTTCGACCTCAGTTTGTGTGAGTTTAGGTGGTAGTGTGTTTCTAGAAATTTCTCTATTTCCTCTAGGTTTCCAAATTTGTTGGAGTACAATTTTTCATACTACTCTGTTATGATCCTTCTTATTTCAGTTGGGTCTTTTTTAATGTCCCTTATCTCATTTCTTATTTAGGTTATTTTCGTCCTCTCCTGTTTTTCTTTTGTCAATTTGGTCAATGGTTTGTTGATTATGTTGATCCTTTCAAAGAACTAACTTTTGGTTTTGTTGATTCTATTGTTTTCCTATTCTCTATTTCATTTATTTTTGCTCTGATCTTTATTATTTCCTTTCTCCTGGTGGCTGTGGGCTTCCTTTGCTGTTATTAAATTCTGCTTTTATGGTGTTGTGCTCAGAAAAGAGGCTTTGTGCTATCTCAGTGTTTTGGATTTAGTTGAGAGTTGCTTTGTGGCCTACAATATGGCCTACTCTGGAGAACGTTCCGTGTGTGTTGGAAAAGAATATGTACTGTGCTACTGTTGGGTGGAGTGTTCTATATGTATCTATGAGGTCAAGTTGGTTGATTGTGGCCTTTAGATTTTCTGTAACTTCGTTGAGTCTCTTTCTAGGCATCTTTCTATCTTTTAGTGAGAGAGGCATGTTGAAGTCTCCTACTATTATTGTGGAACTGTCACTTAATCTTTTCAGTGCTGTTAGAATCTGTTTTATGTATTTTGGAGCCCTGTCATTGGGTGCATAGAAATTTATTACGGTTATGTCCTCATGGTGGATTGTCCCTTTAACATTATATAACGTCCTTCCTTGTCTTTTATGATGCACTTTGCTTTAAAGAATATTTTATTTGAGATTAAAATTGCCATTCCTGACCTGTTTTGGTTACTGTTTGCTTGATATATTTTTTTCCATCCTTTGGTTTTTAATATATTTATGTCTTTGTGTCTAAGGTATATGTCTTATAGACAACATATTGATGGGTGATGTTTTATCCATTCTGTCTGTCTCTTTACAGGTGCATTTAAGCCATTTACATTCAGTGCAATTATTGATAGGTATGAGTTTATTGCTTTCATAATATGCTTTTTTTGTGGTGCTGACGTTTTCTTTGTTACTCTTACTAACCTGTGCTGAGTTCCTTTTGTGTGTGGATTTTCTTTTCTTTCATTATTGTAGATTTTGTGTTACTGAGTCTTTATGTTTTTGTTCTTTTTTATTCTGATAAGTAGGTTTGTTAATTTTCTTTGTGATTACCTTGAAATTTACCCTTATCTTCCTAAGTTTGAACCAGTCTTTTATTACTTGATATTGCCTTGCCTTCATCTCCATTGAAAGTTCTATACCTACATCGGTTATTCCCCATTTTACTGTTTTGATGTTGTCATTATTTACAGGTTGTCGTCTCTGTTTTCCTGTTTTAAGTCTTTAGCTTTGTTTTGTTATTGAGAGTTCTTTACCTAGGTTGGTATCTGGCTGACTTTGTTCTGTGTCCTAGACTCCAGTTATTGTCTGATGTTGATTCTCCAACTCCCTTTGATATTTCTTGTAAGTTTTGTTTGGTTTTTACGAATTCCCTTAATTTTTATTTATCTGGGAATATCCTAATTTCGCCATTGTGTTTGAGAAAGAGTTTTGCAGGATGTATTATTCTTGGTTGACAGTTTTTTCTTTCAAGGTTTTGTATATGTCATCACATTGCTCTCTTGGCTGTATAGTTTCTGCCAAGTGATCAGCGCTTAGTCTTATTGTTCCTCCTTTCTAAGTGACTTTTCATGTTCCTCGAGCTGCTCTTTCAGGATTCTTTCCTTGTCTTTGGTGTTGGCAAGTGTGATTATGGTACATCTTGGTGACTTTCTTTTGGGATCTATCTTATATGGGGTTTGTTGAGCTTCTTGCATGGTCATCTTTTTGTCTTCAATGACATTTGAGATTTTTTTTCTGCCAGCAAATCTTCAACAACCTTCTCTGTGTTTTCCATTTTTCTCCCCCTGTTCTGGAACTCTGATGACACCCATTTTTTTCCTCATGATTGTGTACCACGTAGATCTTAGGTTTGCCTTATTTTTCTTCATTCTTTTCTTATTTTTCCTCAAATAAAGTGGCATCCATGGATTTATCTTCAATCTTGCTAAGTCTGTCTTCTGTTGTTTTAAATTCGCTCTTAAGACCTTCTATTGGGTTGTCCATTTGTGAAATGTTGTTATCTTATGGATTTCTAGTTGCTTTTTTTATATGATTTCTAATTATTTATTTAGATGTTTTGTTCTTGTTATTTTCCTGAGTTCTTCTATTGCTTGTCTGTGTTTTCCTAGATTTTCTTGGTTTTTTTGTCTGTGTTTTCCATGATTTTGTGTATTTTTTCCTAGATTTTGTCTGTGTTTTCTTTGATCTCTCTCCTAATCTTTTGGAGAGCCCTAAATATTAGTCTTTTGAAATCCATATCAAGTAGTTCCACCGCCTTTTCTTCTACTGGAAGGTCTTCTGATTCTTTATTTTGGTCACTTGCTGGAGCCATCTTGTCTGCTTTCTTTATATGTTTTGATATTGTCTGCTGTCTCCGATACATTTCTTTATTTATTGATTGTATGTTCATTTGTTTCATCCTGCTCTTTTGTTTTGTTTTGATATGTCATGGAGGGAAGGCCAGGCATGCTTTGCAGCGTGCTTATCTGTGGGCATGATAGATCTCACCACCTTGTCTGGGCAGGTAGGGCAGCAGCAGGCAGGGCAAGCTTGCTTTGCTGTACACTAGTTTGGCGAGGTGGCTGAGGGTGGACTGGGGAGTACTGTGTGCCTCCTGATGTTTGTCCAATGGTGTGGGAGTGTTTACAACCCCTCATCAGATAGGCAAGGGTGTTGGATAGGGAGTGGAATGGGCTCACTTCCCACCATTCAGCAGCTGGTCAAGTGGTGGGAGGAGAGAGGTACTGTGTGCCGTTTGCAGTGGCAGGCCTGAGTGCCGTTGATGCTCTAACCATGGCAGCATGTTGGTGCTGGTAGGATGGGGATGTGTTGTATGGGCATAGGTGTGAGAGAGAAAGAATAGGAAACAAACAGAAAAGAAAAAAGGAAAAAAGAGATAAAAAAACAGTGGCACTGTGTGGGCTGGCCAGTAGGGTAGAGTGGACCCAGGCGCTGGTGGGAAGGAAAGGGAGGTGGTGTACTGGGATACATGGGAGGGAGAAAGAAAATAAAGAAAGAAAATGGTGGCATGGTTGGGGGACCATGGGTGGGGTTGGGGTGGACCCGGGGCAGTGGCAGGCTGGTGCTCTGGAGGCTCTCTAGTCATGGTGTTGCCATAGGACTGGAAGAAAGAAAGTTTCCATACAGGGCTATGTGGGAGGGAGAAAGCAAAGGAAGAAAGAGAGAAAAAATAAATAAACTAGCTGCATGGAGGGGACTGGCCATTGTGGACAGGGTGGATCTGAGGTCTAGTGGGAAGGGAGAGGTTGTGGCTTATGGGGTTAGATGAGAGGGAGAAAGAAAAGAAAAGAAAAATTACAGCAGCATGGCAGGGGTTCGCAGGTGGGGTCAGGTCAGACCTGGCATGGTGGTGGGCTGATGTCGCTCTAGCCATGGTGGGGTGATGGGGTCCAGAGGCATTGGGGGTAGGTGGCCCACGAGGTTATGTGGGAGAGAGGAAGAAAGGAGAAAAGAAAGGTAAAGAAAAAGGCACTGTGGGAGCCAGCTGGTGGGGGTAGGTCAGACCCGAGTCAGTGGAGGGTCAGCGTCTCTCTAAACAAGTGATGTGGCATGGCCTGTTGAGAAGATGTGGAGAAGATGCACAGGGCTAGGTGGGAGGCAGAAAGAAATGGAAAAAAAGGGGGAAAAATGGCGTGGTGGGCGCCAGTGGGTGGGGGTGGGGCAGATCCATGGTAGCAGTGTACTGGTGGCTCTCTAGCTGAATGGCATAACATGGCCCCTCAGGAAGGGTTGGAGGTGGCATATGGGGCAGAAGAGTGAGGGATGGGAAAGCGTGTGTCTCTGATTACCGAGTACTCTGTCTCCTGTTAGCAGCTCCATGAAGTTGCCTTCCTGTATTCCCTGTCTGGCATCTTTGCTGTGCTCCAAGATGGCAATGATGTGTTAAGTTAGTTGGCAGGGTACCTCCACTCCATATCTCTCCTCATTTTCTGTTTTCCATCAGTTTTCTCTTCCATTCGGTATTGGATCCAGTTCTCTATCCCTTCATATGATGCCTAGGGCTCCAGGATTGATGTTTGTGTCTGTTTTACTCAGTTTTTTGGGTCTTTGCATGGTATGTCTGTCTACAGCACAATGTTGACTTCACTATTATCGGCCCTGGCTTCTTGATGGATGTTGGCTGGAGACTTCCCTCAGCTCTTGCCATATAGGCCTCCTAATAACATGGTCACTTACTTTTCCCAAGCCAGCTAAGGGGAGAGTCTCTAGAGTGAGTTGGCTAGTAAGATGGAGTCATATATAATATAACATAATCACAAGAGTGACATCCTATTACCTTTACCATATTGTATTGGTTATATGCCCATCATAGTTCCTGTTCTACACGTAGTCACTAGTGTTAGCAACTGGGGCTTATCCTACTGGAAACACTCTGAGTGGTCTTGTAGTATTACCTCAGAATTGACCACAGCTGCTGTTCAGAGTCAGTCAAGGGTAGCCTTAAGGGAAGTAGATGTGTTAGAATGACTGAATGGGTTTCTGAGAACCTTCTCTCATGGGGGCAGCAGAGAAGGCTGGGGTGGAAAGTGATAGCAACCTGGAGCAGCTGAGGTGAAGTGTTGTCAGATTACAGATGTGCAATGCTGGTTGCCACAGCTATGGCTGAAATAAAGAGGTGTGTCATGATGAGAGAGTACGAGTTAGGGACAAGAAGTGTTTGATGCACACAGCTAGTGAGAGGCGGAGCTGGCAGTTAAGTCTGTCTGACTCCAGTGCCCCAGCTGCTACATCACCATCTCCTGCACTTTGTTTAACAAATGCACCTGGTTCATAAGCACTGTTTTTTCTCTTGCACTGTAATTCTCCCTTTTATTCTCATTGCTCTTAATAAAACTCTTTATAGCCATGCTTCTCAAAATTTTACATGCAAGCAAATCATCTGGGGATCTTGTTAAAATGCAGATTCTGATTCAGTACATCAAGGTGTTGTCTTAATAGTCTGCTTTTCTAACAAGCCCCCAGGTGATGCTACTGCTGCTGGTCTGCAGACCACACCCTGCATAGCAAAGTAGTAAAGTAAAAATATAAATGGAAAGGCATAATTAGGTTGTGTATTTGAATGGATTGAAAAAAAGACAGGTGCAGTCAGGCACCTTGAAGTTGCTAACTCAGCAGAGCTTTTGTCAAACTTACATGCTTTCTCTGTGGCCTGAAGGTTTATAAGACCCTCTAAGTGTATTTTGAATGATGGTTTGAATAATATTGTTATATAAAAGCTTCTCCAACAGCAGTTCAAAGTGCTTTTCATAACATTAGCCATCTGGTCATTTGCCCTCTGAGGGTACTAATTTCCCTATAGGAAAATAACAATAATATACTAGTAATGTGAAAAATCAAATATGTACTCCCCATAGAACATCATTTTCTTGCTCTGCAAGTACATCCTCATTACAAACTCCATTCCCTAAACTAATATAACAGTATAATTAGGGTACACTGAACCTATTGGAGTTTTGCCTCTGCTTCCTAAAGGGAAAAACATTAAATTTCAAAGTCCTGCATCATTTGCTAAGAAGTTTCATTCTGGGAACACTGTATTTACTACTGGCTGATTCAATTTGATTAGATTTTCATTCTAGTACCTGTAATTCCAAAGAAGAAATAAATGTAGTAATCTCAGAGATCCTATCATAAATTTATGATACTTTACTAAAAGACCTGATTAACTTCTGCAGTATGGTTTCTGAAGAAGTACTTTGAAAGGAAATATGTATAAGTATACCTCTAAGGTTTTAAGCTAAATTGAGATTTGATGTTGTAATATAATACGGCAAATAAGGAACTGATGTGAAACATGGAGACTTAACAAAGCCAAGTTCCTTTGATGGTTTTTTTAAATTATTGAGATGTTTTTTCTTCTCCTGGGCTTATTATTTATTCACTCAGTGTTCAACAAACATCTATTGGCACCCACTGTGAGCATTGACATAGCCTCCAGTAATGCAGTTGGGAACAAAACAGTTCCTGAACTCATGCGAGGGACTTGGGGTGGGGAGGGGGGAGACATTAGGCAAATAGCCACACAAATACATATTTAATTACCTATTGTTGAAAGAAAACTCTCTGTGCAAAGTACTAGAGGCATGAGAATCCTCATCACATTTGAGGAATTAAAGAAGCCAGCTATGGCTGGAGCTCAGAGTCAATGATGATAATATAAGTAAATGCTTACAGAACACACTCAACGTATCAGTTATGGCTCCAAGAGCTTCACAGTCATTAACTCATTAAGTCCTTACAGCCAGTTTGTGAGGTCAATGCCCTTGTTATCCTCCTTTTATAAGTCAAGAAACAGAGGTATAGAAAGGGTACACAAATTGCCCAGTGTTTCATGAGTAGTAACTTCTAGCTCATGGGTTTGAACTCAAAAAGTCTGGTTTCAAAATCTCCATCACTGCCCCATGTGGTCTCTCTGCAGAGGAAAGGGAGGCAGGACCCAGCCAGATCGCACATGTTGGGCAACTTGATCACTTCCCTTCTTTCTTAATAGAGTAATAGCATGTGGCTTCACAAGAGTAGTCACAATGTGAACAACAAGGAAATGACTGACAATTAGGTAAAAATAACAGTAAAGTAAGGTAATAATGGTTTACTATATCATAAGGCTACTTACAGTCCTGGTAAGTAAACTCTCAGAATGCATAGCCATGTTGTCATTTCCAAAGGTTTCCTCATAAGGGGTTACATATTGAAGAAAACAACTATAAACTATTTTCACATCTCAGCATGGGTGATTCAGGTGTGCATTTTCTGGCCATGATATCAACATGTCCTTCCTGTAATTCCTAGAGATGTGTAATTGTTACAACCCAACCAAGAGACCGATTTCCTTTATATTTTCTAAGGCAGGGAAACAATACAGAAAATGTTTAGTTGTCATGGCAGGATTCTAAGAAACAGAATTTTATATGACTTTTTTTCTTGTCATTCAGAGTAATTTAATTCTGCTATAGATTTATTATACATTTTAAATAATAAGTGCCATGAACTTAAAAGTATTTGCTAAAATTTCTGTTTAATTTCTTACTTTTGCCACTTTATTTCTAAGTGTGGCAACCAAGCCCTTGGATATGTTACTGCAATGATAGTTTTGTAAGTGACAATGTTGTGGAAGAGAAACAGCAGGAACAGGGATACTTCTTATTACACCAAGCATTCAGACAACTCCAAGCAGTGAGTGTGTCTGATGGGACTCAGAAAAGATTGGATTTGGGTCTTAGGTTTCATGGTCTATGCTTTTCAGGGCTTTGCTTTTTGTGACTGTGTTTTAACAAATGTCATGGTTAGTAGTAGGAAGAAAGATAAGAAAAAGCATGAATACACCACAAGCTGGATGATACATTTCTTGAGAAACTAAAAATTGGTTGAAGTTTTGATTGTCATAGAATCATAGCAGTCTTAGAAATAATGTCACCTGACTTTCTTTTTATTTAAGAATGGAAAACAGAAGTCCAGAGACATAAAGTTAACTTTCAAAAGTTATGTATGAAGCTAGCAGAAGAGTTAGAGCTGGAGCCCATCAGTCCTGGCTCCAAGGCAGGGCTCTCTGCAGTGAGGGCCTAGGAAGTGTGTGAGGAACAATGTGCTCTAGAGTTCCCTCAGACAAAGGACATGAAGTCAAACAGACAACACAATATCCACTTTTTAAGGAAAGACACACACACCTAGAGCACACAGAAAATCAAAAACTTAGGGTACACGTGGTTTATGAGGCCAAGACAAATCAAAAAAGGTATGATATTGGGATAATACCTGAGCAATACACCCTTGGGTGGTGCGAATGGTTAAGTGGTCGACTACTAACCAAAGGGTTGGCAGTTCAAACCCACTCTGAGGTTGTCAAAAGACGGGGCTGATGATCTGCTTCCGAAAGCTTACAGTCTTAAAAACCTATGGAGCAGTTCTACTCTGCACCCATGGGGTGTGCACTATTATTATCACCATTTTACAGATGAGGAAACTGAGGTTCTGAAAGCTTAAATAATCATCCCAGGTTGTAGAGCTAGTAAGCAGCAGAGCTGGAATATGAAGCTATACAGTTGAGATCAGTCTAACAGCTGTGCTATACCACATTTTCACATGATGAGCTCTATTAATTCATGTAAGATAACAGCAAATAAAAGCAAATGAAGTGCTTAGGATAAGCAGAAATTACTTAAATGTTTTTTATTGTGGTAAAATATATATAACAAAATATTTGTCGTTTTAACCATTTTTACGTGTACAATTCAGTAACATTGTTATGCTTCACATGTTGTGCAACTATCACCACTATGTGTTTCCAATTCTTTTCATCACCCTTAACAGAAATTCGATACCCCTTGAGCAATAACTCTTCCTTTTCCCTTCCCATCTGCCCCTGGTAATCACTCATCAACTTTGGTCTGTATGCATTTGCCTATTCTAGATATTTCATATAAGCGAGATCATACAATATTTGTCCTTTTGTGTCTGACTTGTTTCACTCAACATAAAGTTTTCAAGGTTCATCCATGTTGTACCATGTATTAGAACTTCATTTCTTTCTGTATGAGTAATATTCCATTGTATGTACATACTACATTTGTTTATCCATTCATCTGTTGATGGGCACTTGGGTTGTGTCTTAGTTATCTAGTGCTTATGTAACAAAATACCACAAGTGGATGCTTTAACAAAGAGAAGTTTATTTCCTCACAGTAAAGTAGGCAAAAAGTCCAAATTCAGGGTGTCAGCTCCAGGGGTAGTCTTTCTCTCTCTGTTGGCCTTCTCATCAATGTTCCCCTGGACTGGGAGCTTCTCTGTGCAGGGACCGCAGGTCCAAAGGGCATGCTCTGCTCCCAGCACTACTTTCTTGGTGGTATGAGGTCCCCCTGTCTCTGCTCACATCTCTCTTTTATATCTCAAGAGATTGCCTCAGGACACAATCCAGTCTTATAGATTGAGTCCTGCCTTACTAACGCAACTGCCACCCATCCTCCTTCATTAACATCATAGAGGCAGGATTTACAACGTATAGGAAAATCACACAATACCTGGAATCATGGCTCAGCCAAATTGATACACACATTTTTTGGGGGACATAATTCAATCCATGACAGGTTGTTTCCACCTTTTGACTATTGGAATAACGTAATGCTAAAATGAACATGTTGTTGAAGTATCTGTTTGCATCCCTGCTTTCAAGTCTTATTGGTGTGTGTGTGTGTATATATATATATATATATATATATGTATATATGTAGGGGTAGAATTGCTAGGTAATGTAGTACTTAATGTTTAACTTTCTGAGGAACTGTCAAACTGTTTCCCACAACAATTGCACATAGCACAAATTTCTTGATGCTGAGACAGGAAATACATTTGTCCTGAATTACCTTATAAAGGTGATGACTTTCAATTTAATTATGAGCATCCTCAACAGTATCCTTACAGCAGACACAATGATAAGTCTTATAAGGCTGCTTATTATGGTTTCCCTCAATGCAACTCCATGGTCTTGCATTAAAGCACGAATTCATTAAAAGTTTTTGTGTTTTCGAAAAACTCTTAAGTGGAGAACGGGCTAGATTGGTTGATGGAGAGAGCTGGCCATACTGAAAAATCTTTAAAACAACTTTCTTTTGTACTGAAAAAGTATTTAAAATAACTTTGAAGAATCAAAGAATGATTGAGGACTTTGCCACAAACTGGAAACTCAAACAAGGACCTCTAAAGGGACAAGAAATCTCATAAAATGCAGGAATAACATCATAATCAGTTTCTACTATTGTTGAAAATTTTTTTTTTATATTTTATTGTACTTCAGGTGAAGGCTTACAGAACAAATAGTTTCTCATGAAACAGCAGTACACATGTTGTTTTATGACATTGGTTAACAACCCCACAACATGTTAACCCTCTAACTTCTCAACCTTTT
>NW_004443979.1:2041105-2078014 GCF_000243295.1 Trichechus manatus latirostris
TGTTTTAGGGTTTCAGGATTGTTGTATTCTCTGTTTGGCTTAGTTTTTTGGATCTTTGCTGTGGAGGGACGGCATGGTGCTTCTGCCTAGAGCGCCATTTTGCCGGAACTCCTCCTGTTGAAAATTTTTGATCTGAGAAAAAAATCAAAATGTAAGATGATGACCGGAATAACAACAACAACAAAAATACACACAGTTGTAAAATTGGAAATGATTCTTTGGTTTACAATTGGAAGGTGGATATTTGTTAATTTGGTACAAAAAAGAAAAACAAACCTGTTGCTGTGGAGTCGATTCCAACTCATAGCAACCCTGTGGGACAGAGTAGAACTGCCGCCTAAGGTTTCCAAGTAGTGGCTGGTGGATTCAGATTGCTGACCATTTTGGTTAGCAGCTAAGCTCTTAACCACTGCGCCACCAGTGCTCCAATCTGGTATAGTATGTTGAATAATTTAGTTACTGTAAATAGAGTTCAAGTCTCTGTCACAGGGGGGGCTCTCCAGAAGCAGACACTGAGATAGAAATGGGTATAACATATTTATTAGGGATCAACACCTGAGAAAGGATGAGGAGAAAGTAGGATGACCTGTGTTGGGAAAAAATGGCCTGACATTTATATACACATACCTTGCTCAGTTACTGGAGGCAAGCTGCCCTGGGAAGGGTGTGACTTGGGACAAAGTAGCTTTGTCCAGATGACACCCACCTTGACATCTGGGGGCTATTTGCTGACTGCTTTCCCCACAACTGGGCAGCGAGTCTTTCCTTTAAGGGGGATCTGGGTGGCACATCTCATTTTTTTTTAAATGAGTCCTCTAAGTATTTATAAGAGATAGGAGGATAGTTAGATTTTTTTGTAATTTCTGAATATGAGTTAGAAAGTGACCTTGAGAAATTGGGGCATTATTTTGCTTGCTTCTTGTCTTAGTCATCTAGTGCTGCTCTAACAGAAATACCACAAGTAGATGACTTTAACAAAGAGAAATTTATTTCTTCACAGTAAAGTGGGCTAAAAGTCCATATTCAGGGCATCAGCTCCAGGGGCCTTCTCATCAATCTTCCCCCAGAATACGATCTTCTCCGTGCAGGGACTCTGGGTCCAAAGGACACACTCTGCTCCTGGCACTACTTTCTTGGTGGTATGAGGTCCCCAACTCTCTGCTTGCTTCCCTTTTCTTTTATCTCTTGTAAGATAAAAGATGGTGCAGGCTACACCCTAGGGAAACTCCCTTTACATTGGATCAGGGATGTGACCTTAGTAAGGGTGTTACAATCCCACCCTAATCCTCTTTAACATAAAATTACAATCACAAAATGGAGGGCAAACACACAATACTGGGTATCATGGTCCAGCCAAATTGATACACAAATTTTGGGGGGGGACATAATTCAATCCATGATACTTGTTAACTGTAGCCAATACTAACTTATTAATTGAGAATTCCCTTTAATCTCTTGACAGATACTTTGGGAGTGGGTATTCAAACTGAATGAAGAATCCTGCTTGTTACAGGTACCTAGTAGCAGTGTGTGGTCAGTTTCTAGTAGGATTAATGGGTAAAAATTGGAAGAACAATGCTTAGAACAGGGATTGACAAACTATAGATATGAGCTAAATCCAGCCAGTGACCCATTTTTGTATGGCCTACGAGCTAGGAATGGTACATTTTTAAATAATTGTTAAAAAAAAAAAAAAAGAATATGTGACAGAGACTGCAAGTAGACCACAAAGCCTAAAATATTTATTATCTAACTTTTTATAGGAAAAGTTTGCTAACCACTGGCCTAGAATTATGACCAGCCTTCCTTTCTTTTATTGCATTCCTTAGAAGGAAGGGATTAGTGTGCTCATCAATTGTGCCAGAAGATATTTCTTAAATGGACAATCAGAGTGGGAGGACCAACCCAAATGAGTCCTTTTTAGTTGGATTCCTAGTCACTTTGGGCCTTCTGTTCTCCCTGCTCTGGAAAATGATGGCATATACCCAGTCAGCAATGGGTATGCACCATACAGCCTATTTTGAGGTAGTGATGGAGATGCCTTGGAAAGAACGGTCAGGAAGAGTGCCCAATCCAAGTTAGGTGCCAAGAAGGTTGGTAATATGAGTGGCAAGGATGCCAGGAAATGATAATCTGGTTGGGAATAGGATGACCACAAAGAAAGAGGCCATGTGATCAGAAGTATTTTATTGTACTGTAACTAGTGACTTTAAAAATCTAGATACATCTGAGTGTTTTGAAATGGCTATTTTGGTGAAAATTTACTTTGTTCCTTTGAAGCAGTCAAGTTCCTTGAAAATCGTGAGCCATTCACATTCAGAGAAATTTACTCTGTGTTGTCCCCCAAATGATCAGTGCTTCCCTGGTAGGATGTCTAGTCTAACATCTTGTTATCCTAGAAGCAGTGAGTATCTACTTCAAGGTCACTTGGAAGTCTCCAATAGGGGGAGGGGAGAATAACAATCTAGATAATAGGATTATATCCCAAATATTCTTTAATTATAGACTAGGCCATGTAATCCAGGTCTTCTACAATATCAGGGCACACTCAGTAGGGTTTAACTAAGGCACAGTCTCAGAAATAGTATGGTTAAAACACATTAAAAAAAAATAATTATAACTCCTATTTTTCTTTGGGTTATTTTATTAAAGCCATCAAGCATTTGATACCATGACTACAACTCAGTTGAACAAGAACCTCAGTCCTGTAAAAATGTTACTTGTTTCCTGGTAGAATGTAACTGATACATCTTTGAGTTTCATACCAGTTTATTTGAACTTTGACTTGTTTAAGCAGAAAGGATCCTGCTGAAATCCCTGTTGCTTGACAACCCTGTAAGTGCATGCTGAGTGTTGACTGCTACTTTAGAGAAACTCCATAGCTGATCATTTGGTTCAGTGATCTGTGTTAAAATTTTTTTCTCTTCTCATGCCTTATTACCCATTTAAAATACTTTCATTAGGCCAGAGAACTGTGTACATTTTGTTCTTGGACTTTTACTCATCAAGACTCACTGTTTCTCATTAGAGTAGATTTTACAAAAAGGGAAATGAAATGAGCATGGTAAATTTTATTATAAACTGGTATTTTCTACCAGTTGAATTTCAAGGGCATTCACAAACTTAAACACTTATTTAGTACCTACATGAAAGTGAAGGTACTGTAAAAAAAAAGTATAAGCTTTCAGAATAAGGGACATTTTATTGCATATTAAAGGTCATCTGGTTGTCAGAACATTGTATAGAAAAGGTCAGCCCCTGTAAGAAGCAGAGAGGGTAGAGGTGCATAAAGTTGTCTATATGTTTTACCTTTAAATCCTCTGGGAGGATGTCAGACCAGACAGTGGGTAAGATAAAGATATATGTATATCTTAGCTATATGTATATCTTATATATATGTATAAAAACCAAACCCACTGCCATTGAGTCGATTCTGACTCATGGTGACCCTATAGGACAGAGTAGAACTACCCCATAGGGTTTCCGAGGAGCACCTGGTGGATTCGAACTGCTGACCTTTTGATTAGCAGCTATAGCTCTTAACAACTACGCCACCAGGGTTTCCTATATATATATATAGACATATGATATATTGAATGTTTTGCCATTTCTTCCTGTTTGTTGAACATAAAAGGACTGGAAAGCTTTTACAACTGGGCTATGATCACCCATGGAGGTAGAGGCTGGTTCCAGTGCTCACAGTTGATACAAAGGGCTGCTATGCATCCTCCTTTGTATTTTTTAGAACTGAAAACAAGGGAATGGCAGGTTATGAGCTCTCAAACAAATAAACAAGCAAACAATTCCCAGGAGACTAAATGTTTATTGTTGGCAGATCTCTCACCAGGGATTGTGTTTGCTCCTTAAAAGAAAAAAAATGAATATAATTGTTTAAAAAATTGTATCTTGTATTGGCTTAGAGAAATTTTTCGTTATTTTTTCCTCTTTTATAGAAACAACTCTCAATAGTCTGTGATAATGCGGTCAGGGAAAACATAGGTAACAAATACAAAGAGAAAGTTCTCAGTCCTTAATAGAGCCCATTAATCCTATATCCTCTAGCACCAATTGTTGACCCCTGGCAGCTGACAAATCTTAAATACACTAAGCTTTAATTCTTTTTTACTGTTTTTGTTTCATTCCCTGGTAGAGAAATTAGTGAATAATAGAGTAGTCAGAAGAATAGTGATAGAGGACCTGGATAATTACTCAACTAACTGGATAGCCAGCTCTCAAATTTTGAGAATTCAAATGAACCCCTGAAACTATAGCCCTGAAATAATCTTTCCTAAAATAATCTTTAAACCTTAAACCAACAATATCCCCTGAAGGTCTTCTTAAAACCAAACAATAGTTTAGCTTAACTAGTAAAAAATGTCTGCCGTGAGCATTATGCTGTTTTAAGATCTATCTATATGGTCTCAAATTGACAACAGCAACTCAAAAGATTAAATAGGAACCTTAGAGGGCAGTGTGTTTATGTTAACGGGAGAGGAACAACTCAGAAAAGGAAGGTGAGAATGGTCGCGTACCTGAAAGAATGTAATCAATGTCACTGAATTGTACGTGTAAAAACTTGAATTGGTGTTTTTGCTGTGTATGTTCTCAACAACAACAAAAATACATTATTTCAAAGAATTGAGAATTCATTATGCTGTAACTTGGCAGTTTTTAAAATACTGACTATCCATTCTGTAAATTGTCATGGATTGAATTCTGTCCCCCAAAAATATGTGTATCAGTTTGGCTAGGCCGTGATTCCCAGTATTGTGTGAACGTCCACCATTTTGTCATCTGATGTGATTGTCCTATGTGTTGTAAATCCTATCACTATGATGTTATTAAGATGGATTAGCAGCAGTTATATTGATGAGAACTACAAGATTAGATTGTGTCTTAAGCCAATCTCTTTTGAGATATAAAAGAGAGGAGTGAGCAGAGAGACATAGGGACCGCATACCACTAAGAAAGCAGCACAGAGAGCAAAGAACATTTTTTGGACCAGAGTTTCCTGTGCAGAGAAGCTCCTAGACCAGAGGAAGATTGATGACAAGGATGCCTTCCCCTGGAACTGACACCCTGAATTTGAACTTCTAGCCTACTAGACTGTGAGAGAATAAATGTCTGCTTGTTAAAGCCATCCACTTGTGATATTTCTGTTATAGCAGCCCTAGATAACCAAGACATAAATCAGAACTTAATTTTGGATCCCGATCCAGTCTTTATTTTCCAGAGCAAGTTTGTATTTGGACAATGCAATCTCTTAGTCATAGCCAAGACTACTGAGGCTATTGTCTCAAATCATATAATGCATTTCATAAAGGTACAGATCAATTTTAAATTGCCCAGGGAAATGACTAGTGCCATTCTTTCCCTTCCTCAGTGCAGAACTCAGTATGTATTGAGGCATTTTCTATGTGTAATGCACTGTCCACAAAAGAGTTAATAAAGTTTGAATGCCTACCAGCATGAACATGCAGAAGAATACCTGTTAGTCCATGTAGAAGCTCTGTGTGTGTTTTCATGGATTTAACAATATGGGAAGCTATGATTACTATGCCCACATTTTTGTGGGATTTAAATATGTTGCTTAATGATAAAATGATCAAATGAAGTATCTTGGGAGTACCAGTTAAGAAATAGTAATTGATAATAATAGTAAAGGCCCATCCATGTTACAGTATGTTTCATGGACCCATCATTGTTTATTATGGTTGCATTGTATTGCATTTAACTATGGTATTGGTGAAGAATATTGAATATACCATGGACTGCCAGAAGAATGAACAAATCTGTTTTGGAAGAAGTAGCCAGAATGCTCCTTCAAAGGGAGGATGGCAAGACTTCATCTCACATACTTTGGACACGGTATTAGGAGGGACCAGTCCCTGGAGAAGGAGATCATGCTTGGCAAAGTAGTGGGTCAGCAAAAGAGAGGAAGACCCTCAAGGAGATGGATTGACATAGTGGCTGCAATGATGGGCTCAAGCATAGCAAGGATTGTGAGGATGGCACAGGAGTGGGCAGTATTTTGTTCTGTTGTACATAGGATTTCTTTTGTACATACGGTTGAGTCAGAAGTGACTCTACAGCACCTAACAACAACACTATTCCATTGTGTGTATGTACCAAATGTGCTTATCCATTCATCCATTGATGGACACTTCAGTTGTTCCCATTTATTTGCTATTGTAAATAAAGCCACTGTGAACATACGTGTGCATATGTCTGCTTCTGTCATTATTTTTAGGTCTTTGGGGTATATCCCTAGGAGTGTGATTGCTGGGTTACAGGGCGGTTCTATATTTATTTTTTTGAGAATGTTCCATACCGTTTTCCATGGTGATTGTAATATTTTACAGTCCCACCACCAATGAATATGGGTTCCAATCTCCCCACAACCTCACCAACATTTGTTGTTATTAGTATTATTTTTTTAACAGTGCTATTTTAGCTGGGGTAAGATGATGTCTCATTGTATTCTTGATTTGCATCTCTCTAATGGTTAATGGTCCTAAACATCTTTTCATATGTTTGTTGGCTGCTTGGATGTCCTCTTTGATGAAGGTTCTGTTCATGTCCTTTGCCCATTTTGTGATTGGGTTGTTTGTCTTTTTGTTGTTGAGTTGTTGCAGTTTTCAGATTTTAGAGATTAAACCTTTATCAGATAAGTTGTTTCCGAAGGTTTTTCCCCAGTCTGTAGGTTGTCTTTGTACTCTTTTTATGATCTTTCAATGGGCATAAGTTTTTAAATTTTATGGGGTCTCATTTATCTATTTTGTCTTCTTCTGTAGGTGCATTTGTTGTAATGTTTGTTATCCTATTTTTACAAAATATTAGGCCCCATAATTTTCTCCCTATGTTTTCTTCCACGAACTTTATGGTTTTAGGTTTTACATTTAGGTCTTTGATGTATTTTCAGTTAGTTTTGTGTGTGGTATGAGGTATGGTTCCTGTTTTATTTTTCTGCAGGTGGAGATCCAGTTTTGCTAGCACCGTTTATTAAAGAGACTGTTACTGCGCTACTGAATGGACTTTGACCCCTTATCGAAAATCAGTTGTCTATAGATGACAGGGTTTAATTCTGAGTTCTCAATTCTATTTCACTGGTCTGTATGTCTGTCTATAGTTAAACCAATACCAGGCTGTTTTGATTACAGTGACTGTGCAGTATGTTTTGATATTGGGGAGTATGAGGTCTCCTGCTTTGCTCTTTTTCTTCAATATTGCTTTGGCTATTCGGGGTTTCTTTCCTTTCCATGTGGTTAGTCATTAGTTTTTCCATTTCAGTAAAGAACGTTGTTGGGATTTGAATCAGGATTGCATTGTATCTGTAGATTGCTTTAGGTAGAATTGACATTTTCACTATATTAAGCCTTCCAGTCCATGAGCACAGGATGTCTTTCTATTTTTGTAGATTTTTTGTTTCTAGCAGTAGTTTTTTATACTATTCATTGTCTAAGTGTTTTGTGTCCCTGGTTAGGTTAATTCTTAGTTATTTTATTGATTTGGAGGCTATCGTAAATGGTATTGTTTTGTCGATTTCTTTTTCAGAGCAGTCTTTGTTAGTGCAGAGGAAACCCAACTGATTTTTTTGCGTTGATTTTGTACCGAGAAACGTTGCTAAACTCTTTTATTAGTTCCAGCAGTTTTCTTGTAGAATATTTAGGGTCTTCTAAGTATAAGATCTGAGAAACAACTTGACAGCAATGGGTTTTATGTATAAGATCATGGCATCTGCAAATAGAGATAATTTTACTTCTTCCTTTCTGATTTGAATATCTTTTATTTCTCTTTTTTGTCTTACTCTTCTGGCTAGGACTTCCAGTACAATGTTGAGAAAGACTGGTGATAATGTGCATCCTTGTCTCATACCCATTCTCAAAGGGAAGGCTTTCAGCCTTTCTCCATTGAATATAATGTTGGCTGTTAGTTTTGCATATATGCCCTTAATTATGGTGAGAAATTTCCCTTCTATTCTTATTTTGCTGAGAGTTTTTATCAGGAAAGGGTGTTAAATTTTATCAAATGCCTTTTCTGCGTCAATTGATGTAATCATATGGTCGTTTTTCCTTTGTTTTATTTATGCGGTGGATTATATTGGTTGATTTTATAACATTGAACCACTCTTGTGACCCTGATATGAATCCCACTTAATCATGGTGTATGATTTTTTTGATATGTTGCTGAAATCTGTTGGCAAGAACTATGTTGAACATTTTTGCATCTATGTTCATAATGCATATCGGTCTGTAATTTCTTTTTTGTGTGATGTCTTTAACTGGTTTAGGTATCAGGGTTTTACTCCCTTCATAGAAAGAGTTTGGTAGTATTCCTTCCTATTCTATGTTTTTTTTTAAAGCTATTGGGTAGGATTGGTGTCATCTCTTTTCTGAATGTTTGGTATAATTCTCCAGCGTAGCCATCTGGTTCTGGGCTTTTTTTGTTACTGTTTTTGGCAGTTTTTTGATGATGTCTTCAATCTCTTCTTTTGTAATAGGTTTGTTTAAATTTTCTACCTCTGTTTGTGTTAGTCTGAGTAGGTAGTGTGTTTCTAGGAATTTGTCCATTTCATCTAAGTTTTCAAATTGTTGCAGTACAGTTTTCCATAGTATTTGGTTATGATCTTTTTATCTCTGTTGGATTGGTTTTAATGTCACCAATTTAATTTCTTATTTTGGTTATTTGCCTCTTCTGATTTTCTTCTTTTGTCAGTCTGGCCAGTAGTTTGCCTATTTTATTGATACTTTCAAAGATTCAACTTCTGGTTTTGTTGATTTCTTCCTATTGTTTTCTATTTTTATTTCATTTATTTCTACCCT
Source organism: Trichechus manatus latirostris (assembly GCF_000243295.1). Taxonomy (NCBI): domain Eukaryota; kingdom Metazoa; phylum Chordata; class Mammalia; order Sirenia; family Trichechidae; genus Trichechus; species Trichechus manatus. Next base: position 2,049,928 of record NW_004443979.1, read on the forward strand.
GATCTTTATTATTTCCCTTTGTTCTGGTAGTTTTTGGCTTCTTTTGCTCGCTCTTTCGTATTTGTTCAAGTTGTCAGTTTAAGTTAATGATTTTGGATCCTCTTTTTTAATGTAGGCATTTATTGCTATGACTTTCCCTCTGAGTACTGCTTTTGCTGTGTCCCAAACGTTTTGCTATGTTGTGTTTTCATTTTCGTTTGATTCTAGGAATGTTTTAATTTCATGTATGACCCAGTGGTTTTCTAGAAGTATTTTATTTAGTTTCGATGTATTTATTTATTTATTTTTCCTGTTGTTGATTTCTAGCTTCATACTGTTATGGTCAGAGGAGATGCTTTGTATGAGTTCAATCTTTTTAAATTTGTTGAGATTTGTTTTGTGTACTAGCATATTATCTATTCTGGAAAATGATCCATGTGCACTGGAGAAGAATGTATATTGCTCTGATGCTGGGTGGAGTGTTCTTGATCACTCCCTCATTTTTGAATGACAACTTTGCAGGGTAAAGTATTCTTGGTTGGCAATGGTTTTGGTTCAGTATTTCATATACATCACTCTATTGTCTTCTGGCCTCTGGAGTTTTCTGGGGAGAAATCTGCACTTATTCTTATGAAAGCCCTTTGGTATTTTATATTGCGTTTTTCTCTTGCTGCTTTCAGAATTCTCTCCTTGTCTTTGGTTTTAAAGAGTTTTATTAGAATATGGCATGGAGTTTATCTTTTCATACCTCTTCTAATTGGGGTTCATGCAGCTTCCTGTATTTGCAGGCTTGGTTCTTTGTTTAGGTCTGGGAAAGTCTTTCTGATTATCTCCTGGAAAATTGTTGCTATGCCTTTATTGTTGTCATGGTGCTCTGGGATTCCAATAATTCTAATGTTAGATTTCTTAATTGAATCCCATATTTCCTTTTGGGTTTGCTTGCTTTTCTTTATTCTTTTTTCTTGTTTCTCTTGAGACTTGGTAAGTTCAGTTATTTTATTTATTTTATGTGCTAGTTAATTTATTCTATTGTTTTCTATTCAAGTCTGTAGTTGAGTGTTTCTCTTGCTTTTCCAAATTCAGTTGCTTTACTCTTTAGTATAAGTAGTTCTCTCTCTCTCTTTTTTGTTTTCAATTTCCTTGTTGAGTCTCTCATTTTGTTTTTCCATTTGTTCCCTAATCTCTGCTAGTTTGTTTTCCACTTTGTTTAAACATATTTAGCACCGTAGTCTGAAAATTATCAATTTTTTGCATTTGTCTGGCCTCCACAGGAAAAATTTCCTCTTCTTCATGTTTTGCTTTGATTGATCCTTCTTCTCTTGTGATTTTATATGTCTTGCTATTTTTTGTTGAACTTGGGTCATTTTGTTATCTTTTTTTTTTTTTCACTTTAAATTTTGTATTCTGGTTTCTGTGGGAAAACTTTCTGATTGGGCTCCCTGCTGATACAGTGGCCAACTGCCCAGCTGCCAAATGAAAGGCCAGGGACCGCACCCACCAGCCACTTTGTGGGAGAAAGATGAGGCAGTTCATTTCTGCCAAGACTCACAGCCTTGGGAACCCCATGAGGAAGCTCCACTCTGCCCCACAGGGTGGTAATGAGTCAAAATTGACCCAGCAGTGGTGGGATTGGTATCTTTTCCTGAGAACCACTAGAGGGCACTCTTATCCTTAGTTCTGGATACTTGGTTTCTGGAATTCAATAAGCATGCACAATGGAACAGGGTTTAGCTGATCACAGACCAATGTAAGTAGTAGGGCTTGACTTTCCTATGGTGAAGTTGGGGACTCTCTATGTCTTTCCTTCATGGGTGCCCCTTCACAGGCTCTTCCACAATGTCCTGCTGTGGGCAGGGAGCTAGCTGTTTCCCTCTGTGTTGTCCAGTCTGTCCAAAGTATTCCTTTTGCCCTGCCACCCTTGCAGTTCCTCCCAGTCCTAGTGCTCACCCATCTCATGCATTAGCTAGATTCAATAGCAGTCTTTCGCGGTGCCACAGTTTTCCTTCGCCCCCTCCTAATTGCACGGCCCATGAACTCCCATGGCCAATCTACACTGCCTTAAAAAACTCGGGATACAGCCTTCTCAGATTAGCTCCCTTTCTGTGTTCCCTGTTTGGGGTGTTTCCCAGACTCGTCCCAAAATGACTGCAATGAGTGAGTGCTCTTGATGTTAGGGTATAGGTTCTCTGAGCTTCTGTGCTGTCCCCACTTCTGAACTCACCCTGACTATCCAACACCTCAGCTACCATGCAGAGTTTTGAGATCTCAGTCTGTGCTTGTTTTTATTCATTGTTTAGTGGGTTAGCTGCTGTGGGATTAAATGGGAGTGTTCGCTCACTTTACCATCTTGCTCCACTCCCCTCCTCAGTCTATTTTTACTCTGAGCTTTATTTTGGATAGTGTCTATTGTTATCACTTCAAGTTACTGATCCTTTCCTCTCTAGCATTTAATACTTCGTTAGTCCTTTCCAGTGTAATTTTCATTTTAGGTATTTATTTTTGCATCTCTAGAAGTTCCACTGAGTGTATATCTTCCAATTTTCTTCTCAGTATGTATATGTTTCCCTTTACCTTCTTGAACATATGGAACATATTCATAGCTAGCCTTTTGAGGTCTTGGCTAATTCTATCATCTCTGTTATTTCTGACTCTATTTCTATTGACTGGTTTTTCTTTTGGTTATAGGTCATATTTTCTTGCTTTTTTGTTTAATTTATAATATTTGATTGGATGCCAGACATTGTGAATTTTACATTTTTGGCTGCTACGTATTTTATTCTTTTAAATAATGGACTTTTTTTCTATAATGCAGTAAAGTTACTTGGAATTGATTTTTTCCTTTTGTAGCTTTTAAGTTCGTTAGAGTAGGTTCAGAGCAGTCTTTAGTTTAAGGCTGATTTAGTCCTACTGCTACAATGATACCCTCCTGAGAATTCTATCTGATGTTTTATATATTGTGAGGTATTTCCATTCTTGTTGGTTGGACTAGTCTATTCCTAGCCCTGTGTGAATTTAGGCTTGCTACTTTTCATGGTGGCAAAGCTTCCAATATCACAGCAATAAGCAAGCCACCACAGTAAGCCAAACTGACAGACATGTGGTCTATACCATCAGGGTCACCCTTGGTGGACAGGTTTCAGTGGAGCATCCAGGCTAAGACAGACTAGGAAGAAGGACCTGGCAGTCTACTTCTGAAAAAATTGGTCAGTGAAAACCTTATGATTAGTAGCAGAACATCGTCTGATATAGTGCTGGAAAATGAGCCCCTCAGCTTGGAAGGCACTCAAAATACAACTAGGAAAGAGCTCCCTCCTCAAAGTAGAGTCAGCCTTAATGACATGGATGGAGTCAAGCTTTTGGGACCGTCATTTGCTGATGTGGTACGACTCAAAATGAAAAAAAAAAAAGCTGCAAACATCCATTAATAATCAGAATGTGAAACGTACAAAGTATGAATTTAGGAAAATTGGAAGTTGTCAAAAATGAAGCAGAATGCATAAAGATTGATATCTTAGGCATTAGTGAGCTGAAATGGACTGGTACTGGCCATTTTGAATCAGACAATAATATGGTTTACTATGCCAGGAATGACAAATTGAAAAGGAATGGCGTAGCCTTCACTGTCAAAAAGAACATTTCAAGATCTATTCTGAAGTACAATGCTGGCAGTGAGAGGATAATATCCATACACCTGCAAGGAAGACCAGTTAATAAGAATGTTATTCAAATTTATGCACCAACCACTAATGGCAAAGATGAGGAAATTGAAGATTTTTACCAACTTCTGCTGTCTGAAATTGATCAAACATGCAATCAAAATGGATTAATAATTACTGGTGATTGGAATGTGAAAGTTGGAAATGAAGAAGGAACAGTAGCTGGAAAATATGGCCTGGGTGATAGAAACGACGGTGGAGATCACATGATAGAATTTTGCAAGACCAATGACGTCATTGCAAATACCTTTTTTCAACAACATAAATGGAACTCACCAGATGGAAAACATAGGAATCAAATCAACTACATCTGTGGAAAGGGATGATGGAAAAGCTCAATATCATCTGTCAGAACAAGGCCATGGGCCAACTGTGGAACAGACCATCAACTGCTCATATGCAAGTTTAAGCTGAAGCTGAAGAAAATTAAAACAAGTACATGACTGCCAAAGTATGACCTTGAGTATATCTCACCTGAATTTGGAGACCATCTAAAAAATAGATTTGACACGTTGAACGCTAATGATCAAAGACCAGATGAGTTGTGGGATGACATTAAAGACATCATACATGAAGAAAGCAAAGGGTCATTAAAAAGACAGGAAAAAAAGAAAAGACCAAAATGGATGTCAGAAGAGACTCTGATACTTGTTCTTGAATGTAGAGCAGCTAAAGCCAATGGAAGAAATGTTGAAGTAAAAGAGCTGAACTGAAGATTTCAAAGGGCAGGTCCAGAAGACAAAGTAAAATATTAAAATGAAATGTGCAGAGACCTGGAGTTAGAAAACCAAAAGGGAAGAACATGCTGGACATTTCTCAAGCTGAAAGAACTGAAGAAAAAATTCAAGCCCTGAGTTGCAATTTTGAAGGAGTCTATGAGCAAAGTATTGAATGATGCAGGAAGCACCAAAAGCAGATGGAAGGACTACAGAGAGTCACTGTACTAAAAAGAATTGATCGACTTTCAACCATTTCAAGAGGTAAAGTATGATCAAGAACCCAATAGTATTGAAGGAAGAAGTCCAAGCTGCACTGAAGGCATTGGCGATAAACAAGGCTACAGGAGTTGATGGAATACCAATTGAGGTGTTTCAACAAACAGATACAGCACTGGAGGCACTCACTGGTCTATGCCAAGAAAGTTAGAAGACAGCTACCTGGCCAATTGACTGGAAGAGAGCCATATTTGTGCCCATTCCAAAGAAAAGTGATCCAAGAAAATGCAGAAATTATTGACTGATATCATTAATATCACATGCAAGTAAAATTTTGCTGAAGATCATTCAAAAGTGGTTGCAGCAGTACATCCACAAGGAACTGCCAGAAATTCAAGCTAGATTCAGAAGAGAATGTGGAACCAAGGATATCATTGCTGATGTCAGATAGATCTTGGCTGAAAGCAGAGAATACCAGAAAGATGTTTACCTGTGTTTTATTGACTATGCAAAGGCATTCAACTGTGTGGACCATAACAAATTATGGATAACATTAAGAAGAATGGGAGCTCCAAAACACTTAAAAGTGCTCATGAAGAACCTGTACATAGACCAATAAGCAGTTGTTCGACCAGAACAAAGGGATGCTGTGTGGTTTAATTTCAGGAAAGGTGTGTTCCAGGTTTGTATCCCTTCACCATACTTAATGTGTATGCTGAGCAAATAATCTGAGACGTGACTCTATGAAGAACAGGGCATTAGGATTGGAGGAAAACTCATTAACCTGTGATATACAGATGACACAACCTGGCTTGCTGAAAATGAAGAAGATTTGAAGCACTTACTGATGAAGATCAAAGAGTACAGCCTTCAGTATAGATTTTACCTCAATATAAAGAAAATAAAAATCCTCACAACTGGACCAATAAGCAGTATCATGATAAATGGAGAAAAGATTGACGTTGTCAAGGATTTCATTTTACTTGGATCCACAATCAACACCCATGGAAGCAGCAGTCAAGATATCAAAAGACATTGCATTGGGCAACTCTCTTGCAAAAGACCTCTTTAAAGTGTTAAAAAGCAAAGATGTCACTTTGAGTACTAAGGTGCACCTGACCTAAGTCATGGTATTTTCTATTGCTCCATATACATAGGAAAGCTGGACAATGATTAAGGAAGACCAAAGAAGAATTTAAGTCTTTGAATTACGGTGTTGGCCAAGAATATTGAATATACCATGGACTGCCTGAAGAACGAAGAAGTCTTGCTTGGAAGAAATGCAGCCAGAGTGCTCCTTAGAAAAGAGAATGGCGAGACTTCATCTCACATAGTTTGGATGTTTTATCAGGAGAGACCAATCCCTGGAGAAGAACATCATGCTTGGTAAAGCAGAAGGTCAGTGAAAAGAGGAAGATCCTCAATGAGATGGACTGACATAGTAGCTGCAACAGTGGGTTCAACATAACAATGATTGTGAGGATGGCATGGGACCAGGCAATGAGTGTTTCATTCTGTGGAACATAGAGTCACTATGAGTTAGAACCAACTTGATGACACCTAACATCAGCAACAAAAACTTTTCATGGATTCTTCTTCTATCTTAGGAGGCTCTCTTTTTATTCACGTGTATGCTAGTACTTGCCCAAGGATTCAAGGGGATCCCTCTGCAGATCTCTGGAGTTCTTTCTATGTGTGGCTCCTTCCTGTCTATTATTGTGTCTCATAAACTTTAGCTGTCTTGGACTCTTATCTCTGTCTCCTCAACTCGGCAAGGCTGCAGGGCTTTATTTGGGTTCTCCCTCAATGCACTGTAGCCTGGAAACTCAGTGTCTTAGTCTGGGTTCTCTAGAGAACAAAACCAGTAAAGTGAATATATATATATTTATATCAAGGAAACAGCTCGTGCGATTGTAGAAGCTAGAACATCTCAAGTCTTTGGATCAAGGCAGAGGCCTCTCCCAATTCACACAGCTACAGAAACTGGTGAACCCAAAATCAGCAGGTTGGAGAGCAGGGCTCCCTCTCACAGGCTGTGAGGGTCAATGAATTCCAAGATCAGCAGGCAAGACCGCAAAGTTTCTCCTGATTCACATAGCTGCAGGGTCTGATGATCAGCAGGTTGGGGAGCAGGACTCTTGCTCGCAGGCTGTGAAGATCAATGAATCCCAAGATCAACAGGTAAGCTGCTAGCTCAAGTCCCAAGAACCGGAGGTGAGATGACAAGAGGCAGCTGCTGGGTCCAGAACAAGACGAAAACCTTGACAAGGTGAACAGGAAGGGATTAGCCGGTGGAGGGTGGAGAGATGAAGGCTGAGGGGGTGATGAGCTGCCATAGGCCCCAAGCCCGCCAGTATCACTCAGCAGATTCCATCATGGGGGTGATCACATACCAGATTTCAACAGGGAAGTGATCAGAAGATTATACAACTGCCAAAACCCTGAGAATCATAGCCTACCCAAGTTGACATACAATCTTAACCATCACACTCAGGTTGAGCTGGGGCAACTGTAGGACTTACTTTGTTCCTTTCCCTACTCTCATGAATCATTGTTCTTCACTACATGATGTTTAGTATCTGAAAACTGTTGTTTTATATATTTATTCTGGTTCTTTAATTGTTCATGTTAAAAGAGTAAAGCAGGTCTTTTGTACTTCATCATGGCTGGGAGTAGAAATCTATCATTCTGTCTTAATTTATTAGCTGGAATAATTCAAAAAAGGCAAATTCACTTCATCAACTATTTAGTTACCTTGGGTACAGTTCATATAGGAAAGGCTGGATTTGTTCCCTTTACTTACTAGTTTTCAAAATAATAAGTTGTTTTTCTAGCATCTTCCAAAAGAAAAAAATAGATTTTTAAAAAGAACTTTTATAAACTCATTATAATATTTTTGATGTGTTTTAATATATTACAGTTATTACTCCTATGGATACTCAAATTATCTTATCTTTAGCCAGTGGTAGGCTCTTCAGTTTGGCTCTGGTATCTTTTGGCAGAACTTTAATAGTCTTTGAATGCTTCCTTGCTTTCTGTTATGACAAGATGGTACATGCTTATCTTGTACATTTCCTTCCCCATTCTGGAATCATTTCTCCAAAGGACTCTGGTTCTTTTTAAGTGGGGATTGGTATTTAGAGACCCAATATAGATGCAAGGAGACTCCTGGATTCCTAAGAATATATTTTCATGAATTTTATACATTCTAGGACTACCCATGTGAGTATAAGCCAGGTCAGGAGGTAGACCAAACTGCCATTACTATAGATAATTAGTCTACATGTTCAAGAGGTCATGGTAGATACTATTTATCAAATTCTAGAAAAGGGCTAGGATATTACACAAACCAGAGGGCATCATTAGGAAATGAAATTGTACAAATTGGACTGGCTAATTCAAAAGAAATAAGAGGTGTAGCACACAGGGATAAAACTAAAATGGAGAGCCAACTACAGTAAAAATCTGAAGAGACTGGGTAGAGGGGCAGAAATCTAGTTTGAAGGAATGAAACTGAAAGCAGAGACATCTGATAGAGAGGGTGCATTTAAAACGGTGGGTGGGAGGCAGAGCCTGAGAGTCCCCTAGGCACTGGAGCTCTTACCAGGAGCAGAGATGAATTGCACTTGGGAAGCCTTGCTATAATATTCATCATGGAACCGGAAGAAATGGATTTAGGTGAATGAGGCTGATGATTAGTGACATGAAGCTATATTAACCTGACCCTTGTTTCCTCATTATAGATCTTCTGTTGACGCAGAGACAGAAGATTCTTCTTTGATAATCAGGGCGTCCTCTTCTATGAACAGTGCTGGAATTTGTCCCTCTGATTTCTGCTTTTTCATAGTGCTATCCAGTCCTCTTGTGATAGTACATTCTTTCTTCAGACAGGGTAACACGTAATCATTAATCTTAAACTTATCTACAATCTCGATTTTGTCACACCTTCCTGAATTTACACCCACATTTCTGTGATTAGAATTTTGGATGTTCCTGAAACTCTTAAACTGAAATTCAGAATCTCTTGGATGTTGTCATTGGTATAGATACTAGCTCATCATTACAGTTGGATTCTTCCTAATTCCACTCCCTGATGGCAATTTAAATTTCAGATTAGGGATTAACACTTTCTGTTTTATATTCCTCCAATATAGATATTTACAGGGTTCCTTAAAGTCAAGTAAATATTTATTGAGTGTATACTGTTTTCAAGGCATTTAATCCTAATAAGAAAGGAGCCCTAGTAACGCAGTAGTTAAACCTCAGAGGCTAACCAACATGAGATTTGGAGGTCATTGGACAATGTAAAGGAGACTTGGTGGTGCAGTGTTTAAAGTGCTTGGCTGCTAACCAAAAGGTTGGTGGTTCAAACCCACCCACCACTCTGTGGGAGAAAGATGTGGCAGTCTGCTTCCATAAAGAGTTACAGCCTAGGAAACCCAGTGAGGTAGTTCTACTCTGTCCTGTAGGGTTGCTGTGAGTTGGAATTGACTAGACCACAATTGTTTAATCCTAATAAGAGTCCCTGGGTGGCACAAATGGTTAAAAGCTCAACTACTAACCTAGACATTGGCAGTTCAAACCCACCTAGAGAGGCACCTCGGAAGGAAGGCCTGGTGATCTGCTTCCAAAAAGGTCACAGCCTTGAAAACCTTGTGGAGCAGTTCTACTTTGAAACACATGGGGTCACCATGAGTTGGGATTGACTCAATGGCAACTGGTATATAATCCTAAAGAAAGCCTAAATAACTTCCATGTTATCGAATGTCAGTACGTTTGGTTGATTTGTTCATAATCAGCTTTTTTCATAATTTACTGGTTATATTTTAATACTCATGTATCACCGTTGTAACAGACATACTCTATGGTACAATTTCATTCTCTGTGGTTTTTTTTTTTCTTTCTTAATATTAAAATTTCTTAATCCGAAAACCCAAAACAAACCTACTGCTCCTCGAGTCGATTCCGACTCATGGTGACCCTATAGGACAGAGTAGAACTGTCCCGTAGGGCTTCCAAAGCTATAAATCTTTATGGAAGCAGACTGACACATCTTTCTCCGTGGAGCTGATGTAGGTTTGAACCACTGATCTTTTGGTTAGCAGCAAAGAGCTTTAACTACTGTGCCACCTGGACTCCTTACAGTTGTGAAGACATTTTGCATGATAACCTTGTGTTAATTTTCTTTTTAGCTACTATATTTGACTAATAGACTTAAAGGAATTTCTCATAAACAGAGATTGATTATAAAGTAAGCCCATTCAATAACAATAATTTAAAATTTGGAACCCAAAAGTTGGCTACACTTATTCCTAGCCACTTTTTACATTTTGTGTTACTAACTAAACCAAATCCGTGGTTGTCGAGTCAATTCTGACTCACGGAGACGCTATAGGAGTGAGTAGAACTGCCCCTAGGGTTTCCAAGGAGCACTGGTGGATTCGAACTGCTGACCTCTTGGTTAGCAGCCGAACAGTTAACCACTGTGTCATCAGGGCTCCTTTGCATTACTACATCTGCATTACTTGAATACATAGTCTTATTTCCTATTTGATTGTATTCTTCTTTGGGGATAGGAATCTTATTTTAATTATAACAATTTACACGGATAGAGTGGTTACTCAATGCCAGGTATTATGTTAAGCATTTATAAAAAAAATTGTATTCAATCCTTGTGGCAACCCTACGAGGACAGGTATTTTTATAAAGCCTATTTGACAGATGTGAACATTTAGGATTAGAGCACTAATGTAACTTGCCCAGGGAAATAAATCTGGTATCCAAAGTCCATAATGTTATCTATTGTTCCAAATTGACCGTATTAGTAAGAAAAATAACACTTGTATTTAAACACTGATGAGTTAAAAGTATATCTATAGCTATCTATCTATCTGACTACTCATCTACCCATCTATCCATCTGTCCCTATCCATCCATCCATCCATTCATTCATCAATCCATCCATCTGTCTGTCTGCCATCTATCTATTGGAGCAAGAGAGAGATGATCATTTTGCTTTGAAAGTAGTACTGGAAATTGTGTTTATAACATTTATTTAGGCAACTACACATCATATCTCTGATTCATGAATTTCCTTTTTTAGTTTTCTAAATTTTCATTGAAAGTTTATTGTAATGTTTAGGAAAGCTCTGATGTGCATCAATCATCCTCACACCACAGAGAGGGCATATTTAGAAAAATAACCATGCTGGTGATTTTTCAATAAATGAAATGATGTGATTTCTTTTAAACCATTGACTAATATGGAAAATTGTTATATAACAACACATTTTAATATTCAATTATTTTCCCATTATCTGTTTATCTTATTGATATAAATATGTTTTTCACAAACAGAAAAAGGTCTGGAAAGATATACAGCAATCTATTAATAGTGGTTATTGCTAAGTGGTGGGACAAATGGTACTGTAAATTTTTTTCTTTGGGCTTATTTATTTTTTTCTAAGTAAATACAATGGATATATGTTTGGATAGTCATAGGAAAAAGAAAGAAAAGAAGTTATTTTTTAATTTAAAGAGCCATTAAACTTAAACATGGTCCTTCCCTCTGGCAGAGGAAAGTAGGGTTACCTCTGTCTATGTCATTGTCAGGACTGGGAGGTGAGTGAGGGGTGCAAAACCAAAGGGCATGCCCATAACTTAGTAATTAAGACGACACTATTTTAATGCACTATTTAGAAAAATAAAAATTAATGGAAAAAGTCCATGATGAACAAAATATCAAAATTTTAAATAAAGACAGGATGCAGCAGGGCGGGGATTAGGGAGAGGTAAGTGAGGTGAGTTGTGTACCTGCAATGTTGGATCCTGTGTTTATGACTAACATTTATGGGGTTTCAGTAAATTTTATTTCTCTGGAGCCCTGGTGGCACAGTGGTTAAGAGTTCGGCTGCTATTAGAAAGTTTGGCAGTTCGAATCCACCAGCTGCTCCTTGGAAACCCTATAGGGCAGTTCTACTCTGTCCTATAGGGTCACTATGAGTCAGAATTGACTCGATGGCAATGGTTTTTTTTTGATTAGGGCAAGAAAATTATCTACACAATTAATCGTCCAGGAATAATTCTTTGGCTCTACATGGCTCTAGAATGTTTCTACTAATGTACCAGAAATAATATTTACTAAGCTTCCTATAGTTCTGCCTTTAGTAGACTGAAGGTGTTTCAGAAACTAACCTTGGACCAACAGACTTGGCCAGTCATTTCTTAGAATATGTAAGATACTTTCCCTCAAACATTTTTTTCAGTAGCAACTCACTATACTATATCTTTGTGCAAAATAATTTTTTGTGCAAGAGAAAGAGGCATTTAAAAAATTGAAAAACATTTTGAAAGGGATACATGCGACTGAGCAGTATATGTTGAAGTGGTCTTCAGGGAGTTAATGTTTTGTCTCTCTCCTTGGTGCTTTTAAATGGATAGGACAAAATGGACCCCAATCCTTGTGTTTCTGAGGTAAACATATTTAAGAGGCTTTCAGTAGCAGAGACTTTTTTGGTCTTTGTAGAGAAATCAGTATGGTGCTCCTTTAGAGGCTTCCTTCTAATGCAAAGAAAAGAATCTTAAATTGCCAGCATTTTCATTTAGAAGGAAGATGGATAGAGAAAAAAATTCACGGTAGAAGGTGAGAATTCACGTTTCAAGGACAGTTTTTAGATTCTTTTTTTTTTGGTCAGAACTGTATGAAATTGTCCCCCAATCATATCTGCATGGAAAAAAAACCAAAAAACAACCAAACCCATTACTGTCGCGTAGATTCCCACTCACAGTGGCCCTATTTAAGACAGAGTAGAACTGCCGCGTAGGGTTTCCAAGGAGCGGCTGGTGGATTCGAACAGCTGACCTTTTTGTTTGCAGTCTTAGCTCTTAACCGCTTTGCCACCAGGCCTCCCTATCTGCATGGAGGGTTCTATATTTCTGAAGGAGTAAAGATTGCTCTGGAGTAGTCATTTTCTTTTCCTGTTTTCTTTATTGTTTTTCCCCTTCTCTCTCTCTTTTTTTTTCTTTGTTTCAGAAAAGGCTTTTCAAAATTTCTTCCTCCTCACTCCCTAGCAGAGAATTTGCAAGGTTATTTATTCAGAGTGTGTCTCCTTTCTGAACAGAACACACACCAAAAGTGATGTCTTTCTTGGACTATGTTTGCATGACCTAGCATAACTGAAAAGTGAATACTGCAACTACCCCATGCCAAACAACAACAAAGAATCTTGATTAGAAAGCTGCTTAAATCCCTTTCCTATAATAAAATGAAAAATCTGGATTTATTCTAATAATATTTTCCACAACTCACTATTCCCGTGATAATCTAATCAGTAATGTCAGACTGCCACTTTAGTAATTCAAAGGTTGTTTCCATCAATTAGTTTTACAACTGGATGGCTTGACTCTCTTGCTGCCATATGAAAACTAGCAGAGATGAATATGTTGCTTCACAAAATAAATAACTCTGCTGCATTTGAAAAATGGAGCCAATTTTTCTTCTCTCTTTCAGTGGCAGATGCAAGATGACAGCTAAATGAGTGATCAGTCCATTTAAGAGGAAAATGTATATCAATATTGTCAACCGCTGCCATAGAACACACATACATAATTTGATAGGCTGACATACTTCTGTAGGCAACTGATGTAAAAGCAGCTAAAATTATGGTAATCTTGATCTATGGTGAGGAACTTTGAGGCCTTGATCATTCATTCGACTATGTATTGGAGAGGATTAGAAATTACCTCTTGGGGAAAGTTTTGACTTTGCCTTTGGACACTTTCTTACCCAGATTCTATTCAGGATCACTTCCTTAGAAGGGTCCTCAACTTTCCTCAGGCCAGGTCCCAGTAAAAGCCCCAGAGAATGGAATCACTTCAGGTCCTCACCAGGCATTATGGACATGAACTCACTCTTGCTCAGCTTGCACTTACCCAACACATATTTATGGAAACCCTATATTGTGCTAGGGTCTACACTGTGCTAGGATCTGTGCTGGGGACTGCGGCTACGTGAGTGAACAAATGCTTGTCAAAATCTTATTTGAGAGAAATTAAATTTATAAAGAATTTATGAGAAGACATAATGCTGTGTTTTCTCCAACAACTGTAGTTCCAAACTTTTTTGAGTTACAGACCCTTCTGAGAATCTGAAAAATCTAAATAGGCATTGATTCCTGAAAAATTCAGATATGCACAAATATAACTTAAATTTGCATTTTTTTTTTTTTGTATGGTTTTCTTGTGGGAGTAGGAGTGGGTGGGTATGGACTCCAGATCAAGAAACATTGCTCTGATATCCATCCATCCAGGAGCAAACCACTTGGCCCAGGCCACTTCTTTTTGCCTTCCTGAGGAATTGTTTGTAATTGAACTACTGTAAGGTGTTTTGCTAGTTACAGTATATTATGACCTTGATGGACACACTGAGAATCAGTCCTGTGAAACTGATGTTATGCAGGGGTGTTTTTGAGCACTTTGCCCACTGCAGTTAAACTTTTGTTTCATGAAGAGTGCAGGATAAATCATTCTTCAGTTATAGTACTGAGAAAACTTTGAGTTTTGGACAACTGGATTGATTTTTTTTAAATTTTAAATTACACACATAGTGAAATTAATTTTGTTTTTCTTTTGGAATTCGTTGTTGGGAAGCACAGAGACAAATTTGTGATGTACTTCTAATAAATGCTAACTTTATATTTTTGTCTACTAATCTCATATCTCATATTATTAAAGAAACAATTTAAATCAAAGTGTAGTGACTTGGAAAGATGGCCATGATAGAATATTAAGTGAGAAAAATGAGTTAAAAAGTAATGCACAGAGTAGGACACCATTTTTGTGAAACAAACACCCTTCCATATATTTTAGTATGAAGACAGATAAACTGTAAACACGATTACAAAGGGGGTGGTGGTGGTTAGAATTGGAGGAGGAAATGGAGAGACTATTGACTCTTTATCACCTTGATATTTATTGTGACAACAAGTATGCATTACTTTAGCTGAAGAGTCAATTTTGACTCATAATGATCCTATGTGAAAGAGCAGAAGATCCTCATAGGGTTCTTGGCAGATTGCCAGGCCTTTCTCCTGCAAAGCCACTGGGTGGGTTTAAACCACCAACCTTTCTGTTAGCAGCTGAAAACTTAACCATTTGAGCTACCAGGGCTCCCAAAGAAAGCTTACTTCTCCCAAATAGCCCCCTGCTCTCAAATAAATTAGAAGGATTTCCAAATGTATAAATTAGCAATTACAATGTAATGTGATAGGTAGAGTGTCAGATATAGATAGGCATCCTGAAAAAGTACCCAGGACAGAGTGATTAACTTAGGGATATCACAGAACAGAACAGCTTTTGAAGAATGAATAGCAGTTTGCTAAGTGGATCAGTGGAGGAAGGACATTCCTGGAACAGGAAGCAGTATGACATGGAGGCATAAAGCAGTGTGATGTGCCTGGCGAACTACACTGGTATGAGGAGTGGTGGGAGACGAAGCCAGAGGATTAGCCAGGGTCCAAATTGCAAAGGGCCGTTCCTAGGTTTCTCTTGTAATGTTCCTTGGGGAACATCATATGGTTAAGGATCTCTTGCTGTGTGCAGTGCGAAGGCTGGACATGAGGGTGTGAGATTGGAGACAGGAAGACTAGTTAGGAGCGTATTGCAACAGTCAAGGTGAGAGAAGATGAGGCAGTGGTTGTGGGGTCGAAAGTCTTGACAAATCTTCCCTACTCATTTCCTGTCCCTTTTGTACCCTGCTATGTGACTTTCTGAATAGGCCGCACTCTCTCACTGACTTAAATATCAGCCAGCCCTCAGCCTCTCTGTTATCCTACACTTAAACTTGCAATCTATGTTTAAATTGTATTCCTCTGTCAAAACAACCTCGACTTCCCCACCCTCCCAGATTTGGTTCAGGTAACATTTCTCTGCAACATAAGTCCTACCTGATGAATGAATATGTGAGATGTCAAGGGCTTGACATACACAGTATCACCATTCCTGCCACCACTCCATCACCTACCCTTGTGCTAAAAGTTTTTTTTATACCCCAAAGTGCTTCATGTGCCCTCTTTTCCAAACCCAGTATTGGAACGCTAAATCAGATGGTAAGAGTGTACGATGGTGCAATAGCCTGGATATTTGGGATTAAAACTGTCCTACAAGTTTCTGACTATGTAGTCATAATAATAGTACTACAAAATTACTTGTCTCTTCCCTCCTACAATAAAAAAATCATTTAAAAAATGCAGTTGATCTAAAAATGACACTGTAAACTTGACATGTGCACACTTTCCCTCTCTCACATACACGTTTGTTGTTTCCTCTCTAAACACTCCAGGCCTCTCCACCCCATCCCTTGTCTTAGCAAGAGACCTTTGTTGTGGACTGAGCTGTGTTCCCCAGGAATATATGTCAACTTGGCTAGGCCACGATTCCCAGTATTGTGTAGTTGTCCACCATTTTGTCATTTGATGTGATTTTCCTATATGTTATAAATCCTTCCTCTATGATGTTAATGAGGTGAGATTAGTGGCAGTTATGTTAATGAGGCAGGACTCAATCTACAAGATTAGATTTTGTTTTAAGTCACTCTCTTTTGAGATATAAGGGAGAGAAGTGAGCGGAGAGACATAGGAACCTCATACCACCGAGAAATAAGAGCCAGGGGAATAGCGTGTGCTTTGGACCTGGGGTCCCCGCGCTGGGAAGCTCCTGGACCAGGGGAAGATTGATGACAAGGATCTTCCTCCCCTCCAGAGCTGACAGAGAGAAAGCCATCCCCTCGAGCTGATGCCCTGAATTTGGACTTCTAGCCTGCTAGACTGTGAGAGAATAAGTTTCTCTTTGTTAAAACCATACACTTGTAGTACTTCTGTTACAGCAGCACTAGAAGACTAAGACAACCTTTTAACTTCAAGATTTTTAGCCTAGAGAGATGTGATGGGGTCACACAGAGGATAAGGATAGGGATGTATGGTTTCCTGGGACTTTCTTTTTGTGGATGCTCCATATAATTTCTGCTCTACCTATCAAATTACGTATGTGTGTTCAATGGCAGTGGTTGGCAATATTGATATACATTTTCCTCTTAAACATCCTGATCACTCATTTAGCTGTCATCTTGCATCTGCCACTGAAATCTTTTGTAAGTTCCCATAGGCAGGCCACCCATGAAGATTGCCCTACAGCAGCCAGTCCAAGACTTTTTCTGCCACTTAAAGCCAAGAGCTGACTCTGTCAAGCCCTCCTGGCTGCTGTGGATTAAAGGCATAGTTATGTCATAAGTTATGACTGGCCCATAAATAAGTGGCTGGGTGCTGTTTTGAATAGAATGTCTTAGTGCCACATAAATTATGAAAATGACACAGTCAAAGAAAGTGATTAAATAGCTGAGATCAGAGATGACACATCTATCATCCTCCTAATAGAGCACTAGGCTTTTTATCTCCGTCATAGAATTGGATCTGAGAACCTAGATATTGTGCAGCAGTGAGGATGTCCTGAGGGTGTCCAGGGATTCTACAAACCAGCAGTAGACCTAACATTCAACAGTTGTATTAGTGCCCCTATTGTCACAATGGAGCCCTGGTGGTATAGTGGTTAAGAGCTTGGCTGCTAGCCAAAATGTCAGCATTTCAAATCCACCAGCTGCTCCTTGGAAACACTGTGGGGTAGTTTTACTCTAACCTATAGGGTCACTATGAGTTGGAATTGACTAGACAGCAACCAGTTATTGTCACAACAGTTTTGGTTAAAAATATTATATTCTTGTATAAGAGACATGGTTGGGATTGTTACTTTTGTTTTTAGAAAGTGGTAACAATGAAAGTCATTCTGTTTGTGCGTGCATGTGTATGTACATATGTCAAATAATAAAACTAGAGTCTGAAATCCCTTAACCCAAGTTCTCAACTCTGGTTGCACCTGGGTAGAATCGCCTGGGTAGCTTGTTAAACAGGTACAGACCTAGGACCCAGATCCAGGAGATTCTGATTTGCAGCAGCCAGGGTTGAGACCCAATGTCAGGAGTTAGAGGAGGAGGCCCATCCAAAAGCCACCCTGGAAATATATTGATTTTTTTAATTTTTTTTTTTTTTATAAAAGAAGATCCCTAGTAGTCTACACATCTCTAATCGGTAGTAGTTCACTTACAAAGGAAAAATGCTGTGAAAACATTTTAGCCTGTGTCTACCTATCATCCACTGTGGGGGAAGAGAGGAATAGCTTGGTAAGGTGGGAATATCAAGAAATTTGAATTTAGTAGTAGACTTGAGTTTAAGATTCTGATGTTTTTCTAACTATCTGTGTAAGCTTGGACACTCTGAGCTCAGCTCTTCTGTGAATTGAAAATATTAATACCTAAATTGCAGAGTATGATCATCAAATGGAATGATGTATGTGGCACTGCCTTATTAACTGAAAAAACACTCTGCCAATGACAGGGAGGACGGCCAAGTGAAGATAAAGGCAGAGATTGGAGTGATGCTTCCACAAGCCAAGGAATGCCAGGAACCACCAGAAGCTGGAAGAGACAAGGAAGGATTCTCTCCTAGAGCATTCAGAGGGAGTATGGCCTTTCTGACACCTTGATTTTGGACGTCTGGCCTTCAGAGCTGTGAGATGATAAATTCTGGCTTTTAAGCCACTCAGCTTGTGGTGATTTGTTATGGCAGCCCTAGGAGCAAATGCAGATTTTGCTAAAAGAGACTTTAGAAGGGGCAGCAGTCAGTGTAGGCTGGCCCTCCCTGAAGCACAGGCTGCCTCTGGGGTCTGACTTCGTACTTCTCACAGTTTCTTCTTTTCCACTGTTTTTGAATTCAGCCTTTTCAAACTGATTCCTATGGGAACAAGATCTGGAGCTCTCGTGTTGCTGTTGTGGCTGTGACTGAGCATGTGATGAGGCAAAGAGGGGCGGTTACACATGTTTGTGTTCATCTGTAAGTCAGGAATTACTTGAAATGTGGAGTGATTTACAGAAACAAAGGCAAAAGAACTAACCAGTTGTGGAGAGAAAGGTTGTTTCTTGCTTAATTGTAAAAATAAATAAAATAGATAAAGCCCATTTGCCATGGGGAATATCATTTGTACACAGAATTAGTATAATAAACTCCTTAAAAAGTGTTCTATAATCATGTTTGTACCGTTGACTTGTGGGTAAATTATTTTGTAGAGATAGTGCAAACTTCAGTCCCAACCTGGTTAATTTATGGGAGTCTAATTTAGTTGAGTCTAAATTATTGACACTTTATTGTACACAAATGCAAATCAAATATTTGCTTTTATGCTTGTACTCAACTTTACTGTAGGTCATATAAATAGAAGAAATTAAGAGAAAATTTCTTGGGACAAATAACTATGTGCTTAGATATACTTATATCTGGCTAGCCTAAAGAGTCATTTTTCTGATCTAAAATTTTTTAAATCTATCTAGGGGAAATATATACCTCTAGTTACTAAACCACAATGTTCTTTATTTTTCTTAAATGTTAAGTCATTCTATTTTAGATGTGCTTCACATTGTCAGTGATCATGTATTTTTTAAAAAAGTGGACACAAAATAATCTTAAATAAATAAAAATAATTGGAACACCCCTGATTCCTATGTTGCTTTCCTTCTTTCTATATTTCATTGTGATGGTCTATGAACACTGAACACTGTCAACATTTAGGGGGTATCTCTAAAATACAAATAGTTCCTTGGTTTCATTTGAAGTTACAGGTCCTCTTAACTCTAGGAAAAAGGAATTCTGAAGCTCGTGTTCATTCTACAGAATCTTTCATGGGTTTTGGGTTTTTTGTTTTTTTTTGACATGGAGAAAAGTCCAAATGTGTTTTAATGGCATTATTATTATTATTACTTTTAAAATATATTGTAACAATTATTCCTTGCTCAGTATGTTGTTGTTTTTAGGTGCCATTGAGTCAGTTCCAACTCATAGCAACCCTATAAGACAGCTCAGAACTGCCCCCTAGGGTTTCCAAGGAGTGGCTGGTGGATTTGAACTGCCGACCTTTTGGTTAGTAGCAGAGCTTTTAACCACTAGGCCACCAGGGATCTTAACCACTACACCACCAGGGCTCCATGCTCAGTATAGTAAGGTAATTTTTGTCATCTCGTTTCTTCTTGCTTTTATTCTTTTATTGGTTAGGGTAATTCATTTGCTTTTTGACACATGACTTTTTTAGTTTGGTCCTTCTGATACCATTGCTGACTTTACAATTGAGATCTATGAACTAAATTACTGTCCATAGATTGGGTGATAGATAGATAAAAATGTGTAGGGCTAAAGTTTCTTTTTTGCTGGCTCAAGGTCTTGGATTTTTTTAAACTGAATCAGGTAATATAGTGCCTATTACGAGGGCTGCTCATTAGCCATTTTGTTCACTTTATTGATTCTATTTACTTGGTAAGACAAAGACAATAAAATGTAGTACCACCTCATTGGATATGCTTTATCAACCATGAGCTCAGCTGTAGAGTGGGTCAAGTTCCATTAATCAATCTATAAAATACTGATTAAACCTCAGACTTCTCACTTATTTTAAGTTAACAATATAGGATGTGATACAGATATGCATAGAAGGTCTGTTGGTGAGAGATGGTGAGACAAATGTATCATGTGAAGCCAGGATATCCAAAGAACCAGGAGTGTCATAGTAGGTTAAAGACTGGTAGTAGCTGGGGGATAATTACAAAATTTGATTTCCAATGATCTTTAGAAACAATATTTTGGATAGTTGTAAATGTGCTCACTTTTACAGCTGCATTACAAATTTAAGAGCCGTTGAAAGGTCTTACAAAGCAATGAGACACTCGAGTGCCTTAAAGAAAATTTCTTTTTACAGAAAGTCCTATAGATTCTTTTGGCCTTAATAAGCAATGCTGCAGAGAAAAACTGCAGGAATATTGGAAGTAAGGAAGTGAGTCCTGTGGGGTAATTGCTTAAGGCTTCTAACTTGGGAGAGTTGTTGGCAGCTTCCAGATGCTGAGGTTATGGCTTGGTGGCAGTTGTATCAGAGCTAGGAGAATGCTCCAGCTTACACTCAGGTAGATAGTTTTCAAAGCAGCAAGTCAGTGTAGTTTAATAGCTATATTCATATTTCAGGCAGGCCAGAGTCTTTGTGTCGATTCCAGCCTCTGTGGTTTTGCTCATTCCACTTCTCCAGTTTGCAATGGTTCATACCAGTGGTTCTCAAAGTATGGTCTCTGGACTAGCACCATGAGCATAATCTGGGGATTTATTAAATTTTTGGGCCCCAATCCATACGTACTAAGTAAGAAACTCTGAGTTGGGGCCCTGCAATCCATGTTTTAACAAGCCCTCTAGGTGATTTTGATCCACACTAAAGTTTGAGAAACACTGATATAGATACTATTAGTATAATAGTATATATCCTATTCTTTCTAATTTACTTTCAAGGATTGCTTAAGTCTCTCTTCCTAGAAGCCTCCCAGATATATTATGCAGCACCTAACCCAATACCTATCACCTAAGAAGTACTTGGGAAATAGTTGTCCTCTGAATGTTCAAACTCCTGCAGAGTTTTTGAGAGAAAGAAGAATGTCTTTATCCTACCTTCTAGCACCTTCCCAGGAGTCACTGGGTGAAAAAAATTGTTAAGCTCTCAACTATTAACTGAAAAGCTGGCTGTTTGAACCCACCCAGAGGTGCCTGAGAAGAAAGGACTGGAGATCTGCTTCCAAAAGGTCACAGCCATGAAAACCCTATGGTGTGCAATTCTACTCTGCAACACGTGGGGTCACCATGAGTTGAAGTAGACTTGACAGCAGCTGCTTCTGGTAGCACCTTCCCAGCTATGGTACTTCTGATTGCCTCTTCCACCATTAGAGGTGCTCTAGTTTTGTGTCATTACAGGGGTTCCAAAAATAGCAATAAAACATGGAACCTGGCCTCAGGAAGCCACAAGTAGAGTGTAGCAGCCACAAGAAAACAATTATATCACAGTGTACCTGATGATATATATATAATGATCCTTCTTCAAAAATTTCTTAGGACAGTATCAATTTCAGTTATATTATATCCTTGTCTGCATATGTGCCATGTTTCCCTCTGATCACCTCTTCCAAATTTTGGTTCAGAAAATTCAGTGACTATTAACATAATGAAGCTAGTGAAAGAAAGGCAACAGGTTTGTAGAGAAAGGAGTATGTTAATATGATCAAATCCTTAAACTGAAGATAAGACACTCTTAAACCGTTCAGATTTTTGGCCAAGCCATTCTCCTCGCTCCGATCCAACTGCAACCAAGCGATAACCTCAGTATCTGGAAGAACCAAAGTAAAATTATAGTTTGGGGGACTGTGGGATCCTTCCAGTTTAGTCATACACAGGATAAAGTGAAGTGCAGTGGAGTGGTAAAAGAGTATGGGTTGAAACCCCAATTCTACCATGTGTTCTCTGATTAAACTTGAAAAGGGAAACTTTAACATTCAGGTTAGGCTCTATGAATTTGCCATATTCAACATTTTTTGACCTAGAAAAAGGGAAATTTCACATGATTCAAACTAGGATCTATCTCATATAATAGTCACAAGGATTTAGTGAAGTCAATATGCCTGGTCCATAGTGGGTACTCATAAATATCAGATCCCTTTTCTTCATATGAAGGTACCTGGCACACAATGTCCCAACAGACGTTTTTGAATAAAATAATCATAAGAGGCAATCATCTTCTCTAAGCGTAAGGTCAGCACTTGATATTCTCACCCACAGCAACTTCCATGCCAAGTGTCTTAGTTATTTAGTGCTGCTATAACAGAAATGGAAGAGTGGAAGAATGGAAGAACAGACACATAATATGTAGAAGTGGTTTTGGAATTGGGTAATGGGAAGAAGCTGGATGAGTTTTAGGATGCCTCATAGTTAAAGCCTAGATTGCCTTGAAGATACTGTTGGTAGACTTATAGACGTCAAAGGCAATTCTGGTGAGGGTTCAAAAGTAAGTAAGGAGAGCTATAAAGAAAGTCTCTATTGTCTTGGAGAATACTTATGGCATGAGCAACAGACTGTTGCTAGAAATGTGGATGTTACATGTGCTTCTGGTGAGGCTTTAAAAGAAAATGATGAATATGTGATCGGACAATGGAAGAAGGTTGACACTTTTTATGCAGTAGCAAAGAACTTGTGTGAATTATGTTCAAATGTCTGGTGGAAGGTAGAACTTGTAAGTGATGAACTTGGATATCTGGCTGAGATTTCTAAGCAAGATCTTAAAGGGATTGCACTACCACAAAGAAGAACTGGGAGTGGAGCATGTCCTTTGGACCCGGAATGCCTGTGCTGAGAAACGCTTAGACCCAGGAGACAGAGAGCTGTAAAACCCAACGCGGTGCGCAGTGGCAGAGAAATGGCAACAGCAGAACCAGGAGACCAGAGCAATATGGCACAGTGGGCTTCCTGGTTCATGGAACAAGGAAGTTACAATAGGCTTGCTGACCCATGGAGCGAGAGAACTGAGTGCCCTCGAGCAGAAGTCTTCCTGACAGAGTGGGATGCCTCCAGGCACTTATCATTGGAGCTAAAGAGTTTTGTAACACTTGTCTGAGCAGGACAGAGGCCAGCCTGAGGGGCCCAGGGGCTGAGGAAGAGGCCTGCCTGCAGGTACGGCTGAGGAGCTGTCCTGACTGAAGAACTACATGCTAAGTCATTCCTGATGCCGAATTGTAACCTGTTACTTCTCTGGCAGTCTACTTCTGAAAAAATTGGCCAGTAAAAACCTTACGAAAAGCGGTGGAACACTGTCTGATATAGTGCTGGAAGATGAACCCCTCAGGTTGAAAGGAATGCAAAATATGTGCTACCTCCTCAAAATAGAGTCAACCTTAATGACATGAATGGAGTAAAGTTTTCGGGGCTTTCAACTACAGTTGTGGCATGACTCAAAATGAGAAGAAACAGCTGCAAACATGCATTAATAATAGGAATGTGGAATGTATGATGTATGAATGTATGATGTATGATGGAAGTCGTCAAAAATGAAATGGAATGCATAAAGATTTATATCCTAGGCAATAGTGAGCTGAAATGGTCTAGTATTGGCCATTTTGAAGTGGACAATCATATGGTCTACTACGCTAGGAATGAAAAATTGAAGAGGAATGGCATTGCATTCATCGTTGAAAAGAACATTTCAAGATCTATCCTGAAGTACAACACTGTTAGTGATAGTATAATATCTACACTCCTATGAGGAAGACCAGTTAATACTACTATTATTCAAATTTATGCAGCAACCACTAAGGCCAAAGATAAAGAAATTGAAGATTTTTACCAACTTCTGCCGTCTGAAATTGATCAAACATGCAGTCAAGATGCACTGATAATTACTAGTGATTGGAATGCAAAAGTTGAAAGCAAGGAAGGATATGTATTTGAAAAATATGGCGTTGGTGATAGAAACAATGCTGGAGAATGCGTGATAGCATTTTGCAAGACCAACCTCTTGTTCATTGCAAATATCTTTTTTCAACAACACAGAGGCAATTATACACATGAAGGTTGCCAGATAGAAAACACAGGAATCAAATTGACTACAGCTGTGGAAAGAGATGATGGAAAAGCTCAATATCATCAGTCAGAACAAGGCTAGGGTCTGACTGTGGAACAGACCATCAATTGCTCATATGCAAGTTTAAATTGAAGCTGAAGAAAATTAAAATAACTCCACGAGAATGAAAATATGACCTTGAGTATATCCCACCCAAATTTGGAGACCATCTCAAGAGAGGATTTGATGCATTGCATGCTAATGACCAAAGACTAGATGAGTTGTGGGATGACATCAAGGACATCATACATGAAGAGAGAAAAAGGCCATTAAAAAGACAGGAAAGAAAGAAAAGACCAAAATGAATGTCAGAAGAGACTCTGAAACTTGCTCTTGAAGTTAGAGCTGTTAAATAAGCGGGAGAAATGATGAAGTGAAAGAGCTGAACAGAAGATTTCAAAGGGCAGCTCAAGAA
This sequence comes from Trichechus manatus latirostris, assembly GCF_000243295.1. Taxonomy (NCBI): domain Eukaryota; kingdom Metazoa; phylum Chordata; class Mammalia; order Sirenia; family Trichechidae; genus Trichechus; species Trichechus manatus. The sequence goes on from NW_004443979.1 coordinate 2,074,542, forward strand.
GACAAAGTATTATAATGAAATGTGCAAAGACCTGGAGCTAGAAAACCAAAAAGGAAGAACATGCTCAGCAATTCTCAAGCTGAAGAACTGCAGAAAAATTCAAGCCTCAAGTTGCAATACTGAAGGATTTTAAGGGGAAAATATTGAACGATGCAGGAAGCATCAAAAGAAGATGGAAGGAATACACAGAGTCACTGTACCAAAAAGAATTGGTCAGCGTTCAACCATTTCAGAAAGTAGCATATGATGAAGAAATGATGGTACTGAAGGAAGAAGTCCAAGTTGCACTGAAGGCATTGACAAGAAACAAGGATCCAGGAATTGATGGAATACCAGTTGAGGTGTTTCAACCAACAGATGCAGTGCTGAAGGTGCTCACTCATCTATGCCAAGAAACTTGAAAGACAGCTACCTGGCCAACTGACAGGAAGAGATCCATATTTGTGCCAATTCCAAAGAAAGGTGATCCAACAAATGAGGAAATTATCAAACAATATCATTAATATCACACACAAGTAAAATGTTGCCAAAGAGCATTCAAAAGTGGTTGCAGCAGTACATCAGCACAAAACTACCAGAAACTCAAGCCAGATTCAGAAGAAGAGGAACAAGGGATATCATTGCTGATGTCAGATGAATCTTGGCTGAAAGCGGAGAATATCAGAAAGATATTTACCTGTGTTTTATTGACTATGCAAAGGCATTTGACTGTGTGGATCATAACAAATTATGAATAATATTGCGAAGAACAGGAATTCCAGAACACCATATTGTGCTCATGCGGAACCTTTACGTACACCAAGAGGCAGTCATTCAAACAGAACAAGGGAATACTGTGTGGTTTAAAATCAGGAAAGGTGTGCATTAGGGTTGTATTCTTTCACCATACTTATTCAGTCTGTATACTGAGCAAGTAATCTGAGAAGCTGAACTCTATGAAGAAAAACGTGGCATCAGGATTGGAGGAAGACTCATTAACAGCCTGCGATATGCAGATGACACAAGCTTGTTTGCTGAAAGCGGAGAGGACTTGAAGCAATTATTGATGAAGATCAAAGACTATAGCCTTCAGAATGGTCTACATCCCAACATAAAAGAAAAAATTCTCATAACTGGACCAATAAGCAGCATCATGATAAACATAGAAAATATTGAACTTGTAAGGGATTTCATTTTACTTGGATCCACAATAAACACCCATGGAAGCAGCAGTCAAGAAATCAAACAATGCATTGCTTTGGGAAAATCTGCTGCAAAAGATCTCTTTAAAGTGTTCAAAAGCAAAGTTGCTTTGAGGACTAAGGTGCACCTAACTTAAGCTATGATATTTTCAATTGCCTCATATGCATGTGAAAGTTGTACAATGAATAAGGAAGACCGAAGAAGAATCGTTGACTTTGAATTATGGTTTTGGTGAAGAATACAGAATATACCATGGATTACCAGAAGAACCAACAAATCTATCTTGGAAGAAGTACAGACAAAGTGCCCCTTGGAAGCCAGGATGATGAGACTTCATCTCACATACTTTGGACACGCTATCAGGAAGCGCTAGTCTCTGGTGAAGGTGACGTAAGGTAGAGGGTCATGCTTGGTAAGGTAGAGAGTCGGCGAAAAAGAGGAAGACCCTCAAGGAGACAGACTGACCCAGTGGCTGCAACAATGGGCTTAAACACAGCAATGATTGTGTAGATGGCAGAAGTGTTTTGTTCTGTTGTGTATGGGATCGCTATGAGCCGGAACTGACTCACTGACACCTAACAACAACAACTTCCCTAATAAACCCTATTTTCGTGAGTATGGTCTGGGAGTTCTGTGTGGCCACTGCAATGAATTATCGATCCCAGCACAGAAGTAGAGAGTGCCATGAGAGGTATGACTGGTGTCAGAATTGATTAAAAAGTTTGGAAAGAGGAGGTATGTACGTCTGAACTTTGCCTCATAGGAACCAGCCTTGGGCTGTTGATCTTGATTCTCCTTCCTCCTTGTGAACTTAGAGGAAGTCAGACATTCCATCACGCCATTTTTACACCAAATAACTTCCTCCATCCTGATTGCTGAATTATTTTCCAGGATATGCACAGATTCTGAGGGGTTCAATTTTGGTATTTTGACCATGTATTTACTACTTTTTTGGACACAAACTGAAAGTATATAGTGTTCTTATATCCATATTTTCATTGTTTAAAGTATTCATAATTTCTTGTTGGTACTTGTCTTGAAATGGATTTTAAATCGTGTATACATTTACCCCGATTGTGCTTTGGTTTAAGCAGGGAGAAAAACAACTTGAGACAGTCAGACTTTGGTTTATTAAAAAGCATTATTCATGTTTTACTTTAGGCTCTCTTGCATATCACAAAGTCTGAGAAATGACTTTAGAATGGCTTTAACTCCTCAGTGACAGTTATGTTTCCATGTGGAACATCTCTGATGGGCAGGGGACTGAAACATCTGTGTAAGTGGTATTCAGTCCACATTGACTGAAATTTGGTCCCCCAAATACCAGCTGATAATGAATAGACAATTTTTAAGGAAGAGGCAAAAAGCTGTAGTAATGTTACATAGAAAAGTAGGGATTGGGAAAATGTCAAAAGCTATGACTAGCTGCATGTTTAGGAAAGAAGGCAAAAAGGCTAGATTTGTTGCAAGTTTGTGTTATCTAAGCAGGCATTTTGGTATCATTATCCTTGGGTGTCAGCATTGACTAGGGGTGCTGCTAAGCCAATTTCTATTTTGAATCTTTATCTTAGAGTCAGGCCTGTGTTAGATTTTCCACAGCTCAAGGACAACATCCAGTTTCAGGGCAAAAGCTCATACAATTCCTGGCAAAAACCATCTAGAGAGTGCCATGTCTACCTTTACTCAGTCTGTGGTTTGGTAATAGTGGTTCTGTCTTTTCATTTCTTTCCTTTCCCAGCCAGCATAACAATATTGTTGTTGAAGGAGGAGGATATGTAGTCTCTTTATCGCTATCTATCTTCTGATTCATCTTGTTTCCCCAGATGGAAGTTGAAAATTAGTCTCAGTGATTGGGAAACATAAAATGTTGGAATCTCACACTCTTTTTTAAAGATTTGTTTTTCTACTAACAATAAGAAAGTAGAAGGTAGAAAGAACATAAAATCAGTTAATCTTACTGATTCTCATTTTTTTCCACTGGTAAAATAAAGGGGTTGGATAAATATTATCTAAAGTACTTGCCAATTCCAACAGCTCGTATTACAATCTAACTGCACTTTATCTTAAAGGAAAGGGAAGCATTGCTCTTCTCAATGAGCTTTCTTGCTACGTATCTGGAAACATCACTATTTCTTTTAGCAGTTAAGGATGCCCTCACCATATAAATGTTTACAACTTGACTTTAATAAAGAAAGATAGGGTGAAAAGAACACTAGGTTTTGTGTAAGTATCTGGCCCATGAAAAAATGCCTGATAAATATTTGCTGATTAAGTTGGATGGGAAATTAGAA
>NW_004443979.1:2078114-2134807 GCF_000243295.1 Trichechus manatus latirostris
TATTTATTCCAGGAATAGAATCCCGTTTTATATATATAGAGTACATCATGGACTGCCAAAAGAATGAACAATTCTGTCTTGGAAGAGGTACAACCAAAATGCTCCTTAGAAGCAAGAATGATGAGACTACATCTCATATACTTTGGACATGTTATCAGGAGGGATCAGTCCCTGGAGAAGGACATCATGCTCGGTAAAGTAGAGGGCCAGCGAAAAAGAGGAAGACCCTCAACAAGATGGATTAACACAGTGGCTGCACCAGTGGGCTCAAGCATCGCAACAGTTGTGAGGATGGTGCAGGACGGGGCGGTGTTTTGTTCTGTTGTACATAGTGTTGCTATGAGTCGGAACCAACTCGAAGGCACCTAACAACAACAACAACAACATTCCTAGAATGAACTAGTTGTGTAACCATAGCCAGGTCACTGGAGCTCCCTGGGCTGCAGTTTCATCACCTCTATGTTGAGGAAGGAGTCCCTGAGTGGTGCAAATGGTTAACATGCTCGGCTGCTAGCTGTAAGGTTGGAGGTTTGAGTCCACCCAGAGATCCCATGAAAGAAAGACCTAATGATCTACTTCTGAAAACTCAGCCATTAAAAACTGTGGAGCACAGTTCTGCTCTGACACTCATGGGGTCGCCATGAGTCAGAATCAACTTGATAGCAACTTGTTTTATGGTGAGGAGGCCGTCCCAGGTAACCACTAAGATCCCTCGTAGCTTTACAATTCTGTGAAACTGAATTCCAAAACAAATTGCTTTCTGGAAGCACCGTTGCTTTTTATAGACTATCACATTTTGAAAATTTACAAAACGGAAAACAGTGGTTTTTTAATATGAAAGGTCAGTGCAGTTACAATAAAAATGCCAATGAGGGTTAATCATATTGGAATCTCACAGGAAAGGAACACCAGTAATTTCTTCCCTTTTTGAGGGGCAGAGTGGGTGCAGGAGATTGAGAAAGGAAGGTAGGGGGAAGGAGGGGTAAAATGTGCTGGTGCTGAGCATCGTGCAGCTGGAGAAACAAAGAAGTGTGAAGGCAGACCCTGGGAGGAGAGGTTGGAGAGAGGAGCAAGATACTTTTGATGGCCTTGGCCAAGACATGACTAGGCAAAGACCTATCGCTGTATGCCATACATGCATATGAGCTAGTTACTCTTCCCCAAGGGTCTGTGATCACTGATTCTTAGTCACCATCTTGTTGTCTAGGCTCCCTGAATTTGAATTGTAGCTCTTCTACTTTGGCTGCATTCTTAACCTGTCTGTGTCTCAGCATCTTTATCTTTAAATTGAGGAGTAAATGACAATACATGTAAAGTGCTTACATGAGTGTACAATGAATGTTAGCTATGAGTATTACTAAAATCCAAACATTAGCTATGATTATTTTTATTACCACTACTACCACCCCATTCATTAGAAAGAATATGCCAGCTATCTTCTTAAATATTGTGGGTAATGAAACAAGTAGTATATGATCACAAGAAACTTCCCAAACAACTCCCCCCCACCAAAAAAAATACACCTTTCCTTTCACATGGCTTCAATTCAGTCACTGGTAATTCATTCTCTTGGGCAAAGCATTACCCTCTCGCCGTCATCCTCTTTTAAAATGGAAATATATCAAGTCCTTAAGATCTTATTACGAACTAATAGCTAGAATTTCTTTTCTCTATGAAACGAGAGAAGAGGCAGCATTAAGTTCTTAAAGGGCAAAGGGAAAGCAAGGGGAGACTAAGGGGAAAAGAGGCAATGCTCAGAGTTCTGCCCATCAAAAGGGTTGTAGAGAGTGGACTGTACTTCCTACTTGGGGAAATTTGGGTACAGGATCATTTCTGGTTCTCACAGTGAGAGCTCGGGAACCTAAGACTTTTATATGCAAAATGAATTTTCATCTAAAACATTTCTATACTTGCAAAGAAAAAAAATCTTCAAACCATCTTCTTTGGGACACTTTGGTAATAGCTCTAGTCTTCAGTGATTTTCTGTGTATATTTAATAGAGACACAATGGGGCTTACTCAGTATGAAATCTGATAGTGAAACAAGCTATAAAAGATCAAAAGGATAGGGACCAAAACTTCACCTAGAGAACTCTGTGGGAATGGTATGTGATTATAGGATCCTGAAGTTAGGGAACTCTGAGAATGATGAGTTCTAGTCATAGGAATTACAAATGTGGATACAGGCAAAGAAAAAGGCTATAGAGAATATATAAGAAAGTGAGGTCAGAATGTAAAGTTCTTATATGAGTAATTTAGCTAAAATCTGACTAATCAAAGTCAGCACATCCTAGGGTTACATAAAACCACAAGTGATTTAAAAGCTAACCTTTGATGGAGAAGATTATTACCAATCCCTCCCCCACCCACCACCCACTAACATCACCTTTACACCCCAGAAAACATATGCTGTTTCTCTTGTCAAACCCTTCATGCTTCCCATTGTACAACCCTAAGTCCATTTCCTCGGTGAGGTTTTCTTCATACTTCTAAGCATGGGTGGTCCTCTCACTCTTTATTCTTCTATAGCCTTTCTTATCTGGGCCACGTGGACACTCTTTCTATATAGCTGTAGCTGTCATTCGTGTGTATAATTTGTCTCTCCAGCTAGATTATAAAGTCTTTGAGAAGAAGAATTATATCTTTATATTCTATACAGTACCCATTTCTATGATGTGGCTATAATAGATACTCAGAAAGTATTTGTGCTTGAGTAAATAATTCTGTTTTTAGAAGGAAGAACATTTAAGATCCTAAAATCCAATTTAGAAGAAAATTGTATCTGGAGTTGGTGATTTGAAAATAAGAAATGTCGCTATACTGACCATGTAATTTCTAGTGATTAACTAAAGTTCAAATATGCCAGTCAGTGAATTTCATTTTAAAGCAAAGCCAGTAAGATAATATTTGGATCCATTGATTCATACCTCATAATTATACCTGAACTGCTTATTACGTTTTCTTTCAACTGAAAAAAAATTCTGCTGGTTTCAAAGCATTGGACTTTCCAGTGTACAAAAATGTGTTTATCCATCAACACACATGCTTGTTTTTTAAGGGATCTCTTTTATAAAATTTATTTGTAAAAATTCTGAGAACTCTAACCAAATATTTTTAGATTTAAAACATATAGTTTATGCCTCTTCCTCTTCAAATTTTATTTCCTTTCACACAATCTAGTAACGTTTTCAGATTATCTACTTATTGTAGGTTAATGTCTAATTTCTCCCTAAATGTTCTAGAATTTAAGTCTTGATTTTAAACAGGTACTATAAGTACCAGGCAAGTCACTGTAGCCAGGCGAAGGCCTGCCACGATACCAGAACTAAGATGGGTTCAGGGCTTAGTCCATTCTGCACGGACTGCAGCTGACTGTGATGTCTTTTCAATTGTGGAAGCACCCTTTCCTGGCTGGTCAGAGTAGAGTTATAATTGGCTCCTGATTGGGCCCCTAACTATTTGCCTGTTTCTATGTAGGACTTGGAGAAATCTAAGAGTATCTGTCCCTGGTTGGTACAAAAGGTTAACATGCTTGGCTGCTAACTGAAAGCTTTGTGATTTGAGTCTACTCATAGGTGACTCAGAAGAAAGGCCTGGTGATCTACTTCTGAAAAATCAGTTACTGAAAAACTCTATGAGCAGAGTTCTACTCTAACACACACGGGGTCCCTGTGAGTCGGAATTGACTTAACGGCAACTGGTTTACCGGTTAAGAGTATCTGAGATCATTTGTGAGGACCTTCTTACCCTATGTAGGTGGGCTTAACATTCTGACTCGGAATAGAGAGGAGAACATGAGTCTCACTCTCTGCTCACGAGTACCGCCGGGGGAGCAAGTTTAGCCTAATACACGTATTTGCTCTCATGTGTAGGGAAGCATGGACACTCTTCTTCCTTGACCACACCATTTTGCTTTTTCCCAAAGGACCTATGAAACACAAGATTCAGGGGGTAGCAAAACTACCAGAGTAAAAACTTAGTTGGGGAGGAACACAGAATACCTGAATTTGTATTGGCGGGGTATGTCCCCCACCCTCTTTTTTTCTATTTTGATGGAGATTTTGTATTGGACTTTCCTAGAAAAGATGATGTTGTTGTGGTTAGGTGCCATCTAACCAATTCTGACTCATAGCAACCCGATGCACAATAGAACAAAACACTGCCAATTCCTGCACCATCCTCACAATCGCTGTTATGTTTGAAGCCATTGTTGCAGCCCCTGTGTCAATCCATCTCATTGAGGGACTTCCTCTTTTTTGCTGACCCTCTACTTTTTCAAGCCTTATGACTGGTCCCTCCAGATAACATGTCCAAAGTATGTGACACAAAGTCTTGCCATCCTTGCTTCTAAGGAGCATTCTGGCTGTACTTCTTCCAAGACAGAAATTTGTTCATTCTTCTGGCAGTCCACTGTATATTCAATATTCTTCGCCAACACCATAATTCAAAAGCATCAATTCTTCTTCAGTCTTCCTATTCATTGTCCAGTTTTTGCATGCATATGAGATGACTGCAAATACCGTGACTTGGGTCAGGCACACCTTAGTCCTCAAGTGACATCTTCGCTTTTGAACACTTTAAACAGATCTTTCACAACAGATTTGCCAAGTGCAATACATTGTTTGAATTCTTGACTGCTGCTTCCATGAGCATTGACTGTGGGTACAAGTAAAATTAAACAACCTTTTCTCCGTTTATCATAATGTTGCTTATTGCGCCAGCTGTGAGGAATTTTTGTTTTCTTTATGTTGAGGAGTAATCCATACTGAAGGTTGCAGTCTTTGATATTTATCAGTAAGTGCTTCAAATCCTCTTTCTTTCAGCAAGCAAGGTTGTGTCATCTGCACATGGCAGGTTGTTAATGAGTCTTCCTCCAATTCTGATACCATATTCTTCCTTATATAGTCTAGCTTCTCGGAATATGTGCGCAGCATACAGATTGAATAAGTATGGTGAAAAGATACAACCCTGATGCATACCTTTTCTGATTTTAAACCACATAATATCCCTTTGTTCTGTTCAAACAATGGCGTCTTGATCTATGTATAGGTTCCTCATGAGTACAATTAAGTGTTCTGGAATTCCCATTCTTCGCAATGTTATCCATAATTTGTTATGATCCACAGAGTCAAATGCCTTTGTGTAATCAATAAAACATAGTAAACATCTTTCTGGTATTCTCTGCTTTCAGCCAAGATCCAAATGGAGTAGAGAGGCAGTAAAGGACAATAATTTGTACTTCCAGAAGTCTAAAGAAGTATTAGGGGCTGAGTGACCAATCACAGGAAACAGAACTGCTTCCTCTACCATGATTAGGGTATTTTGAAAGGTTGAGTTAGAGCTCTCATCATGAATACCTCTGGCATAAATACATAAGGACAGAGGGAAGTTGTGATCAAGCTAGTCACAATGAATCTAGATCAGGATTCAATAAAGACATCATCGCATCTCAGTTTTTCTTAAAGGAGAATAATGTTGCTGAAAAACACGATAGAACTCTCAAAGGCATATGAAGTAAGTTTTATAAATTGTAAAATATAAATCACCCAAATCACACTAGGAAGAGGGAAGGAGTTCTGTTTCCTACGGTTGATCACGCAGCCCCTAACATTTCTTTAGCTCTCCAGAAATACAAATTATTGTCCTTCACTGCCCTTCCTACTCTCAGGGCAGACATACACATATCCTTCAGCATGCTTTGCGTCTACCTCCTAAAGAGAGCAGAACAGTAACATCCCCTGTACGTTTTAAAAACTATTGGTTTATTCTATTGCTTGACATTCAAAAATTTTAAAAAGATTTTGAAAGAAGGTAATTGAAACAGAAATATGCTAAGTTTAGAACTCTGCATATGATGTTTAATTTTTTTAGAATTCTTATTGGAGTGTCATGCTCATGCATTTAAGAAATAAAAAGTCGTGACAAACAAGGTAATATATGGAAAGCACTCAAAATCCTTTAGAAAAGTGGGACGCTGCATAAATCCAAGGTATTATTAATAAGGAGCTGGCAACCTCCCCCCCGCCCCACAATGCGGCTTGCTAAGTGTAAATGTTGCGTCTGTAGAAATTGCCTACTTGGTGCATTTAAAAGACCAATATTGATTAAAACAACCATCTAAAGTGGATACCCGTGACAAAAATGAGTCTAAAACATCGTATACTATTTTAATAAACATTTATTGAATATCCACTATGTGTAGGGCACTGGTTAGGACCTAGGGATATTTAAAGAATAATCATACATGACCTCTGGTCTCAAGAGCTCGCTGTCTAGCAAGAGATATTAAGCAGGGAAGAATTAACCAGCTAGGGTAACAGAATAACAATTCTAAAGAGACCTTTCCTCATAAAGTTCTGGAACACTTTACATCAAGACCCCTGTTAACAGTCAAGACGTTTAATGGCACAGGACAGGGCAGCATTCTATTCCATTGTGGATGGGGCTGACTCAACAGCAACCAACAACAATATTCTTGCTGGGGCTACAGAGAATTGAAATCCCAAACAATCCATTGTTTACCGTTTAACATTCCATTAAACTTGTTCATTTTTATATCAAACTGGAAGACAAAGGCTATTCTGAGTTGTGGGTGAGGCCCTGCAGCCTGTAAATGAGCTGAGCTGCTTACTAAGAGCAGGAGCTGGCAGTAGGATGGAGTCCCTGGTGTACAGGGGCAGAAGGAGAAGCAGTCCTCCCCCCGTCAGTGAGAAAAACTTCAGATCTCGGTACACATTAAAGGATGAGCCTGGGGCTTAATTTAGAGGCTGAGGATGAGCTAAACTAGGACAAGGGCTAGGACTGGAGGTTAAGCAAGTGATATAATAAAAAATTAATACGAAAATGCACTAAAAAACGCACTTCTAAATTCTAACATCAGAACTAGAAGCAGGTGTGTTTGTATAGCATCATGCTAAAAACATAAATAGCCAGAAGATACTCATTTAATACCTGTTCATCCATCAAGAAATATATGTTGAATATCAACTGTGTACCAGGCACTCTTCTAGGACTAATGATACAGCAGTGAACAACTCAGATCAAAATATAGCCTGTATGCAGCTTACATTCTAGTAGGGGATACAGACAAATTATTAAATTATATGGTGTGGTCCTACCACTGGTCAGTTTGTTGTACTGTTGTGGCTTGCATGTGGCTGTGATGCTGGAAGCTATGCCACTGGTATTTCAAATTCTAACAGGGTCACTCGTGGTGGACAGGTTTCATTTCAGGAGGTAGCATATGATCAGGAGCCAATGCTACTGAGGGAAGAAGTCCAAGCTACACTGAAGACATCAGCAAAAACAAGCCTCCAGGAATTGATGGAATACCAATTGGAATGTTACAACAAATGGATGCAACACTGGATGTGCTCATCCATCTATGCCAAGAAACTTGGAAGACAGCTGCCTGGCCAACCGACTGAAAGAGATCCATATACGCACCTCTTCCAAAGAAGGGTGATCCAGCAGAATTAGGAAATTATCAAACAATATAATTCATATCATATGCAAGTAAGATTATTAAAAAATGGTTGCAGCAGTACATCAACAGGGAACTGCCAGAAATTCAAGCCAGATTCAGAAAAGGGCATGGAACAAGAGATATCATTGCCGATGTCAGATGGATCCTGACTAAAAGCAGAGAATACTAGAAAGATATTTACTATGTTTTATTGATTACACAAAGGCATTCGACTGTGTAGATCATGACAAATTATAGATAGCATTGCAGAGAATGGGAATTCCAGAATACTTAATTGTGCTCATGTGGAACTTGTACATAGACAAAGAGGCAGTTGTTTGAACAGAACAAGGGGATATTGCGCAGTTAAAATCAGGAAAGGTGTGTGTTGGAGTTGTATCCTTTCACCATATTTATTCAGTCTATATACTAAGCACATAATCTGAGAAGCTGGCCTATACAAGGAAGAACGTGGGATCAGGATTGGTGGAAGTCTCATTAACAACCTGCCATGTGCAGATGACACAACGTTGCTTGCTGAAAGCAAAGAGGACTTGAAGCACTTACTGATGAAGATCAAACACTACAGTCTTCAGCATGTATTACACCTCAACATAAAGAAAACAAAAATCCTCACAACTGGCCCAGTAAGCAACACCATGATAAATGGAGAAGATTGAAGTTGTCAAGGATTTTATTTTACTTGTACCCACAGTCAATGCCCGTGCTGCTTCAGTCAAGAAATCAAACCATGTATTGCACTGAGCAGATCTGCTGCAAAAGACCTCTTCAAAGTGTTAAAAAGCAAAGATGTCACCTTCAAGAGTAAGGTGCACCTGACCCAAGCTATGGTATTTTCAGTTGCCTCATATGTGTGTGAAACCTGGTCAATGAATAAGGAAGATTGAAGAATTGATGCCTTTGAATTATGGTGTTGGCAAAGAATATCGAACCTATTTGGACTGCCAGAAGAATGAACAAATCTGTCTTGGAAGAAGTATAGCCAGAATGCTCCTTAGAAGCGAGCTGGTGAGACTTTTTGTCACTTACTTTGGACATGTTGTCTTAGTCATCTAGTGCTGCTATAACAGAAATACCACAAGTGGATGGCTTTAACAAAGAGAAGTTTATTCCCTCACAGTCTAGTAGGCTACAAGTCCAAATTCAGGGTTTCAGCTCCAGAGGAATACTTTCTCTGTTGGCTTTGGAGGAAGGTCTGTGTCATCAGTCTTTCCTTGGTCTGGGAGCTTCTTTGAGCAGAAACCTCAGGTCCAGAGGTACTCCTGGCATTGCTTTCTTGGTGGTATGAGGTTTCCAAGTGTCTCTGCTTGCTTCTCTCTTTTATATCTCAAAAGAGATTGGCTTAAGACACTATCCAATCTTGTATACCTCATCAGTATAACTGATGCTAATCCATCTTATTACATTATAGTGATAGAGTTTACAACAGATAAGGAAATCACATCAGATTACAAAATGGTACACAATCATACAATACTGAGAATCATGACCCAGTCAAGTTGACAAATATTTTTGGGGGACACAATTCAATCCATGACACATGTTATCAGGAGGGAACAGTCCCTGGAGAAGGATATCATGCTTGGCAAAGTAAAGGGTCAGTGAAAAAGAGGAAGACCCTCAAGGAAATGGATTGACACAGCGGCTGCAACAATGGGCTCAAACATAACAACAATTGTGAGGATGGCACAGGACCTGGCAGTGTTTCGTTCTATTGTACACGGAGTTGCTATGAGTCAGGACTGATTTGATGGTACCTAACAACAACAACCTGGTATGACCAATGGCGTGGTGAACAGTGTGATACACTGCCCAGATTATTTTTCAGTGAATCCTGTTGCCCTAGCTGCTGGGAGTGCTGTCAGCAGACAGCCCTCAGTGTCAGTCCCTTAGGGATTGCTTCAGCTTCTTGCCCCTTCTTGGGTGCCCACATCCAGTGACTGGTCCATAGAGGAGTAGAAAGCCCTGGCCGTCTTGACCACTTGAGCATCATTTTAGCTTTAGGGTTCCCCATAGGCTTGGCTGAGGCTGTTGTGTCTTACATCATATCTTGACCTCACCCTCCATCCACTCTAAGCTGGATATATTGGGAAGTGAAGATATAAAAAGGAGTAAGGGACAGAAAGGTAGAAGATGAATAGATTGTAGGTCCTGGTGGGGTCAAAGAATAGTCGCCATTATCAAACTTCTATTGAATGGCCACTTTGGCTAGCTAGCCTCTTTGCTGCTGCTGGTGCAAAAAGAAACACCACAATACCTAGAATTGTAAGATGACATGACTAATGAGATGATAGCAGTATGCATGAGGTAAAAGGGGGAATACAGAGAAAGAAATAATAGAAGTCAGGAACTTGGAGCACAGGATCAAGACCAGAGTTCAAAAAACAAGACTCAACAACTTTAAAATGATTAGGGCTCTGCTTGTAGAACTGCAGTGAACAGGACATAAAATGTTCTCTGTCTGAATAGAGCTAGTACAACTCAAACTTCAAGTATCTGGTGTCACTTAACACATATGTTGTGCTAGACAGTGTAGTAATACCAAGATATAAGGAAATCTGAGATGGGGTCCCTACTCAAGGAATTGTCAGTCTAAGTTATTCCTGGGCAGATCTTTCTCCTTTCCCTCCCTCCTCACCTCCCTGCTTTTCTCCCTGCCTTTTGTCCCTGAATCCATCTGGTGGAAGTGTTAAGGAAGAAAAATTTAGAAATATCCAAGCAATCTATGCAAGCAACCCTTTGAGAAATTCATTCATTGATTCCAAAACATAGTTACTGAGTACTTACTGTATACAAGAAATTTTGCGAGGTTCTGATATTCAGAGAGGGAAAGCTCTCTTGAGGCCCCCTTTACTAAATGAGATCACAGGGAAGGAGTAGATGAATCTAACTGGGAATGTGAGGAAAGCCTTCAAAGTGGAGGTGACTTGAGTTGAGACATGGAGACTAACTAAAGTTTTTACTCGTGGATAAGAGAGAAGGAGAGATTATGGCAGACAGGGCAAATAGCCTGACCCATTCTTCTGCTTCTTTCTTTTATTACAACTGATGAACTAAGGACCAGTCCTGCTGTCTAAAGTCAGTCTCTCTGCATCTGCTCTGTAATTCATTCCTCTCATCTTCCCAAACCCAAACCAAAACCCATTGCCATCAAGTCGATTCCGACTCATAGCAACCTTATAGAACAGAGTAGAACTGCCCCATAGAGTTTCCAAGGAGTGCCTGGTGGATTTGAACTGCCGACCTTTTGGTTAGCAGCTGTGGCTCTTAACCATTACACCACCAGGGTTTCCTCATCTTCCCAAAGACCTATTACTTGACATGTGTTCTTGTGGATCCAGGTTTCTACCTCTAAAAAAATAGTTCCTAATAATATCATTTACTATAAGCAATATTTATTTATTGGTGTTGTTTATAAACCTCTAAGCTGAGATTCACAGTTTTTTCTTTTTATTAGTGTGTGACCTTTATACCTACTCATTCCTTTTTTTTTTTTAATGTCATCCCCTGCAAGAACAAACTACTTTAGCAAAACAATGTCTGAAAGCTGCCACAGCCCTTGGACACCATTTTACAGATGAGGAAATAGGTCTAGAGGAGTAAGGCCATTTACAACTTTACTTCCTGCCTTTTATAAGTAAATAAAAGTTTATGTCACACACTTTAGTTTTGAACTAAAATAATCCCCTATCGGAACAGTCTTGACTTTTTAAAAATGTATTATTTTCCTGCATATTTTCAGGGCATGAACATACTAATTCTAAGTAAGAAGATATTTCACAACAGAAGATTACCTGTGACTAATACTAAGTCTCCAAAATCCACTTTTGATCCCATAAAAACTAGGCCTTTACTCCTTTCCTGGTGGGGAGGGATCTCTCAGGACCCTTACATGTATTTTGTTGCTGCTGTTGCTAGTCCATTTTATTCTCCTTTGGGCCTGGGTAGAGAGGACATTCAAGTTTACTTTTTATTTTATTTTATTTTATAACAAGTGTGAAACAGGTGTGGATAAGCTCTCAACTCAAATATCCTTTCAAGGAAGAAATACATTTTCCCTGCCAGATGCTATTAAGAGATTAAATAAATTAAACAAGTGGATTTCTTTTAATAAAAAAAATTCTATTTAGTTTTCTAAAAGAAATGTATGCATTTATATTATGCATATAGAAAAATAGATGGTACAACTGGTTCTGGATGGATATTTGATCGTTCTTCTTGGGCTATATAAAACCTTGCAAATGAGTGACAAGCAGATGGTGTCTCATTATTTCCAATGGAGAGCTTTGAATGCAGCCCGTAAGCCTTCAAAAGAATATGTATGAAAAAGAATAGTCTGTTTCTGTATCTAAGTGAGTAACTTTTGAGCTCAGCTTTTTTTCCCCTCCTTTTTTGCAGAGGCACATTACTAGGTTGTATTAATTCTGAAAATGAAATTGGTTCCTATCTCTATACTTGGAAAGATGCTCACTTCGGGGAGTAAGGACATATCTTTCACAGTGTGGATTTGAAATTACAATAAACAGCATAGGAGTGAGACTTTGAAAAATGGAGTCAATAATGAATATGTCTCTAAAGACACAGGAAAATTAATTATTGCAGAAGTATATTCAGGTGGGTATTTTACTTGTTTTAGGATGTCAGGGGGAGCCCTGGTGGAGCAGTGGTTAAGAGCTCAGCTGCTAACCAAAAGGTTGGTGGTTTGAAAGGAGCAGTCCTACTCTGTCCTAGGGCTGCTATAGTCGGAATCGACTCAATAACAACGAGTTTGCAGGATGTCAGGGATTAAGCCCCATTAAGGGTAGGGCCCATGTCTTATTCATTACAGTACTTCTTAGCCCCCATTTCCCTGCACACATAGCATCTAGGACCATGCCTGGTATCTAGAAGGAATTTCATTCATTTTATTGTATGATTGAAAATAATTTATTTCAGCTGGTTTGATACTACATTTTAACTTTTGGTACATTGGTTTCTTATGTTAGTCTCCTAATTTATCTTGAGACATGCTTAAATTTATGATGACTGCACAGCTTAAAATTTCTAAGAGATTCTGTTTAATGCAATATTTTTTAATAGAGGTGCTTGATTACAGGCATTTCTAAGTATAGTTTAGTTTTCATAATTTTGTAAGCTTTTTCATATAAATAAACGAGCAAATAAAAAAATCCCAACATGCTCCAGTGCTAATGGAAGACCCAGAATACTCAAGAATTACAGTGATGTTCAGATTAATGCCATCAGGACTATTCCACACGGCCCGATTTCTTGTTCATTACTGCTTATCTTAGGGCCACTATCCCACCTCCTCCAAGTCAGCTTCTTTTGTCTCTGACATTCCTGCTGACCCAAAAGATGGGCTAAGAGAAACAAAGAAAAGAATTTGTGAGTGAGGAGAATGAAATAAAAGCGCGGTGGTGGAACAAATTAAGTTAGACCTCTGTTGGGAGTATAACCAATGAAGCAGTCAGAATGCTATTATTTTATCCACAGAAAAAAATGTCAGTAAAATCCCAAAGCATATGAGGCTTAGTCAGACAAAGAATGCCAACCAATGTACAGAAATGGCATTGGGGTGCTTGACAAGGGATTTCTGGAGCAGCCTAGCTGAGGCCACTGTGGCAAACACCAGCTTCAGGGATAGTCATGGATGTGTAGGGTGCTTCGCTGGGAATATATCAGAGATGTGTTGGGTCTGGGTGCTAAGAAGTGTCTGCCCCGTTCTGAGAGGCTGTCTGCCCAAGAATGATTCCAAGTCTGTGTCTGTGTGAGATTCCTCATTAGTTATGGTGGCCAGGATACCCCAGCAGCTGCTTTGTTTAAATGGTCCAGGCAGATAAAGCCTGAGAGAGAAGCTTCCTCTTACACCCCTTGGGCCACTCTGTCTGGGGCGTGAAGACAGCTCATTAGCTCAGATATTTACCCTGGCTGTCTAGTGGTGGCATGGACATTACATCCTGCAGTGTGGCTGCAGGAATTTGCAGTCTCACTCAGTAGCAAAATATTACATGTTGCTATAAAATGATAGTATAGTTAGTGCAGCAATGTTTCCACTAGATAAGACCTCTCGATACTTTTGTCAGTCCTAATAGTCCCTCTGGAAACTCTGGTGGCATAGTGGTTAAGAGTTTGGCTGCTAACCAAAAAAGTTGGCAGTTTGAATCTACCAGGCACTCCTTGGAAACCCTATGGGGCAGTTCTACTCTGTCCTATAGGGTCGCTATGAGTCAGAATGGACTCAACAGCAATGAGTCTTTTTTTTATTTTTTATTTAATGGGAATAGTTCCTCTTGGATCCCTGGTGGTGCAGTGGTTAAGTGCTTGGCTGCTAACTGAAAGGTTGGTGGTTTGAACCCACCAGCCATTCCTCAGAAGAAAGATCTGGCAGTCCTCTTCCGTAAAGATTACAGCCTTAGAAGCCCTTTGGGGCAGTTCTACTCTGCCATATAGGGTCACTACTAGTTGGAATTGACTGGACGGAAACAGGTTTGGTTTTTTATTTGGTAATAGTCCATCTAGATCTGATGTGACATCAGAACACCATTTTCTAATGCAGTTTGTCAATCAAGAAGTTTTGAATTTTCTCTCCCAAAAATATAATTTGTGTAAGTTATATTACTAGAAAAAAAATCAACCAAAAGGACAAGGATCAAAGAATTAAGTTAGCTAAAGAAAAATGATGAATCTGTGAAACATCTCACAACATGGATGAATCTGGAGGGAGGGCATTATACTGAGTGAAACAAGTCAATCACAAAAGGACAAATACTGTATGAAACCACTATTATAAAAACTCATGAAAAGGTTTACACATAGAAAGAAACAACCTTTAATGGTTATTAGGGAGGGAAGGGGTGGGGAGAAGAAAACACTAACAAGGCAATAGGTAAGTAGTAACTTTGGTGAAGGGTAAGGTAGTACACAATACTTGGGGAAGTCAGCACAACTTGACCAAGGCAAGGTCATGGAAGCTTCATAGACACATTCAAACTCCTCGAGGGACCAAATTACTGGGCTGAGGACCAGGGACCATGGTCTTGGGGGACATCTAGCTCAACTGGCATAACATAGTCTATAATGAAAATATTCTACATCTTACTTTGGCGTGTAGCATCTGAGGTCTTAAAAGCTTGTGAGCGGACATCTAAGATATTCCATTGGTCCCACCTCATCTGGAGCAAGGGAGAGTGAAGAAAACCAAAGATACAAGGGAAAGATTAGTCCAAAGGAATAATGGACCACAACTACCACAGCTTCTACCAGCCTGAGTCCAGCACAACTAGATGGTGCCCCCTTACCACCACTGACTACTCTGACAGGGATCACAATAGAGGTCCCGGACAGAGCTGGAGAAAAATGTAGAACAAAATTCAAACTCACAAAAAAAGACCAGACTTACTGGTCTGACAGAGACTGGAGAAACCCTGAGAGTATGGCCCCTGGACACCCCCTTAACTCAGTACCGAAGTCACTCCCGACGTTCACCCTTTAGCCAAAGATCAGACAGGTCCATAAAAGAAAACGAGACTAAAGGGGCACACCAGCCTAGGGGCAAGGACTAGAGGTAGAAGCAGACAGGAAAGCTGGTAACGGAGAACCCAAGGTCAAGAAGAGGAGAGTATTGACATGTCGTGGGGTTGGCAGCCAATGTCACAAAACAATATGTGTATTAATCGTTTAATGAGAAACAAATTTTCTCTGTAAACCTTCATCTAAAGTACAATAAAAAAAAGAAGAAGAAGAAGAAGAAAAGACTGTTAACAAAAATAATTAAGTTATCTAGTCTACCCTTGAGATTTTTTTCCTTGAACCTCCTTCTAGTTCCTAGAATCTTTTTCTATTTGATCATTGTGTTACTGGTATTTAAAGCCTGTAGTGGTGGTTAGAAAAAGCTACTTGTGGTTTAGCTACTGTGCTATAATCCACACTAATAATTACCTCTATTTATGATTTTTTAGGCCAGGAATCAAGCATTATTTACCTTGGTATCTTAAGCACTAGCATTTTAATGAATGGAATAATTATGAGTGAACTAGATTTTTCTAAAAATAGAAGCAAAATAGGTATTAAGAAGAAAAGTTATAGTATTAATAATGTATCTCTGACTCTGTGGCATATGAAAAAATACCCCATCTTTTTAAAATTGGGATCATGCCATCTTCATTGTTTTTCCCCTCTCATTTCCTTTCGATTTCCTGGAATGGGGTAATTCTAATAATAATAACAGATACCATATGTTGCATGCTTATTAGGGTTTAGGAACTGTGATATGTACTTTAAATTATACTGATGATATTATTATTAAATATATAATAATAATAATAGGAATGCTGTTGTTTTTGTTAGGTGTTGTCAAGTCAATTTTCTCATAGTGACTCCACGTGACAGAGTAGAACTGCCTCATAAGGTTTTCTTGGCTGTAATTTTCACAGGAGCAGATTGCCAGGTCTTGTTTCCTGTGGAAGTGCTGGGTGGGTTCGAACTGCCAACTTTTAGATTAACAGCCGAGTGCTTAATCATTGTGCCACTATGCTCCTAATGATAACAATAACTAATATTTACTGTACTAGTAAGTACTAATAAGTACAGACAGAACGTTCTTTAGAAGTGAGGGTGGCAAGACTGTCTCACTTACTTTGGATATGTTATCAGGAGGGACCAATCCCTGAAGAAGGACATCATGTTTGGTAAAGAAGAGGGTCAGTGAAAAAGAGGAAGACCCTCAACAACGCGGACTGACACAGTGGCTGCAACAATGGGCTCGAACATAGCCAACGATTGTGAAGACGGCGCAGGACCGGGCAGCATTTCATTCTGTTGTACATAAGGTTGCTATGAGTTGGAACTGACTCGGCGGCACCTAACAACAACACAATATTTATTGAACACTTGCTACATGCCAGACACTATTCTAGGTATTTTACATGTAATAATTGCTTAAACCATAAAAAATCGAATCCAAACCTGTTGCCGTCAAGTCAATTCTGACTCATAGTAAGCCTATATGACAGAGTAGAACTGCCCCATAGGGTTTCCAAGGCTGTAATCTTTATGGCAGCAGACTGCCACATCTTTCTCCCACAGAGCAGCTGGTGGGTTTGAACCCCGAACCTTTCGGTTAGCAGCCGAGCACTTAAAATACTACACCACCAGGGCTTACTTAAACCGTATCAGCCCCAAATTGTAGATGAGGAAACTAAGGCACAGAGGGGCGAGCATGGACTCAAGATCACTCAGCTGATAGGTGTGGAGCCAGATGTTAAATTTAGGTTTAAGTGCTAGCTCTTAATCCCATTGCAGTGCTGTCTCCTGTGTGCTATACTGCCTCCACGACTGCCACTGGCCCTTTTGGTCCTTTTGTGCAAATTAGAAACAGGTGCACCATCCTCAATTAAAATGAATCCACAATCATAACAAACATTACAAACATAAAGCCAATCTGTAGGAATTATGCAAATTGATTATTGAAGATAAAATAATAGATGTTTGATGTTTTAATCAATATTTGGAAAAATAGCCACTGGATATAAAATTTGTTTCAAAATACACACTTTGATTTCATGGAAATTAAATGACTTATGACAGATTGAATGCTTACATTCTCCAGGTCCTCCTTTTCTATAGAAATGGTTCCTAGATTTGACATTCTCTTTTGTGACATTTTAGGTCTTAAGGAGTTAATAGATTTTAATTTATCAATATTGGTGATCAATATGGAGCCCTACTGGTGCAGTGGTTAAGAGCTTGGCTGCTTACCAAAAGGTCAGCTGTTAGAATCCACCAGCTGCTCCTTGGAAACCCTATGGCAGTTCTACTCTTGTCCTACAGGGTTGCTACGGGTTGTAATCAACCCTACGGCCACAGTTTGGGGATCAATATTGGCAAAGTTAAATATGTCCTGAAAGCTATAAAGGTGTTTGGAAATGTGTCTGGTAAATTGCTGTTGAAAACGTATGTAACATTTTAATGGGAAATAAACTGATTTTTCAAAAACAATTTACAATTGTTTATATTGTAACCATATCATATTTCTTATTATGATCATCAGTCAATATAAACTAAGTTTTTACAAAGTTACAATAATTCACATTCATCATAATTTTTCAAATTACATATGTTATCTGGAACAGTGCTTTGCAAACTGTGGTGTACCTTTAAATGATCTGGAGATCTTGTTAATATGCAGATTCTAATTCAGTAGGTCTGGTGGGACCTGAGAGTGTATTTATAACAATATCTGAGATGATAGTGATATTGCTAGTCCATGAGCTACACTTTGAGTAGCAAATATCTAGAGCATTGAAAAGGACATGATATTCTTTCATTATCATAAGCCTTTTCTTTAAAGACAATATTAATATATCCAATATAAGAAAAAAAATAGATTTTGAAATTTAGTTTTGGATCATAGCTGGGCTGATAGTGAGATTTACAATTGAATTACATCTTCATCCTTTTTCTGGTAATTCAATATGGGGGAAGTTGGTGTCTGTCTTGGTTATCTACTGCTGCTTTAACAAAAATACCACAAGTGGCTGGCTTTAACAAAGAGAAATATATTCTCTCACGGTCTAGTAGGCTACAAGTCCAAACTGAGGGTGTCAGCTCCAAGGGAAGGCATTCTCTGTGGGCTCTGGAAGAAGGTCTTTGTCATCAATCTTCACCTGGACTAGGAACTCCTCTGTGCAGGAACCCCAGGTCCAAAGGATGCACTCTGCTCCCGGTGCTGCTTTCTTGGTGGTATGAGGCTCCCAATTCTCTGCTTGTTTCTCTTTCCTTTTATCTCTTGTAAGATAAAAGGTGGTGCAGGCCACATCCCAGGGAAACTCCCTTTACAATGGATCAGGGGTGGGGCCTTAGTAAGGGTGTTACAAACCCAACCTAATCCTCTTTAACATAAAATTACAATCACAAAATGGAGGATAACCACACAATACTGGGAATCATGGCCCAGCCAAATTGATATACACATTTTTGGGGGACATAATTCAATCCATGACAGTGTCAGAGTCAAGAAACTTTGTAATTGGTTCAACATCAATAATATAGTTTTAGTAAATAGCTTTGCTTCATGTTTCTTCAAGGAATTTCTTACCCCCTTGATTCAAGGGCACTGTTAAGATTGAATTATGGTTCCAGTATATTTTGTATATAACATTAAATAATATGTATGTGGCAGGAGGCTGTCAGAATTTACATAACAAAACAATCAATTGCCATAGTCAATGGATGATTACATAGTAATCTCTAATTTATGTCTAAGTAGTACTTTCTTTGTGGATTATTAACGGGAAATAAATATTTGTAGTTACACAGTGATTTATGTCATCATGAAAGTATTTGTAGATTTAAATGAAGAACTCAGCAACACTATTCCAGTACAGTAAACAAACAGCAAATAATACAAGTTTGCTACTCAGCATTAGACTTAACCTAATATCAACAGAGGACTATTTTGCTTATATTTTCAGAAACTTACGTTTCAGTTCAATAGTTAGAAATGTAATTCCATGTTTAAAAACAGGTTATTTTAGATATTTCATCAACAAGGCATTTTGATTATCATACTTGATTGTCCCTTGTCAGGGAATGGTTACAACATACTGAGTTTGTTAGAACACGATTCAGTTCTGCTATCTACTATAAAATTGTTATAATAAGTAGATGCATTGTCCGTTTTTGGAGTTAAAGTTATAATAAAATTATCTTACAACATTCCAGGAGAATAAAGCTGTCTGTGATGTGAATGTTGCCTCTTCAATATGGAGCCCTTGTGCAGTGCATAAATGAACAACCAGCCCTCTGTGGCAGTCCTGACTATTCCGCTTAGCATGTTTCAGCCCAGGGCTGTTTCTCCAGATGCCTCATATCGAGACTGCAGTTGTACTGATTTTAACTCTCCCAGAATCTTCATCCTCCAAATTAACCCCAAGAGGACAGTTGTAGAGAACTAGGACACTTGAAGTTTAATGCAATTACCACAAGCAGTAGTGATGAAGATCTATTTGGGTTCCCAGGTGGAGGCCTCTTGGAGGGCGGAGCTGTTATTTTGTAGGTTCTCCATCCACTGGAGTTGTTAGGCTAGCTCTTGAGCAGAAAGAAGGATACATAAAGGTACTATCATGGTAGTCTTTGCATTTAACTACTAACTCATTGGTGGTAGAAAGGGGCCTAAATCAATAGATTTATTCAGTCTCAAGAGCAGGTTCTACTACCACCCAGCATTCAGTACAAAGGAACTCAGATGTACTAGAGTTCTTCTTGACCAAGGGCCATATCCTCTTAATGTGTGGGCCATATTCAATCTTGATTAGAATAGTTGACAAGTTACCTTAACGAGAAATGCAAGTACATAATACAAATGTCATGTTTGGGAGGGACCTGTGGAATCAGCTAGTCCAACCTCCTCTCCAATGCAGGGATTTCCTTTCTAGTTTCTTTTATCACCTAGTTTCCAGCTGAGGTTTCCGGTGATAGTGTGCTCAGGAGACTTTTTCATTATTGTCCATTTCAGGAGCTCAGGTCTAATGATTATAAGTAGTTTCCATGTAGTAGGCTCTTTTCTGCATTGGTTAATTAATTAGTCTCTTATAACTTCATTTATTCACATTATCTTTTTCTGGAGCAGCACAGACTTCTATCTTCTTCAAGAATATTTATCAAAGCTGAATTTAAAGTCCACACGTAGGCATAAAGAAATTTATAGAGGAAGAATATAGGATTACAGAATTTCAGAATTGGAGGAAATCAGATAATGATTTATATTTGATTTTCTTCATTTTTTTCCCCTCCCCCATAGATGTTTAAGTACAGTAATTTCCCATACTTATTTAAAATATCAAAAGAAAATCCTTGTTAGAATGTGAGGTAAGAGCTGAATTGCTATCAAAATACCACTGGGGAAAAAAGTGGTCTATAGAAAGTAACTGATTATATAGAAATACTCAAGGTCATTCAGTCTAATTAGCAGCAAAGTCTATCAATATGCCCTGAACGCAGTGGATGCTCATTGAAATAATTAAGCTAATTGTCTTCAGTGAATCCATGTTGTAGCTTTCTTTTCCAATTTGCCGTGCTCTGTCTGAGGCTGCCTTTCCCTCTCCCTCTTTTAGTTCTTTTTATGTTTTTGCTTGAGATCTATAAAGATCCAGTTAGAACTTCAAAATTGAAAGTATTCTCATGGGAACTCAAACTCTATCATTTCTTCTTCCCTTTTAACCATGCCCCCTTTTTTTTTCTTCATGAAAGATTTGGGTTTAGCTTGAATAAATCACGGTAATTATGGTACTACTGGCATGCTAAGAAGAGCAAAATGAGGGTGCACGCTGGCTGGACAGTTTTGATGGAAACTGCATGTGCGTGGGCAATGTGTGCTGAAGACTGCCATAGGCTGGGGTGACTGTCTGGTAAATTTGGGCTCACCACTCCCCTCAATTATTCTTGGTGGAGGATCATTGGCACAGAGTATAGATGAAAGGGCTAATCCGCTTGACTGATGGCTAATCCAACATAACCACGTAGGGCCTGTGGATGTGCTTAGAGCATCGTTCTGGAGGCACACATAGATATCAAGGCTTATTTAGCTTTGCCTTTTTAACAAAATATTAGTCCTGAGGCAGTACTTACAGCTTTCCCTAGAAAGCTTGGCCTACCTCTCAAACACATAATCTAGTATAATTCTTATGAGACACTTAGTAGGAAAGTTGAAATCATAGCGAAAGGAAATCCTCATGGTTCTCTTTTTTCTTTGATTCTTCCTCCTTCAGTTATCTTATGCCTCTATATAGCAGAAAGTACTTAGGGCAGAAATATCAACAAATATTAAGTTAATGTCTACGGGGCATTCTTGCAGAGGAATGATCAAGTCTAAGAGAGAATCTCTACCTTCTTGTAATTTAACGTCTAATTGTGGGAGGAAGGATGTGCAAAACCATTCAGGCTCAATGTTTTCTAAAAAGGCCAAAAAAAAAAAAAAAAAAGGGTGGAGGGAGGGAAGGGGTGCGATTACACAGAAGAAAGCTTTATGTGCATTACAATGTATTTAGAATAGTTCCAATTTTAAATATCATATCTCACTAACTCCACAAATGATCTAAACATGGAATTTCCTTTATTATCTACTTTCCATCTGAAGGTTTCCAGTGATAGGCTCCTCAATAGCCCATTTCATTTTGGCCCACTTCGGGAACCCAGGTCTAATGATTATAAATATTCTCCATATAGTAGGTTCTCTTAACCCCTGGTGATCTACTTCCAAAAAAATTAGCCAATGAAAATCCTATGAAACAATTCTACTCATACACATGAGTAGGAACCACTATGAGTCAGAATCGACTCCATGGCAGTTAAACAAAAAATTATCTGTTAATTAATTGTCTCTTGTAACTTAATTTACTCATATCATTTTTCCTAAGCAGCACAGATGTTGATATTCTTTAAGCATATTTATCAAAGCTGATAAATACTGGTTTTTGGATCTCCAAAATGTATTTTTCAGCTGTTATGATTTATAATTCAGAAATTTTGGCACAGTGATTAGGACCTATAGCTGCTAACCAAAAGGTCAGCAGTTCAAATCCACCAGCTGCTCTTGGAAACCCTATGGGGCAGTTCTACTCTGTCCTGTTGGGTTGTTAAGAGTCTCAGAATCAACTGGACAGGAACAGGATTGATTTCTTGGTATTAGTTTAAAGGACAGACTGGATGCTAGATTTGACTTCCATGCCAACTTGAGTATAACCCTGGATAATTCTCTTAAATTCTTTATTCCTTGACTTCCTAATCTGTACAAGGAACAAGTTGATCTGGTTTATCCTTGAAGTACTCTGGGGTTCTAAAATGCAACAATTCTGATATTTACGTGTAGGTTAAAACCCTTTGACCTTAGAGATTTCCTATGATATCTGCCCCAGATGCTGTCAAACCTTGGACATGCGTTTTTTTTTCCTTAAAAATATTTTTTCAATTAGAAAAGTAATATATGTTAATCGCAGAAAAATAAGAAAATACAAATGAGTGCAACAAGACTCAACTGCCGGCACAACTAACAGTGTTCTTTCCCTTCCACCTGTGCCCCATCCCAATTTAGCCCATGTGAGAGTCCTAGAGTGAGATATGACTGAGGATTATCACCACATATTTCCCACTGTCCTGGGGTTCTGGTTGCTGCCCAACCAGTGAAGGGTCTAGTTCCAGAATCACATCCTATGGACCTACTTTCTAGGACCATTTATTTTGATTTCATTAATTTTCTTGAGTATTTTTTTTTTGCTTTCTAATTAACTAATTTCTGCTTTTTTCTTTCTTATATCCTTCCTTCTGCTCACTTTGGATTTAATTTGCTCTTCTTTTTGAGTTTCTTAATGTGAAAGCTTAAATCATGGACTTCAGATCTTTCTCCTTTTCTAATATAAGCACCTTTTTCCTTCCTCCAAACAATTTGTTATATGTATCCCACAAATTTTGATATGTTGTATTTTAAAAATTATCCTTCAGTTCAAAATATTTTCTAATTTTCTTTGTGATTTCTTCTTTGATCCATGGCTTATTTAGCAATATGTTGGTTAATACTTGGAGATTTCCAAATATATATTTTACTCATTTCTAGTTTAATTCTATTGTGATCAGAGAAACTACCTTGTGTGATTTCAATCTTAGATTTTATGGTAAAGAATATTGTCTACCTTGGTGAATGGCCTATGTGCACTTGAACAGAATGCTAATTTGTTATTTTTGGATGGAGTTTTATATAAACATCAAGTAGGTCAAGTTGACTTATAGTGGCATTCAAATATATATCCTTACTGATTTGTTGTCTACTTGTTCTACTAATTATTAAGGAAGCAGTGTTAAAAATCTCCAATTATAATTTTGGACTTACCTATTTTTCCTAGCAATAATATCAGTTTTTCTTCATGCATTTGAAGTTCTGTTATTAGATACATAAACATTTAGGAGTGTTATGTTCTTTTAATGAATTGAGTTCTATCATCATGAAAGGTAACTTTTTATCCCTGGTAATACTTCCTTTCCTGAAGCCTGCTTTTTCTGATATTAGTATAGTCATGTCCCCATTCTTATGAATAATTTTTGCATGTTATATCTTTTTCATTAATCATTTAATTTTAACCTATTGGTGTTTTTATATTTAAAGTGGATTCCTTGTAGATATCATATACTTGGGGCTTCATTTTCTATCCAATTTGATAATATTTGCCTTTCAATATGAGTGTTTTGACCACTTACATTTAATATAATTATTGATATGGTTGAATTAAAAACTACTAACTTACTACTTGTTTTCTATTTGTCTCATCTTTTCTTTGTTTCTTTCCCCCCCTACTTTCTGTTGGATGGGTTGAGTATTCTTTTTTTTTAGTGATTACATAAAAAAAAAAAAATCAGGTTTTTAGCTATACCTCTTTGTTTTAATTTTATATTTCACTGGTTGCTCTAGGGATTACAACATAGACCTTTAATTTATCACAGTCTACTTTCAGATACTGTTATACCACTTAACCCTCTAGTGTAAACCTTACAGCAATATACTTCCATTTATTCCCTCCCATCTTTTGCACTGTTATAGTTATACTTTTACATTGGCTATAAATCCTACAATTCAGTGTTATTATTTTTGCTTTAAATTGTCAACGATCTTTTAAAGAGATTTAAAAATGAGATAAAATGTATTTATATTTATTTATGTATTTACCATTTCTGGTACTCTTTGTTATTTGTGTAGAATCAGATTTCCCTCTGTTATCATATTCCTTCTGCCTACAGAATTTTCCTTAATATTTCTTTCAGGGAAGGTTTGCTAGTGATAAATTCTGTCTTCTTTTGTTTTTCTGAAAAAGTCTTGCCTTCATTTTTGAAAGATATTTTTGCTGGCTAAGGAATTCTATGTGACAGTTTCCCCCCTCCCCTTCTTGCAGTACTTTAATGATGTCTCTCTATTGTCTTCTGGTTTGAATAATTTTTGATAATTACGCCATCATTTCAATCCTTGTTCGTCCATCCATAATGAGTCTTTTTCCCCTCTGGCTGTTTTTAAGATTTTCTCTCTACCAATGGTGTTCAGAAATTTGATTAAGATATACTTTGGCATTCTTTTATGTTTCTTCTGATTGGAATTCATTAAAGCTTGGATCTGTGGATATGTATTTTTTTCATCAAATTCTGAACATATTAGTTTTAGGGCCATTGTTTATTTAAAAAATTTTTTTTCTGTTCACTGCTTCCCTTCTTGTACTCCAATTACACGTATGTTAGAATGCTTAATATTGTTCCACAGATCACTGATGTTCTGTTTATTCTTTTCAGTAATTTTTTTCTTTGTGTTTTTTATTTTGGATAATTTCTATGGCTATGTCTTCAAATTCACTGATCTTTTCTTTTGCAATATCTAATAGACTGTTAATTCCCTTTAATGTATTTTACATTTTAGATTTTTGGTCCAGTTGTGAAGAATTTTTTTCTTTATGTTGAGGTGTAATCCATACTGAAGGCTGTGGACTTTGATCTTCATCAGTAAATGCTTCAAGTTCTCTTCACTTTCAGCAAACAAGGTTGTGTCATTTGCATATCTCAGGTTCTTAATGAGTCTTCCTCCAATCCTGATGCCACATTCTTCATACAGTCCAGCTTCTTGGATTATTTGCTCAGCATACAGATTGAATAAGTATGGTGAAAGGATACAACCCTGACACACACCTTTCCTGATTTTAAACCACGCAGTATCCCCTTGTTCTGTTCAAATGACTGTCTTTTGGCCTATGTACAGGTTCTACATGAGCACAATTTGGGTGTTCTGGAATTCCCATTCTTTGCAATGTTATCCATAATTTGTTATGATCCACACAAATGCCTTTGCATAGTCAATAAAACACAGCCAAACATCTTTCTGGTATAGTCTGCTTTAGTCTGCTTTCTGCCAAGATCCATCTGACATCAGCAGTGATATCCCTCGTTTCACATCCTCTTCTGAATCTGGCTTGAATTTCTGGCAGTTCCTTGTTAAAGTACTTCTGCAACTGCTTATGAAATACCTTCAGAAAAATTTTACTTGCATGTGATATTACTGATATTGTTCAATAATTTTCACTTTCTATTGGATCACCTTTCTTTCGAATGGGCACAAATATGTATCTCATCCAGTTGGTTGCCTAGGTAACTGTCTTCCACATTTCTTGGTATAGACGAGTGAGCACCTCCTGCACTGCATCCATTTATTGGAACATCTCAATTGGTAATGCATCAATTCATGGAGGCTTGTTTTTTGCCAATGTCTTCAGTGCAGCTTAAACTTCTTTCTGATTGCCATCGGTTCTTGATCATATGCTATCTTCTGAAGTGGTTGAACATCAACCAATTCTTTTTGGTACAGTTACTCTGTGTATTCCTTTCATCTTCTTCTGATGCTTCCTGTTCGCTTCAATATTTTGCCCGTAGAATCCTTCAAAATTGCAACTTGAGGCTTGAATTTTTTCTTCAGTGCTTTCAGCTTTAGAAATGCCAAGTATGTTCTTCCCTTTTGGTTTTCTAACTCCAAGTCTTTGCACATTTCATTATAATACTTTACTTTGTCTTCTCAAGCAACCCTTTGAAATCTTCTGTTCAGCTCTTTTACTTCATCATTTCTTCCATTTGCTTTAGCTGCTCTATGTTCAAGAGCAGGTGTCAGAGTCTCTTCTGATATCCATTTTGGTCTTTTCTTTCTTTCCCATCTTTTTAATGCCCTTTTACTTTCTTCCTATATTATGTACTTAATGTTATCCCACAACTCATCTGCTGTTTTGTCATTAGTGTTCAATGAGTCAAATCTATTCTTCAGATGGTCTCTAAATTCAGGTGGGATATACTCAAGGTCATAATTTGGCACTCATGGACTTGTTTTAATTGTCTTCATCTTCAACTTAAACTGGCATAGGAGGAATTGATGGTCTGTTAAGCAGCTGGCCTCTGGTCTTATTCTGACTGATGTTATTGAGCTTCTCCATCGTCTTTACATAGATGTAGGTGATTTGATTCCTGTGTTTTCCATCCTTTTAGGTTCACATGTATAATCACCACTTGTGTTGTTGAAAAAGGTATTTGTCTAAGATACTAGTTACATTAAAAATAATTGTATATACTTTTTATATTGTTGATTGTCAAAATCTTTCCTGTATGATTCCTTCACTACAATTTCTACTGGAAGATGGAAGGAACAAATGTTTTATCATGATTCAGTCACTTTTAGTTTCTTCTACTTTCTTTTCAGAACAAGAGGCAGTGAAATTTTAAAGGCTGTCTCACATATAGTGCAAGTAGAGCTGAAACTGCAGAAGACTGACACACACAAAAAACAGACATAACATATTTCAAGGAAATTTTTATGACATAAGCAAGTAGCCCTGTAGTCAAGGTAAATTGGTGGTGAAAAGATTAATTGAGATCTTTGATCCCGATCAGGGAGAAAAACCCAGAGTAAATGTTCAAAGAACACCTCAGGTACCTTTTTTGAGTCTATTCCTTCTGTAATATCAAGTCTGTTGGAAGATGCTTGAATGCAGGTCTGAAACACAGGCATCAATCAAAGCATTTTGCTTCTACAAAGACCACATCCATGAAGTTCCTCTGTAGTCTCAATTACCAGTGTCCTTGATTTCATTTACTGGTTATTTTCAATTTCTTTGATTCTTCTATGAATGTAACAAAGCACTTTGGTGAAGGAAACTTCCACCAGATTTTCTGTGGAAGTTTCTTCATTCACTCTTTGTCATTAAATCTTTAATCTCTAGCAATAACTTTATTTGCTGGTATTACTAGCTCACATTTTTCGTCTTTATTTACAGAAAGATTAAAATCAGGAGGAGTATTACCAGAGTCTCATAAGAAGTCTCTATATCTGCCATTCTTTTCCAGCTTATAAGAAATGACTATCTTGAATGATATGCATAATGTAATAAATTTGTTGAAATGATTCATGAATAACTGGGACATTTCAACTATCATCACAACATCTATGCATTAAACACACACACACACACACACACACACACACACACACACACACACACAGACTCCTTGAATGTTTACTTTCCTCACCAAGTTGGTATGGTATTTGCTATGATAACTGGAGACCATAATGGCCTTGGATTCTCAGTTGTCAATGTTATACTCTTTTCCTATTCTTGATCCTTGACTTATCCTTGACTTATTAAAGTTTAACGTTAATAGATAATTTAACTCTCCTGGGTAATGCAAGGAACTTAGAACACTTGACTCTATTTACATTGTTCCCAACTTACATATCATCAGTTTCATACATTACTGCTCACTGAGAGTTACTTACATGATTGCAACTTTCTTTGTTCTTCATTCTTTTTGTATCTTTTTTGTCTCTTGATCTTCTCCGGGTATTATTTTCCCTCTCCCTGGAAAACATCTGTTACAAATTCCCTTAAGTGTAGGTCTCCTAGTAGGGAACTCTTCCAATTTTTATTTACGTGAAAATGTTTTATTTTGCCTTTTTTTTGCTGGTTATAAATTCTAAGTTGGCAGTTACTTTCCTTCTGATTTCCATTGTTACTGTTGAGAAGTCATTTGTAAGCCTACTGTTGTTCCTTTGAAGGCAAGTTGCTCTGACTGCCATTAAAATTTTCTTTGGTTTTCTGCAGTTTCATTATAATCTGTTTAGATATGGATTTCATTTTAATTATTGAGATTCCTAAATCTGCCAGGGGATGTTTTTCATCAGTTTTGGAAAATTCTAATCCAAAATCTCTACAAACATTACCTGTGTCCATTCTCTCTCTCGTCTTCTTCTGGATACTTGAAAGTTCTCATGGAAGTCTCTTTCTTTTTCCATTCTTTTTTGTGTTTTCACCTTTCTTCGCTGCTATCTGCTTCATTCTGTAGAGTTTCTTCAGATCTATTTTCAGTTCACTAATTGTTCCTTCAACTGTTCATTATTAAAACTGTCCATTGAATTCTTAGTTTGTGAATTTTTCAATTCTAGAATTTCAGTTTGCTAAGTCACTTTTTATAGTTTTCAGTTCCCTGCTGAAATTTTAAAGCTTACTTTTCTACTCCTTGGAAATGGTAAGCATATTTATTTGATTGTGTCTGATAATGCCTGTGACTCTTGGTTATCTTTATTACTGCTGGTTTTTGCTCATGGTGTGTTTTCTCTTCATGTATCTGTGGGTGTTGAATGTTGTGTTTAGAAATATTTGTAGAAATTATTTGAGGCCTAGGATGGTATTCTCTTTCTCTAAACAGGGGCAATAGCAATTTAAAACCCAAACCCATTGCCACTGAGTTGATTCCGACTCATAGCAACTCTAAAAGACAGAGTAGAACGGCCCTACAGGGTTTCTATGAGTTGGAATAGATTCAACAGCAATGGATTTGGGTTTTTGGATAGGGTTTCCAAAGCTGTAAATCTTTATGGAAGAAGACTGCCACATCTTTCTCTCATGGAGTGGCTGGTGGACTCGAACTGCCAGCCTTTCAGTTAGCAGCCTAGTGCTTAACCACTGTGCCACCAGGGCTTCTGGCAACAGTTAGGGTGCCCTTAATCCAAGATCATAGTTTGAGATTTTATGGGCTAGTCAGATTACTCAAATCCAGGCTTCAGTCGGGACAAAGGTTGATTTATTTCTGCTTCTCTAAAGAGGAGCTGCACCAGATGTAGCAGCTATTACCACTGCTCCAGGATGTAGCCCTTTGGGGTTCCAATTCATGATGTGTGATAGTTTACTATTTCCTATATTAGCAATGAATATTTTTCCCCCTTCGCCTTCAGAGACTATTTAAAGCGCCATCACTGGTTTCTTTCATATCAGCAAATGCTTCCGTGGCAAAATCTTCTCCCAAATCCTGGATTTCTGCCCTGTAATTCCTCATTGTCTTGATATATCTTTGATGCTTTTAGGACGATTTTTAATAATATATTTTATCAAGTTTCTGTGTTGTTTTCACCCAGAAGGAAGTTTGGTTTGGTTTGAATTACTTAGTCTTCTGTTACCCAAAGCATAAATCTTCTCGTGCTGTTCACTACATTTTCTAGCCTTTCTCTCTCTGTCTCTTTCTTTCATTTTTTTTTAAAAAATAATTGCTGGACTACTTTTTTTCCAAAGAGTACACGGAAAGTAAATTTTCTGAATTCTTGCTTGTCTTTAGTTTGCTTTCACATTTGATTAGTAATTTGCTATGTATAAAATTATTGATTTGAAGTCATATCTCAGACTTCTGAAGGCATTATTCCAATGTTTTCAGCATTTATAGTTGCTGATACGAAGACTAACACCATTATGTTTTTGTTTCCTTTGTATGTATAGTTAAGTCTCCTGTTTCCCAGGAAAATTAGCACCAGAAAATTCCACTTACTATAAACTCATTTAAAATGGGCACCAGAATCTGAGCATAAACTGTGAAAAGTTTTGACTGAGACTTTGTCCTGAAAAAAAATCATGAAAATAAATTTTTTTTTAAATTATATTTAACAAAATTGACTTAAGGCTAATTTTTAAAATGACTTGTGACTTGTGTCCATTGTTGTTACGATACTTTTTTTCTGATAAAAATAAATGATAGCATGATATGACACCTTCCAAGTTATATTTCACTTTCAAGCACAGTAAAGATAGGAATTTCTACAAAAATAATTTAAGACTTTCCCTAAGGGCCTATCTGAAAGCTTCTGATTTTTAAATGATTCTAGTTGGTACATCATTTCTTGTTATTTTCCTGGTCTATTTTCTCCTCATTCATCCTTAACTAGCCTAACTTTGCTAACCCTCATTTAGCAGTAGCTTTGTTGGTGACTAAATAAGTCACCAACACTTTCATCAAGTGTATGAAATCTAACATCTTTTTTAAGATTTTCTATTTTAGCAAAAAACCTATTTGTGTTATGTATTTATTATCATAAATTTATTAAAATCATTTATTTTCATCATATATTTATTAAGAATTCAGTAAGAGACGACCAAAATAGATGGTGATATGATTGGTAGGGACACACATTAGTGTGGCATGGGGATGGATGTTTGAATCTGGACTAATTTTACAAATGGTCAGCCTATTAATGAACATTTTAAAGGCGTGGTTATAAGAACTTAGATAATGAATACATTCAATATCAAGGAACTTATGTAACTTGTTTCAACATCTTCTTTCTGGAAGCTCTTAGGATATTCTCTTTATCTTTGGTGTGTTATCAAATTTCATGGGGATATTTCTAGGTATAGGTCTTTTTCATTCATTCAGCTCAGCATTAACTTCTGTCTATTTGAAGCCAGGTGTCCTCCATGTTGGGACATTTGCTTCTTTGTTTTTATGTTGTCTGATAATATGATCCCATCTACTTGTGATCTTCCAGAGGTTTTAACAAATTTCTGGTCTGCCAAGGCCCCTGTCTTTCCCCTTTTCAGTGCTGCTAGGGGCTTACTATCTTCTGTATTTCTTTACTGTCATTTTGTAGGAATTCTGGAGGAAGGGGAGGTAAACACCTATGTGCAGAGTCTACCATGTGGAACCAGAAGCTTCAGTATCATTTATGTTAGATGAGTAACACCTTATTGAATGGAAATATCATAATTTCTTTAATTACATAACCAACTCCCTAGTACTAAACATTTGTTTATGGTTTCTCAAAATTATTTTTAAAAATGCTGAGCATTACAGTGTTGACATGTGAGGTTGTTCACCATTGTCATAGGGCAATATGTATACTGTTTAATGAGAAACTATTGGTTCTGTAAACCTTCATCTAAGGTACAAAGAAAAAAAAAGAATTATCTATGTGAGATCAAATGGACGACAGCAACTCAGAAGGTTTGATGGGAAGCCTTGGGTACAGTGATTTGAAGATAATGGTGATGGAATAATTTGGAAAAGGATAGTGAGAATAGCAGCCCAGCTGGAAGAATTTAATCGATGTCACTGAATTGTACATGTACAAATTTTTGAAATGGTGTAAATTTGGCTGTGTATACTTTCAACAAAAAAAAAAATAAAATAAAATAAAGGGTCCTCCAAGTGGAGAAGGGAGAGTGTTGACATGCCGTGGGGCTGTTAACCAATGTCATAAAATAATATGTGTACTGACTGTTTAATGAGAAACTATTTGTTCTGTAAACCTTCATCTAAAGTGCAATTAAAAAAAAAATGCTGGCCATTAATTTTGATATTTCTGATTTTAATATCTCTATTTTCCCTGGATGCACATAAAATAATACCCTCCAAAATACTACTGTATGTTGAATAAATTTATGATCTACATCAGACAAAGATTCTATTCTTTCTGAACGTGATAACAATTTGAGGACCAATTGTTATCCAGAAACTGGCTCTTCTGAGGGCCAAGGAAGGAAAGGATTTAATGTAAAGAGGTTTGGCAGCCAATCCAAATAGGTGTGAAAACTCAGATAGAGGCCTCCAGCTTCCAGTGCAATGAAAAGTGAATCCAAAGGAGAGAATTGTGTAATTGCTGATACTGAGGGAAGTGCATGCTAAAATCAACCAAAATTTTCCCTAGCATTAGGGGTAGGCCGTCATCCTCAAGAGTAGTAGAAACTGGAGAAAAGAGAAGCATTCTCTATTAGGGGGAATTGAAACCATAGGTCCATAAAAGGGGTTCTATTAGGAAAGATACACATTGAAGTGCAATGGATCACTTTTTAAAAAAATTTTATATTTATATTTATTATTATTATTTATTGTACTTTAAGTGAAAGTTTACAATTCAAGTTAGTCTCTCATACAAAAATTTATACATATATTGTTATGTGACCCTAATTGCTCTCTCTATACTGTGACAGCACACTCCTCCTTTCCACCACTGATTTCCCGTGTCCGTTCAACCAGCTCCTGACCCTCTCTGCCTTCTCATCTCACCTCTGGACAGGAGCTGCCCATTTAGTCTTATGGATCTACTTGATCTAAGAAGCACATTTCTTTATAAATATCGTTTTATGTCCCATAGTCCAGTCTAATCTTTGTCTGAAGAGTTGGCCTCGGGAATGGTTTTAGTTCTGGGTTGCCATAGAGTCTGGGGGCCATGCTTTCTGGGGTTACTCCAGTCTCAGTCAGACCATGAAGTCTGGTCTTTTTACTAGAATTTGAGTTCTGCACCCTACTTTTCTCCTGCTCCGTCAGGGACTCTCTGTTGTGAGAGCTGGGCACCATCTAGTTCTTCTGGTCTCAGGCTGATGGAGTCTCTGGTTTATGTGGCCCTTTCTGTCTCTTGGGCTAATACTTTCCTTGTGTCTTTGGTGTTCTTCATTCTCCTTTACTCTAGGTGGTTGGGGACCAATTGATGCATCTTAGATGGCTGCTCACTAGCTTTTAAGACCCCAGGTGCCACTCACCAAAGTAGGATGCAGAACATTGTCTTAATAAATTTTGTTATGCTAATTGACCTAGATGTCCCCTGAAAGCATGGTCCCCAGACCCCTGCCCCTGCTACTCTGTCCCTTGAAATGTTTGGTTGTATTCAGGAAACTTAGCTTTGGTTTAGTCCAGTCATGCTGACTTCCCCTGTAGTGTGTGCTGTCCTTCCCTTCACCTAAGATAATTCTTGCCTACTATCTAGTTAGTAAATAACCCTCACCCTCCCTCCTCAGCCTCGTAACCATCAAAGTTTTCTTCTGTGTTTAAACCTTTTCCTGAGTTCTCATAATAGTGGTCTTATACAGTATTTGTCCTTTTGTGACTGACTAAATTCACTCAACATAATGCCTTCCAGATTCCTCCATGTTATGTTTCATGGATTCATCTTTGTTCTTCATTGTTGCATAGTATTCCACAAAGTGTGATGGATCACTTTTATACAGCCTTTCTCACCATAGTCTTGTAACCAAATGATTAGGTGGGACTACGCAAATAAGGTGCTTGTGGCCCACCAAAGGAATTGGGCAGCTTACTAATAATGCAAATAAGGTGCATGGCACACTTGTGGGGGTAGGACCATACAAATAAGATGTATGGAATCCTAATGAGGGGATTGGTTAGTTTTGCCATCAGCTAGGCTTAAAAGAGAGCCAATTCCAGAGCAGTGGGAGGAACCTCACTACCACCAAGAAAGAAGAGCTAGGAGTGGAATGCATCTTTTGGACCCAGGGTCCCTGCACTGAGAATCTCTTAGACCCAGGAGACAGAGAGAGAGAGGAGTTGTAACACAGAAGACAGTGAGAGATGATGGTACAGCAGTAGCAACAGCAATGGCAGTGCAAGATGGCAGGAACAAGGAGACTGGTGGGAGGCGGCTGCAGTGGGGCTTGCCACCCACAGGCTAGGGACTTTGTAACACTTGCCCCAGTAGGGCAGAGGCAAGGCCAGGAGGCCAAGAGGCTGAGTGACGAGGGCCAGAAAGAGTCCTGTCTATGGGCACTGCTGAGAAGAGGCTGTGCTGATTGAAGAACTGTATCCTGAATACTTCCTGATGCTGAATTGTAACCTATTATACTTCCCTAACAAACCACTTAGCTCTAAGTACAGTTTGTGAGTTTTGTGAAACATTGCAATCAGTTACCAAACCCAAAGACAGCAGGGAGAGTACTGAGGGGAGGGGGAGTAGTTAATGTTAGAGATGATGGAGTGGTAAAGCAGTTTGGGAAAGTTGCATGTTTGAGACATCTTTAACCTCTGCCTCATAGGAACCAGATCTGTGCTGATCCTTATAAAAGAAATGATTCATTTACACATTTAAATATATAATGTACGGATAAAATAAATATTTTGAATATGGTCATAATCAGTTATGCTAAACAAACAAAAATTTGTTTCATTTTTGAAATTTTTTTTTTATCATTGATTTGCACAAGAGAAAAATAACCTAAAAGCATATGTTGTTCTAATCGTAAGGTCATGCTGGTGCTAATTACTAAGCTGCTGAAATCTTTATTAATGGAGTGAGATTCAAAGCTCAGATATTTAAAAAATAACGACAGGGCCTATAGAAAGGCTTCTCAATGGGATGTAGAACATTAATCCTCCAGACACCACCTGTTTCTTTAAATGCTCCACTGCTCCAAATTAATCAGAAGGGTGGAGGTACGAATGAACTACAGGTTGTAGCTGAGCTCTTTCTCCCAGGAGGAGCTCTCTATAGTGTATTCCAGGACAAGGAGCAGCCAA
The DNA here is from genome assembly GCF_000243295.1 of Trichechus manatus latirostris. NCBI lineage: Eukaryota > Metazoa > Chordata > Mammalia > Sirenia > Trichechidae > Trichechus > Trichechus manatus. The sequence continues at coordinate 2,112,726 of NW_004443979.1, forward strand.
GATTTATTCTTTTGTGTCACAGACAGTCAAAGTGGTATATAAAACAAGCTTTTGGATGGACAAGGACTTATGATTTCCAGTCAGGCATGTAAAGAGCTTGGAAGTCATCACTTCTGTCCTCATGAAAAGGAAAATGCTGAAAAATTGAAAATCAAAGCTCTTCTTAGACCCATTAGAGATTAGAGAACACAGGGCAAACTTCCACCCCAAAATTCAAGAGATAGGCTGATATGGAGACTCACCATTTACCGGGAGAAGCAACCTCCTCCTTTGGACCCAGCATCCCTTCTCCCCTGGACTCAGCATCAGATAGGAATACTTAAAGTGTAATTGACTGATTGCAGTAGAATGAGCGTGGTGGAGCTTGAGAAACGTGTGGAGACCCAGCCTTGGAGAAGTCAACACACTTTCCTGGGTTTTACTTTTATAAGTCCCACCAGGTTCTCACTGGGAGCTCTGAGAAAAATCCCCTCCTGCTTCCAGCAGGGAAAGGAGGAAAGGAACCATTTTCAAATAGTGCTCTATTCTTTTTAACAATAGCCTGCCTTCGAGGGAAACTAACAGAGCCTAACCAAGGTGAGTTACCGGAACTAAATCAAGATGGAGGTCCCTAGGTGGCACAAATAGTTTGCACTCTACTACTAACCAAAATATTGATGGTTCTTACCCACCCAGTGGCACCAGAGAAGAAAAGCCTGGAAATCTGCTTCTGTAAAAGATTACAGCGAACAAATCCTATGAAGTCCGGTTCTGCTCTGTAACACATGAATTTGCCATGACTTGGAAATGACTCAATGGCAATGAGTTTTACGCTTGGCTGCTAACTGAAAAGTTGGAGGTTTGAATCCACCCAGAGGCACCTCAGAAGAAAAGCCTGGTGGTCTACTTCTGAGAAATCAGCCATTGAAAACCCTAAGATGTACAGTTCTACTCTGACACACATCGGGTCGCCATGAGTCAGAATTGACTTAACAGCATTTTTTTTTTAAAACTGGTACTCAAAGTGGAGGAAGGGAAATATGTACCCAGCTCTAGCCACCTATAACCTTCCTGTTTCACCTAAGGGGATGGGGTAAAAGAATAAATAAATAAAAAAACTTGATAAGGAAGCTTTCGTGAAAAGGTGAAAATTACCATAACTCTAAATTAATAATTGAAACTATTGAAAATGAGCTCAACTCCAGCTTTAATTTAAATTTTCTTCTTTTTAACTTTATTTATTGATGTCTAATCGTTCTGCGAAGTCCCTGGTTGGTGCAAAAGGTTTGTGATAGGCTACTAACCTAAAGGTTGGCAATTCCCCCCCAAAAAAAAGGACCAAATCCCCTGCTGTCAAGTCGATTCTGACTCATAGCAACCCCATAGAGTTTCCAAGGCTGTAAATCTCACTGGAAGCAGACTGCCATACCTTTCTCCCATGGAGCCACCGGTACCGCTGACCTTTACGTGAGCAATCCATCACTTTAACCACTGTGCCACAGTGCTCCTTAAAGGTTGGTGGTTAGCAAGTAATAATGTTTATCTCCTAAGAGGTAACTTTTTGAGTCAACGTCCCAGTTCAGGGCTCACTAGGGATCCATTGAGTAACTGACAGATGGAAAAATCTTCAAAGGTACTCTGAGTCAGCTGACATGAGGTGGAGTGAAATAACAACGGGCTAGGTGTCAAAGAAAGATCTAGGTTTAATCTTGGCTCAGTCACATTCTATCTCATCTGTAAAATGGGATTAATAATTCTAGCTCTGCCTAACTAAGTGATTGCGAAGAATAAATAGAACTACATATATGATCATACATGTGAAAGCAAGATATTAACATTTCTATACAAGCTTGGGAATTTTTGGGACCTAATTTGAGAAAGAAGTGGAAAATGCCTTTTAGCTCTCTACTCCCTCCACTGATCAGTTCTTGGAGAAGATTATATTGTCCCAGCACCTACAGAGACTTCTCTGTAAACTAAACACCAGTGTCTCAGATGAGGCATCAACGTAGAAAAAAAAAGTCTGAATGCTAAAGATTTGCTTTCCAGAACTTCTCAAGTAGCTTTTCCATGAAGATGTTTTTATTCTTGGCTGGTACCTAAAAAAGAGAACAAAATATTTAAATGTTGAGATGCCACTGCCAAGTAAGTGTTTTCATACGACTCAATGCTGTCAAAAGCTTTTGAGAGTATTGGACTCAGGACATCTGCACTTAACTCATAACACAATTGTTTTTATGGCTCTTCCCATGGCAAATTTCTTAAAATAACATTCATTGCCTACTTTATGTTTGCGGTACCTATGCTCTAAGCACAGAGTGGAAAATGTGATTTTCTTCTTAATCAAAATAGGGCAGTAACTCTATGTCGGGCCATGTAAAACACTGGAGAAAATTTTATCTGTCAGAACTAAAAGAGTAAACGAGGAAACACTGTAAACAACACGTTTTAGCCCAGTTAGCATTATTTGGCATTTATGTCTATACTTTGCATCCAGTGCTCTTTGCCTTACCACCATATCCTGGCATGGGGCAGGTACTGTAATAAAGTGGACTTCGCGTCCTGTCTTGGGGTTTGGGAACAGCTAACAGGGAGGTTGTACTGAGATGGTATCCATGGAGACAGGGGGAGATAGTGGTTCCAGGAGCACAGGGTAATCATAAATCAGGAGGTACTGACTTCAGAGAAGTCGGCCAACACAGGGTCCTCGCACCTGGTGTGAGTTTAGAGTGGATTCTTGTCTTTGGGAGGAGAATAGCCCTGGATAAACTCATCTGCTAGGTAGGTTCCCAGGTAAGGAGTCGGGCAAAGAGAACAACGTAGATGCTCAGTGACCAAACTGGAGTATAAGGTCAGGCTGGTGATGGGAATGACTTGTGGCTGAGGTTGGGAAGATGAGAACTTTAAGTTCCCCCTGGGAAGGTAGAGGAGGATGTCAGGAACTAGGCAGTCCTGATACTTTGTTGTTTATTTAAAGGTAATGCTCCTGCTGCTCTCTGGCTAGTTTTTAGTCTTCTGTTTATTTGCTGGGCCAAGAAAACTGATGCTTGAATAGCCATTCTGTCAGGTGAGCCCCAAATGACAGAGCCATATTTTCTTGGAGAAGCTTTTCAACAACCTTTATAGAGTTTTGTAATTTTTAGGTAAGGAGTCTGAGGTATAATGACTTGCTCAGCTTCACAAAGTATTTCCAGGGGCAGAGTCAGAATTAGAAAGCAAATCCGTGTTCCCAAATGGAAAATAAAAAAGAATGATCATATAAAGACAGATAACATTTACTGCATGATGTGTTACTCATTCTTGTGAGCATCTTTACATTTCTGAAACAGACTGTTAAATGAGACTCTATCTTGGTTTTGGCTGAGGTGCCACAAGTTGAGTACAAAAGCAGTATTTGCTAAGCATCCCTTTATTACAAAGTAAGGTGCTAGATCACCTATGTAGACATGCCAAGGCAATGGTCATCCAGGGTATGAAAGTCCTGAAATAGAAAAATCAAATTGCTGGGGTTCTAAGGTATTTCACTCCCCTCCCCCCACCATAGGAAAGGACAGCCAGGTGCTTCCTGCTCATCTCAAGCCTGTGGGAGGCAGAGATTTACAAAGATATTTGGGTGACCTAGTGGGCTGGTGTCTTCCTCAGGCCTAAGAGCTCTGAGGATGAGAAGCCACTGGGCTGTTGATATGTGATGGATTGCTTTTGCGCGGCCTTTCTAGCTATGGCCTTATAACTCCGCCGAAGTGATTGAGCGGTGTGATGGTTAAGATTGTGTGTCAACTTGGCTGGGTCATGATTCTCAGTGTTTTTATGTGATCACTTCCTTGATGGAATCTGCTGTGAGTAGCCAATCAGTTGAAAGGGATTTTCCTTTGGCATGTGGCCTGCATCCGAATACAAGCAGATGTTCTGGCATTTTACTCTCTCTGGATCCTGCAGCTGGCTCCAGTTCATCTGAACTCTGATTCTTGGGACTTGAGTTAGCAGCTTACATACTGATCCTGGGTTTGCCAGCCCCTGAGGCTATGTGAATCAGGAGAAGCCTCTATCCTGATCCACAGACTTGGGATGTTCCAGACTGTACAACCGTGTAAGCCATTTCCTTGATATAAATCTTTCTCTATATGTATATTTATACACTTTGCTGGTTTTGCTTCTCTAGAGAACTCAGCCTAAGACATTTGGTACTGAGAGTGATTCTAGAGAAACAAAATTGTAAGGATGAGTTTTCTAAATTGGTTCTCAAGTCTCATTAGTCTTAAAGTTGTTGATGACTCTGCTTGTAGCAATAAAGAGGGCACTGCTAATCCATGGCATGAGGTGGCAATACAAATATGCAAAATATCACCACCAGTAGATTAGGTATTAGCAAAAGGCAAGGTTCTGGGTGAACACATGTGTGATACCTTTCTACAGTTTTGTCAGAATGAGAAGTGTAAGGAAGCTGGTTGGTTGGTCCCACTTTTGCTAGACAAACTGGTGAAAGAAAGAGATGTGCTCAGGGCTTCAGAGTCAAAGCTCAAGTGCCACATAAATAACCTTAAGTCTTCCACACGTGCTTTGAAAGAAAGCCTTATTTCTTATGGTAACAGAGCTGATATTGCTGAAAACTAAACTCAGAGTCTTACAGTAAGAGTGACTGAGTTACAATGCCAGCTCAATTGCCAACCTCAGGAGGTGTCTGAAGTTAAAGTAAGGGCATTGATTGGGAAGAAATGGGATCCTGAAACTTGGGATGGGGACATATGGGCAGATAATCAGAAAGCTGGAGACACCGAGCCCCTAAATTCCATTGAATCACTCCTGCCAGCAGAACACTCCCATCTGAAGAAGTTAATTCATATTTGTCTGCTACCACTCTGCCCAGAAAAACCATTAGCCCCTCCACTCCTATCTAATGAGATTAGCCCTAGCCCAGCTGCCTCTAAAGAGCCCTTGCCTGAGTCATTGCCTGGGGCATCATCTGAGGCAGATGCTTTACAAGACAATGCTGAATGTTCTCAAAACAATTCCACACTAACAGATTTTGGCTTCCAGACCTATAACTAGACTTAAGTCCCAGAAAGCCCCAGAAGGTGAAGTACAAAGTGTGACCCAGGAGGAGGTACACTACCCTCCAAAAGAACTGCTTGACTTTTCTGATGTGTACAAACAGAAACCTGGGGAATATTCATGGGAATGGCTATTAAGAATGTGGGATAGTGGTGCAAGGAACATAAAGATGGATCAGTCTGAGTTTATTGATATGGGTTCACTAAGCACAGATTGTTCATTCAATTTTTCATCTTGAGAAGTTAGGAAAGGATCTAATAGTTTATTTGGTTGGGTTACTGAAGCATGGATTACATGGTGGCCTACACTAAATCAAGTTGAAGTACCAGACCTGCCTTGGTATACTGTAGAAGAAGGTATCCAAAGGCTTAGGGAAATTGGCATGCTAGAGAAGATTTATCAGGTTAGATCCACAGACTCACACATGGAGTGCCCAAAGGACACAACTTTTATCACAACTGTCAGGAACAAATTTGTGAAGGGAGTACCAGCATCCTTGAAGACTGTGTGATTGCTATTCTATGTAAATCAGATTTAACAGTGGGAACTGCCTTAACTGAATTAAGACACCTAACTCCAGTGGGGCTGATTGGACCCTGTGGTAGTAGGGGCCAAGTGGCTGCACTCAGTCAGCAAAGACAAGGTGGGCATGGTTCCGGTAATGGACATTGGAGTCAAAGCAGTAATCAGAATAGTCTGACTCAGATGGAATTATGGCATTAGCTACTTAGTCATGGTGTCCCTAGGAGTGAGATAGATAGGAAATCTACTAAATATTTACTTAATCTGTACAAACAGATGAATTCTAGGTCAAGTGAAGAGCAGTCTAACTTGAATGGCCAGAATAAAGCCACGGTCCCTCAATCAGTTCCCAGACTTGAGTGAGTTTAAAGACCCACAACCCTTTGAATGAAGGGGAGGCCAGGTCCCCTTGAGGAAGGACTCTAATACACTGCGAAAAATTTTTTTTTCTTTTTCTGTTTTTTAATTTTTTCCCGTATGAAAATTTATACATGCATTGTTATTTGACTGTAATTGCTCTTCCCATACTGTGACAGATTACTCCTCCTTTCTACCCCTGATTCCCCATGTCCATTCAACCAGCTCCTAACCCATCTCACCCCTCTATGCCTTCCCATCTCACCTCCAGACAGAAGCTGCCCATTTAGTCTCTTGTATCTACTTGAGCTAAGAGGCACACTCCTCATGAGTATTACTTTATGTCCCACAGTCCGGTCCAATCCCTGTCTGAAGAATTGGCCTCAGAAATTGTTTTAGTTCTGGACTGATAGAGAATCCAGGGGCCATGCTTTCCAGGGTTCCTCCAGTCTCAGTAAGACCATTAAGTCTGGTCCTCTTACTAGAATTTGAGTTCTGCACCCCACCTTTCTCCTGCTCCGTCAGGGACTGTCTGTTGTGTTCCCTGTCAGGGCGGTCATTGGTGGTAGCTGGGCAGCATCTAATTCTTCTTGTCTCAGGCTGATGGAGTCTCTGGTTTATGTGGCCCTTTCTGTCTCTTGGGCTAATATTTTCCTTGTGTCTTTGGTGTTCTTCATTCTTTTCTCCAGGTGGTTGGGACCAATTGATGCATCTTAGATGGCTGCTCACTAGCTTTTAAGACCCCAGATGCCACTCACCAAATTAGGATGTAGAACATTTTCTTAATAAACTTTGTTATGCCAACTGACCTAGATGTCCCCTGAAAGCATGGTCCCCAGACCCCTGCCCCTGCTACTCTGTCCCTCAAAGTGTTTGATTGTATTCAGGAAACTTCTTAGCTTTGGTTTAGTCCAGTCATGCTGACTTCCCCTGTAGTGTGTGCTGTCCTTCCCTTCACCTAAGATAATTCTTGCCTACTATCTAGTTAGTAAATAACCCTCACCCTCCCTCCCACCCTCGTAACCATCAAAGAATGTTTTCTTGTGTGTGTAAACCTTTTCTTGAGTTCTTATAATAGTGGTCTTATACAATATTTGTCCTTCTGTGACTGGCTAAATTCACTCAGCATAATGACCTCCAGCTTCCTCCATGTTATAAGATGTTTCATGGCTTCATCGTTGTTCTTTATCATTGTGTAGTATTCCGTTGTGTGGATATACCATAATTTGTTTATCCATTCGTCCGTTGATGGGCGCCTGGGTTGTTTCCATCTTTTTGCTATTGTGAACAGTGCTGCAATGAACATGGGAGTGCATACATCTATTCAAGTGACGGCTCTTATTTCTCTAGGATATATTCCAAGGAGAGGGATAGCTAGATCGTATGGTACTTCTATTTCTAGCTTTTTAAGGAAGTGCCAAATTGATTTCCAAAGTGGTTGTACCATTTTACATTCCCCCCACCAGTGTGTAAGTGTTCCATTCTCTCCACAACCTCTCCAACATTTTTTATTTTGTGTTTTTTGGATTAATGCAGCCTTGTGGGGGTGAGATGATATCTCATTGTAGTTTTGATCTGCATTTCTCTAATCACTGCCAAAATTTTTAATGTTAATGTCTCTCCCAGCCTTCCCCAAAGAGGTCTATGGCCTTTTACAAGAGTGACTATTCATTGGGGAAAAGGAAATAATCAGACTTTTTGGGGATTACTGGATACTGGCTCTGAACTGACACTAATTCCAGGAGATCCAAAATGTCACTGTGGCCCACCAGTCAAAGTGTGGGCATATGGAGGTTAGGTTATCAACAGAGTCTTGGCTCATGTCCATCTCACAGTAGGTCGAGTGAGTCACTGAACCCATCCTGTAATTTTTTCCCCAGTTCCAGAATGCATAATTGGAATAGATATACTCAGCAACTGGCAGAACCCCCACATTGGATCCTTGACAAATGGATTAAGGGCTATTATGGTAGGAAAAGCCAAGTGGAAGCCATTAGAACTGCCCCTACCTAGGAAAATAGTAAACTAAAAGCAATACGGAATTCCTGGAGGGAATGCAGAGATTACTGCCACTATTAAGGACTTAAAGGATGCAGGGGATATGCACCATATCTCCATTCAACTCGCCTATTTGGCCTGTGCAAAAAACAGATGGATCTTAGAGAATGACAGTGAATTATCAAAAACTTAACCAGGTGGTGATTCCAATTGCAGCTGCTGTTCCAGAAGTAGTCTCATTGCTTGAGCAAATTAATACATCTCCTGGTGCCTGGTATGCAGCTATTGATCTGGCTAATGCCTTTTTCTCCATACTTGTTTCGAAGGACAATCAGAAACAGTTTGCCTTCAGCTAGCAAGGCCAGCAATACACCTTCCGTCGCCTACCTGAGGGCTATATCAACTCACCAGCCCTATGTCATAATTTAGTCTGCATGGACCTTGATTGCCTTTTCCCTTCCATGTCACCCTGGTCCATTACATTGATGACATTATGCTGATTGGACCTAGTAAGGAAGAAGTGTCAAAGACTCTGGACTTACTGGTAAGACACTTGGTGCTAGAAGCTGGGAAATTAATCCCAAAAAAATTTAGGCACTTTCCACCTCAGTGAAATTTATAGGGGTCCAGTGGTATGGGGCATGTTGAGATATTCCTTCTAAAGTGAAGGACAAGTTATTGCATCTGGTTGCTCCCAAAACTAAAAAGGAGACACAATGCCTAGTGGGCCTCTTTGGATTTTGAAGGCAACATATCCCTCATTTGGGTGTGCTACTCCAGCCTATTTATCAAGTGACTTGAAAAACTGCTAGTTTTGAGTGGGGCCCATAAAAAGAGAAGGCTCTGCAACAGGTTCAGGCTGCTGTGCAAGCCTCTCTACAACTTGGGCCATATGATCCAGCTGATGCAATGATGCTTGAAGTTTTAGTGGCAGACAGGGATGCTGTTTTGGAGACATTGGCGGGCCCCTATTTGTGAATCACAGTGCAGATCCTTAGGATTTTGGAGCAAAGCTCTGCCATCCTCTGAAGATAACTACTCTCCTTTTGAGAAACAGCTTTTGGCTTGTTACTGGGCTTTAGTACAGACTGAACGCTTAACTATGGGACACCAAGTCACCATGTGGCCTGAGCTACCCATCACGAACTGAGTGTTGTCTGACCCATAAAATCATAAAGTTGGACGTGCACTGCAGCGTGCCATCATTAAATAGAAGTGGTATATTCAAGATCAGGCCCGAGCAGGAGCTGAAGGCACAAGTAAGTTGCTTGAGAAAGTGGCCCAAATGCCTATGGTCTCCACTCCTGTCACATTACCTTCCATCTCCCAGTCTGCACCTATGGCCTCACAGGAAGTTCCTTATGATCAGTTGACTGAAGAAGAGAAAACTCGTGCTCGGTTTACAGATGGTTCTGTGGGCACCACTGGAAAGTGGACAGTGGCAGCACTACAGCCCCTTTCTGGGATGTCCTTGAAGGAAGGTGGTGAAGGGAAATCCTCCCAATGGACAGAACTTTGAGCAGTGTACCTGGTTGTTCACTTTGCTTGGAAGGAGAAATGGCCAGATGTGTGATTGTATGCTGATTCATGGGCTGTGGCCAATGGTTTGGCTGGATGGTTAGGGACTTGGAAAGAACATGATTGGAAAATCGGAGACAAGGATTTATGGGGAAGAGGTATGTGGATAAACCTCTCTGAATGGGCCAAAGAAGTGAAGATTCTTATGTCTCATGTGAATCCTTACCAAAGGGTGACCTCAGCAGAGGAGGATTTTAACAATCAAGTGGGTAGGATGACATGTTCTGTGGAAACCAGTCATCCTCTTTCCCAGCTACTCCCATCATTGCTCAATGGGCTCATAAACAAAGTGCCCATGGTAGCAGGGATGGAGGTTATGCATTGGCCCAGCAACATGGACTTCCACTCACCAAGACTCACTTGGCTACAGCCACTGCTGAGTGCCCAATCTGCCAGCAGCAGAGACCAACACTAAGTCCTCAATATGGCACCTTCCCTTGAGGTGATCAGCCAGAACCTGGTGGCAAGTTGATTACATTTGACCACTTCTATCATGGAAAGGGCATTGTTTTGTCCTTACTGGAATAGACACTTACTCTGGATATGGATTTGCCTTTCCTGCTGGCAGTACTTCTGCCAAAACTACCATTCATGGACTTACAGAATGCCTTATCCACTGTCATGGTATCCCACACAGCATTGCCTCGGATCAAGGGATTCACTTCACAGCAAATGTGGAAGTGGGCCAATGCTCACGGAATTCACTGGTCTTACCATGTTCCTCATCATCCTGAAGCAGCTCGCTTGATAGAACTATAGAATGGCCTCCTAAAGACACAATTACAGTGCCACCTAGGTGGCAATACCTTGCAGTGTTGGGACAGTGTTCTCCAGGAGGCTGTATATGCCCTAAACCAGCATCCAGTGCTGTTTCTTCCATAGCCAGTATTCACAGGTCCAGGAATCAAGGGGTGGAAATGGGAGTGGCACCACTCACTATTACCCCTAGTGACCCACTAGCAAGATTTTTGCTTCCAGTCCCCATGACCTTATGCTTTGCAGGTCTAGGAATCTTAGTTCCAACAGGAGGAATGTTCCTACATGGAGCCACATCACTGATTCCATTGAACTAGAAGCTAAGAATGCCGCCTGACCACTTTGGGCTCCTTATGCTTCTGGATCAACAGGCAAAGAAGGGAGTTACCATACTGGCTGGTGTGATTGATCCTGATTACCAAGAGGAAATCAGATTGACATTACCTAATGGAGGTAAGGAAGGGTATGTCTGGAATGCAGGAGATCCCTTAGGGCATCTCTTAATACTACCGTGCCCTGTGATTAAAGTCAATGGAAAACTACAGCAACCCAATTCTGACATGACTACTAATGGCCAAGACTCTTCAGGAATGAAGGTTTGGGTCACTCCACCAGGCAAAGAGCCATGACCAGCTGAGGTGCTTGCTGAGGGCAAAGGGAATACGGAATGGGCAGTGGAAGAAGGTAGTTTTAAATACCAGTTACGGCCACATAACCAGCTGCAGACACGAGGACTGTAACTGTTATGAGTATTGCTGCTTTGTATGTGTGCATCAAATATTTTTGTCTTCTTCACTTATAAAATATAAGATATAAATGCATTTTCGGTTGTATGCATGTTAGTTGTATCACATTAGGCGCAAGTATGACTTTGTAATTGTCTTTATTCAGAGATTCTGTATGGTTTAAGGAGATGTACACATGTGCCAAGTTGACAAGGGATGGGCTGTAGTGCTTAAGATTGTGTGTCAACTTGGCTGGGCCATGATTCTCAGTGTTTGTATGTGATCATTCCCGTGATGGAATATGCTGTGAGTAGCCAATCAGTTGAAAAGGAGTTTCCTTGGGTGAGTGGCCTGCATCCAAATATAAGCAGATGTTCTGGCTTTTTGCTTGCTCTAGATCCTGCAGCTGGCTCCTGTTCGTCTGACCTCCAATTCTTGGGACTTGAGCTAGCCACTTACCTGCCGATCTGGGGTTTGCCAGCCCCTGCAGCTAAGTGAATATGGAGAATCCTTGTGGTCTTACCTGCCGATCTTGGGATTTGTCAATCTTCACAGCCTATGAGCAAGAGTGCTGCTCTCCAACCTGCCAATCGTGGGTTTGCCAGCCCCTGTGGCTATGTGAATCAGGAGAAGCTTCTATCCTGATCCACAGACTTAGGATGCTCCAGATTCGACAACCACGTGAGCCGTTTCCTTGATATAAATCTCTCTCTATATATATATTTATATGCTTTACTGGTTTTGCTTCTCTAGAGAACCCAGCCTAAGAAAGGCAGGACTGTGTGATAGGGTAATTGTGGCCTACTAAAGGGTTTGGTCAGTTTTGGCCATCCAATTAGGGTTGAAATGAGCCACCCCAGAGGCAGGAAACAGAGGATCCCATCACCACCAAGGAAGAACAGCCAGGAGTGGAGAGTGCATCTTTTGGACCTGGGATCCCTGGGCTGAGAAGCTCCTGGAACCAGGAGACAGAGAGAGCGAGTGAGCTGTAACCCTGAAGACAGCGAGACTCAGCAGCAAAGACCTGGCAGCAGGAGATGGCGTGGTGGGCTTCTCAGCCCACAGAGCTAGAAAGCTGATGGCATTTGGGCTGAGACCCAGGGCCAGGGAGAGGTATGCCTATGAACACAGCTGAAAAGAGGCTGTTCTGATGGAAGAACTGTATCCTGAATGTTTCTGAGCCTGAACTGTAACTATTACTTCCCTAATAAACCCCATAATAGCGAGTATTGTCTGTGGGTTCTGTGTGGGCTTTGCAATGAATTATCAAACCCAGCAGAGTAGAGAGTGCTGTGAGAGGGACCGTTTGTGTCAGAATTGGTAGAGATGGCAGAGAGAGGAGGCATATCTGACCTCTGCCCCATAGGAGTCAGCCTTGGGGTGTTGATCTTGATTCACCTTCGTCCTTGTGAAGTTAGAGGTAGGCAGACACTTTCTCCATGCTGTTGTTACAGCTGTGTTGGGGGAAAACATCCCCAGTGGCAGTAGTGATGGTGTTTCCTATGAGGGCCATGCAGGAGAGAGAAACATCCCTGGAGCAAGTCTTCAAAGGGGCTGCGAGTGGTGGCAAGCAGCTCTGATGATCCCAACAAGATAGTCTACATGAGGTGAGCCACTACAAATGCCAGGGTGAGATTGGGATTTGGAGGGGACATAGAGTCCTTAGGAGCCCTGGTGGTGCAGTATTTAAACGCTCAGCTGCTGACTGGAAAGTTGGCAGTTCAAACCTACCAGCCGCTCGGCGGGAGAAAGATATGGCAGATTGCTTCTGTAAAGATTTGCAGCCTTGGAAACCCTATGGGGCAGTTCTACTTTGTCCTATAGGGTCTCTATGAGTAGGAATTGACTCTACAGCAATAGGTTTGGATTTTGGTCATGGATTCCTAGGGTTGTATTATTACACTGTACCACACATTTCAGTTACTGAAAGAGAAATTTCTTTTGGCTAAAAGTGACCTGAGGACTTTTTATTACTTGAAAGTAGTCAGAAAAAAGTTATGGGATCTTCCTGAGATTTCATCCTTGAGCAGAGGAAAAAGAATTAGCCCAAAGAGTGAGTTTAATGGAGAAAGAGTGAGAGAGAGTGTGTGTATACAGAAGGATGAGGCAGAGGATAGTAGCGGTAGACACTTTTACCACTTAAAATTGATGTTTGATTAAGCAAATAGTTATACTTCTGTAGCATGCTGAGTAAAAATCCATCTAATACCTATCATACTATCTTGTACTTACAGACAAAACATCCCCTCTCCCACTAGAAAGTAAACATCTTGAGCACCAGTGTAATGACTTGTTCTCTAGTACATAATACAATGTCTGGCATATAATAGGTGCTCAATAAATATTTGTTGGATGAGTAGTTACTTGGAGGTAGTATTGCTTAAGGGTTGGGTTCTGGATTCAAAGAAACCTGGGTTCAAATTCCAGGCCCACCATTTGCTAGTTCTGTGATTTTAGACAATTCTGAAAAGTTTCTCTGTGCCTCAGATTCTTGTCTGTAATATAGGTATGTCTTAGTAATCTAGGGTTGCTGTAACAGAAATACCACAAGTGGATGGCTTTAACAAAGAGAAATTTATTCTCTCACAGTCTAGGAGGCTAGAAGTCCAAATTCAGGGTGCCAGCTCCAGGCAAAGGCTTTCTCTCTCTGTCAGCTCTGGAGGAAGGTCCTTGTCATCAATCTTTCCTGGTTGAGGCACTTCTCAGCTCAGGGAACCTGGGTCCAAAGGACGTGCCATTCTCCTGGTTCTTGTTTCTTGGTGGTATGAGGTCCCTCTGTTTCTCTGCTTGCTTCTCTCTTTTATATCTCAAAAGAGATTGACTTAAAACACAACCTAATCTTGTAGATTGAGTCCTGCATCATTAACATAACTGCCTCTAATTCTGCCTCATTAACATCATAGAGGTAGGATTTAACACACAAAGGAAAATCACATCAGATGACAAAATGGTGGATAATCACACAATACTGGGAATCATGGCCTAGTCAAGTTGATACACATTTTTGGGGGATACAATTCAATCCATAACATGGTATAATAGTAGTTCTACCTCACTGGGCTTTTTGAGAATTATATGGGCTAATGCATGCAGGATATAATGGCCTGACTCATTAAATGCTCAATACATAATTGTTGTTATTTGCCGTGAGTTGGCTCCAACTCATGGTAACCCTATGTACAACAGAATGAAATGTTGCCTGGTCTTACCCCATCTTCACGTTTGTTAGTATGCTCAAGTCCATTGCTGCAGTCACTGTATGTTCTGAGTGCCTTCCAACCTAGGGGGCTCATCTTCCTGCACCATATTGGACACTATTCTGCTGTAATCTGTAAGGTTTTCATTGGCTAATTTTCAGAAGTAGATCACCAGACCTTTTTTTCCAAGTCCGTCTTAGTTTGGAAGCCTGCTGAAACCTGTCCATCATAGGTAACCTTGCAAGTATTTGAAATACCAGTGGCATAGCTTTCAGCATCATAGCAACATGCAACCACCACAGTACAACAAACTGACAGATGGTGTCATAGATTGAATTATGTCCCCCAAAAACGTGTGGATCAGTTTGACTGGGCCATGATTCCCAGTATTGTATGGTTGTCCTCCATTTTTGATTGTAATTTTATGTTAAAGAGGATTAGGGTGGGATTGTAACACCCTTACTAAGGTCACATCCCTGATCCAATGAAAAAGGAGTTTCTCTGGGGTGTGGCCTGCACCACCTTTTACTTACAAGAGATAAAAGGAAAGGGAAGCAAGCAGAGAGTTGGAGACCTCGTACTACCAAGAAAGCAGCACCAGGAGCAGAGCGTGTCCTTTGGACCTGGGGTCCCTGCGCCAGAGAAGCTCCTCGACCAGGGGAAGATTGATGAGAAGGACCTTCCTCCAGAGCTAACAGGGAGAGAAAGCCTTCCCCTGGAGCTGATGCCCTGAATTTGGACTTCTAGCTTACTAGACTGTGAGAAAATAAATTTCTCTTTGTTAAAGTCATCCACGTGTGGTATTTCTGTAAGAGCAGCACTAGATGACTAAGACAGATGGGTAGTGGCAATACATAATAGTCATACCTAACTATCATATTTTGTAAACTGTTGCTGCATTTCATCCCTCATAAAGATCTTACACTCCTTACAAATAATGTTGATTTGAGTTGAATTCTAGAAAAAAAGAAACATGCTACTTTTAAGAGAAAGTCAAAATAGTGGCTGGCTCTCTCTCTGTCTCTCTCTCTCTTGTTCTTTCTTTTATCTGCGTACAGTCAAATGTTAGCAGGAACAAAGGCTGAGGTTTTTACTAGGTAGAAGAATCTATCATGTACGTGTTGTAAATGCTAACTGCTGCAAACGCATTTTGCCAGACCAGAGCAGGCGCAGCCTTAATACCTTATCCTCATTTTTTTTTTTTTAATGTGTGAAAATGTCTGCCTAAGGGGAGAGCACAAGGCTTATTATTACTTAATGTTTGCTTAGCAAAGCACGTTTGGGAAATGCTTCAGAATATCTTATGAACAAATCCTAAAGTGCATAGAAGTTGTAAATATGTCTATTTATACATATTTATTGAGCATTTTCCCTCTTAAAACTACTGGGCTTGGGTAAATCATAGGTTAGCCCATAAATATTGAGCTTCTCAGTTTTTCAAGTCAGAGTCCCCCTACTGCTCTGCTAGAATTTGTGCTAGAATATGTGCTATCAGAGCAAAGGAGGCACAGAGGAAACATGGAGAGATAATCGTATGGTGTTTTTCTTTTTTGGGGGGAAAAGGAGAGACAAATGGAGGGGGAGAATAAAATGTTCAATACACTGTGTGGATTTGCAGTATTGCAGCAGAAAACATATGTTCTCTTGGCTGTTATTTAGAAATAGATCTCTGAATGTCTCCATATTCGTACAATGAGTAACAGCCACATTAGCATTCCAAGAAAAACCTGGTTATTAGGCGTCTATGTGAAGAATTGCTTAAATAGATGTTACTTTGCTTTTTAAGACTATTTACAATTTTGATAAATTTTCATATCACTGGCACCACGTTATTTTTAGTTTGACTGACCACAGCTGAGAGTAAACCTAAATTCTGTTTGAATATATATACATACTGCATAAAAATCTAATTATATAGCCAGAGCAGAGATTCCGCCCAGGGTTTTTCACACAAACAGTTTTAGGAAGGAAATTCAAATATCATGAGACCTAGCTTATATGCTTCCTGTTACCAGACAGCGATGCCAAGCACATTCATATAAACATGTAACTCATTTCAAAACAAAACAAGTATTATTTAAGGTTTCTAAGTAAGCACTATTACAGTGTGTAAATAATTCAGACACAGTTTATACATTTGCAAATATACTTACATAACAAATGACAACTTAGACTGAGCTGCAGGAGGAGTTGTAATATCATAAGTAGTTTATATGGCTACAGAGAATTTTGTTTTTTTTTCTCACCAGGTTTGAAACATTCAAAGACTCATGGAGCATAAGAGTACCAACTGGAGTCCTTTCTTCGTTCGGTTACCAACTAAGGTTTTTTCCCTGCAAATTGCCATGATTTCTTTCTTAAAGTTATTTCTCATTTAGAAAGGAAAATCGATTAAATGTGTAGTACAAAATATTCCCCATTGTATAACAAACAATCATGTACTTTGCCTTGGCACAACTCCTTTTTAAAATAGATTTGTTGAAGTATAGTTGATGTACAATAAACTGCCTATGTTTAAATTTGCAAAGTTTTGTTGACATTCTTATACATCTGTGAAATCATCATCACAATCAGGATAATGAGCATATCCATTATCCTCAAAAATTTCCTCACGTCCTTTGTAGTTCCTCCCTTCCTCTCCTTCTCCCCACCCTCCGTGTCCAGGCAACTAGCTCTCTGTCACTCAGCATGATTATTTTCAGATTAATTCATGTTTCATGGATTGGTAGTTTATTCCTTTACATTGCTGAGTAGTATTCCATCGTAAGGCTGTATCAAATTTACCACTTACCTGTTGATAGACATTTGCATTGTTTTGTTTTTTACCTATAACAAAGCTGCTATGAACACTCATGTATAAATTTTTGTATGGACATGTGTTTCTCCTGGGTAAATACTTAGAAGTGCAATGGCTGGATCATATAGTAGATGTCTATTTAACTTTTAAGAAACCACAAAACCGTTTTCCAAAGTGGTTGTTCAATTTTGCATTCCAATCAGCGGTGTATGAGAGTTCTAGTTCCTTCACATCCTTGCCAACAACTGATATGGCCGTCTTGGTAATTTTAGTCATCCTAGTGGGTGGTGCAAATGGTTAATGTACTGGGCTGCTAAACAAAAGGTTGGAGTCCACCCAGAGGCGTTGTGGAAGAAAGGCATGGCCATCTACTTCTGAAAACTCAGCCATTGAAACCCTATGGAGCACCGTTCTACTCTGACACACATTGGGTCCTCAGGAGTTGGAACTGACTTGAAGGCAATTGGTTCGGTTTTGGTTTTTTAGTGCTGTGAAGTGGTATCTCGTTGTGGTTTTAGTTTGCATTTTCCTAACGAATAATGATGGTTAGTATCTTTTCATGTGGTTATTTGCCCTCTCCGTATCTTATTCGTTGAAGTGTCTGTTAAAATGTTTTTTCTCATTTTTAATTGGGTTGTTTATTTTCTTATAATAGACTTGGGCAATCCTTTCTATAGTCTGTATAGTCTTGCTTTTAAGATTTGTTGGCAGGGGCCAGAGCAGTGCTCATTCTAGGGCTAATTAGCCCTGAGGCTGAGGTAAGAGCCTTCTGTTCTCTATGTCTGTCTCCTTCTTTTTTAAACAATATATTCATTGTATTTTCTTATTTTTGTGTATTTGTGTGTGTGTGTGTGTGTGTGTGTGTATGCTTTACATTTAACTCTTTAATCCAACTGGAATTCATTTTGGTATATGATGTGAGGGAGGAATCTCACTTTTTCTTTTAAAATAGTTAACCAATTATTCCAGCACAATTTACTGAATATTAAATCTTTGTTCATTAATTTGAAATGCTACTTAACTATACACTACATTTTTACATGTACTATAGATTATTTTTAGGGTTTCTACTCTTTTGCTTAATTGTATCTACCAATTCTTATGACAAATACATATTTTTCTTTCTTCGTTTTCTGTTTTTCTTATTATTTTAGCACTATAAAAACGTCTAGTAGCTGAGAGGGAAACTTGTCTCCCATTGTTTCTTAAAAAAAACTGTTGGCTATTTCTAACAATTCCAACTGATTATAGGAATCAGTTTGTTACCGCACCTCTGCTCCTCACCATCCAAATTTCTTTAGGGATTTTTATTTGATCTGAAATAAATTCATAGAATATTCTGAGAAGGACTGACATTTTTCAGTATTGAATCTACGCATACTGGGTGCTCTCCTACCCTTTAACCTATTTTTAGTGTTCCTGGCTACTAAACTTCTAAGCCTCCTGAAGTATAACTATGGAACTATCCTTGAATCTTTTCCTTCTGGAAAAAAGTCTCTAAGTACTTTCTGGCCATATTTTTGATATCTGCTCCTCTTTCTTCCTCCTCCCCCATTATGAGTTTATCTCTAGGCAGTCTCTGGCTACTCTGTCTCCTTCTCGTTCATAGTCTTCATAGCTACAGTTATCTTTGTTTTGGTTTTATTAATTTTCTTCCTAGAAGCCACAATGACCCCTAATTGCTTAATTCAATGAAATAGGCCTTTACTTCTGATTCAAAAACATTTCTTCAATTATCATCTAGAATCTCCATCTCACCCACAAAGGTACAATCAGCAAGCATATATAACGTACATAAGATTATGATTGCTCTTATAAATTTGATTCATCATGGGATGCATTTAAATATTAGCTTACATTTTCTGTAAGTTATAAAAATTTAAACTAGAAATTTTGTTTCTAAGGATGTAAAGTTTCTGTATATTTATAAATCAATAATTATAAATAAATAAAATGACTTGCTTCAAAGACATATGGAGAAATATAAACCTTAGTGTAACTTAAAACATACAAAAATTAGGTTTTTTAATGTTTTGCTATTATACCTTCCCTAAAAAGCTATTTCTGAGTATTCATCTTTGCCATATGCCTACTGTGGGTACAGTTAAAAAACAAAAACAAACCAACCAACAAAAAAATCAAACAAACTAACAAACAAAAACCTCTGTAGATAGTCCCTGAGGGATAAGGAATTAAAGTCATTGTGCCATTAGGGCACTTCCTGACTTAAATTCACTGAGTGTGTGCATTAACATGGAGGGTACAGAAAACAAAGAAAGCGGAGAGAGATCAGCTCATCCTAGGAGAATCAGGAAAACTTCCTGTAGACGACACACTGAGCCTTGAAGGAGAAATAAAAGTAAGCTAGACAGCGGGATGGGAGTGGTGGGCATTCTAAAAATAGCAAAGAGTATGCATTCTAGACCTGAAAGAACGACGGGGCCAATGTGAGAAATTGCTAACACTCAGTATTGCTGGGGCAAGGATGTAGGTGCGAGCCTGGGGTAATACAGCCAGAAAGCCAGGCTGGGGCCAATCATGAAGAGCTTTGTAAGCTCTTCCAAGGACTTTGGCCTTTATTCTATACGCAATGGGACTTGATTGCAAAATCCACGTCCTGATTCTTATATAACAGAAAGTCAACATTTAAAAAAAAAAAAAAAACCCCACAGCCCTGCACTCCTTTTATAAGACGGGTGCCAACAAATCAGGTTCACATCTGACTTCAATTTTTCTTAGATTTTGCTCCTTGGTAAAGTACTTTTATCTTGTTTTCAAAGATCCAAAGTATAGAATTGTTTACTTGTTCTTAGCAGCTATTTTTTTCCCCTTCACAGATTGTCCCTGTCTTTGAATGCGCCATTCGAAGTGGTATTTTCCAATTTAATTCTCAGGAGGAAGGCCCCCAGCATGAAAAAGTATGCATTTTTTTCTTAGAAGCAAGTGAGCGTTCCTTCTTTCCTGATGCACACAGACAATTTCAGGATGTGGCAACACGGAGAGGCATTTACAGTCAAAAGTGTTTTTGATCTTTGTCAAACCCTAGAGGGAAGAAGAGATTAATGTCGCATGCCATTCCCAGCATCAGATTGCAGGAAGGATGTGTAACTATGATGAATGTTGTTGTTTCAAATTTAGGAGAAATTTACACCTTTGGCTACATCGTTGCAGCATGGCAGTGATGACTCAGAAAGCACAAAGCACCTGAAGGAGGGTCTGGAAGGTGCACTGCTTACCTTGTGATGCGCTGGGAAAGGGAGTGAGTGGTGAGTGCTCCCGAATTTTTAAAATCCATAAAACTTTTAAAAGTTACTTTGCATAATTGTAGAGTTATTTCTTGAGGGGATTTTCCATGTGAAGTGAAAAAAAACAAACAAAAACCTGTAGCCATACAGTCTACTTCGACTCATAGAAACCCTATGTGTTACAGAGTAGAACTACTCCAAAGGGTTTTCTTGGCTATCATCTGAATGGAAGCAGATCACCAGCCCTGTCTTCCCCGTACCATTGGGTAGTTTGGAACAGCCAACCTTTAGGTTAGTAGTCAAGCACAGTTTGTGCCACCTAGGGACTGAAGCTAATAATGAAGTTATGAGGAAATAGCTCCAACCCACCCAATGGTAGAGACTTGAGCATCTGTGTCTTTACTGTTGTTGATGGACTCTTGGGAAAACATGAAAGTTGCACTGCATATTCAACCCACTAACCA
This sequence comes from Trichechus manatus latirostris, assembly GCF_000243295.1. NCBI lineage: Eukaryota > Metazoa > Chordata > Mammalia > Sirenia > Trichechidae > Trichechus > Trichechus manatus. Next base: position 2,133,393 of record NW_004443979.1, read on the forward strand.
CTAATTTCCTCGAAAGTCTAGTTGCCGAACACTCCTGCCCTACACTGCAACTTGGGGGGAAAGAAGGGAATAGATAAGAGGAAAGCCTAAGAGTTGATACAGTGATTTTCTGCTTCAAACAGGTATAGAGTGGAGTAGGGACTGCTGATGAAGAAATGAATGAATTAGCTATTGCAGGAGAGGCAAGATGCACTTGGTAAATGGGCTGTGCCCTTTGATCTTTTTTCTTTTGGTTGTTTCTTTTTTGTTTAAACTGCCAATCTCAAAACAGTGAAAAAGTTTTGAGGGGGTGGCAAAGTTTCAGAAGTGAGTAAGGAGCACTCGTACAGTCATCTTTCCCATCCAGAGATTGTCTCTCTGAGCCCTTCTCTGCTCAAAACTTGAAGGATTTGTATCAATACGAGAGGCCATTTCCTTGGAAAATTCTCTCAGACCTTAAGTAACTTGCAAGAGACTGTTTTGATAAAGTTCATGAAAATGGTATGGAAGAAAGGAAATTACTTGCTTTAATAGCTACCGCTGCAAGAAAATGAGTCAGATATGCAGATCAAGTTGTCCTAAAAGAGCCAGTGATTTTAATTAGTTTCTGAGAGACGTTAACCTAAATACAACATTGGGATTAGAGGTGGAAGGAGATTGTTCAGCTTAATGGTTTTATCTTGGCCTAGCAAAACTTTCACATTGCCACAGGACTTTAGAGCTAAACCAAACCCATTGCCATTGAATTGATTCCGACCCACAGCGAACCTATAGGACAGAGTAGAACTGCCCCATAGAATTTCCAACAAGCGGCAGGTGGATTCAAGCTGCCAACCCTTTGGTTAGCAGCCTGAGCTCTTAACCACTGCAACACCTGGGCTCCTAGAAATCAATCATATTGTCTAGGTGAATCAGATCCTCCAGTCTCCTGACTCTGAGTCATCGCTTCCCCATACTCTCCTTTCTCTCTTTACAAAATGTAAAACATAGTGGCTATTACTAAATTTCGGGAACTTAAAATAGTTACCCATTGCAAAAAGAAATTCATCCTTGCCTATTTAGAAAATTTCAGTTTTTCTACAGATGTTGCAATTAATTCCTGTGTTATTACTGGAGAAATTGTTGCAGTGGACATCTCTGAACTTCTCATTATAGACTTAAGGTACCTTGAATCTTTGAAGGTCTAAACAATTTGCTCCTGTGTCTGATATTATACTTTCCCTCTTCCCAAGTCATGCAGAGATCTAGTCTAGAGGTCCAGTAGCAATAAGAGGTTGGTATGATGAGCCTTCTGCAAGGGAACTGTTCTAGGTGAGGTTATTAGAGATTTTTTTTTAAATTTTTTTATTGTACTTTAGATGAAGGTTTACAGAACAAATAGTTTCTCATTAAACAGTCAGTACACATATTGTTTTATGACATTGGTTAACAACCCC
>NW_004443979.1:2134907-2136206 GCF_000243295.1 Trichechus manatus latirostris
AATTCTTTTCTTTCTTTTTTTTTTTTTTGTACCTTGGGTGAAGGTTTGCAGAACAAATAGTTTCTCATTAAACAGTTAGTACACATATTGCCTTATGACAATGGTTAACAACCCCATGACATGTCAACACTGTTCCTTCTCAAACTTTGGTTCCCTATCACCAGCTTTCCTGTCCCCTCCTGCCTTCTAGTCCTTGTCCCTGGACTGCTGTGCCTCATTAGTCCTGTTTTGTTTTATGAGGCTGTCCAATCTCCAGTTGAATGGTGAACTTTGGGAGGGGCTTCACCACTGAGCTAAAAGGGTGTCTGGGGGCCATTCTCTTGGGGTTTCTCCAGTCTGTCAGGCCAGTAAATCTGGTCATTTTTTGTGAGTTAGAATTCTGTTTTACATCCTTCTCCAGCTCTGTCCAGGACCCTCTATTGTGATCCCGTTCAGAGCAGTCAGTGGTGGTAGCCGGGCACCATCTAGCTGTACTGGACTCAGTCTGGTGGGGGCCTTGGTAGCTGTGGTCCATTAGACCTTTGGACTAATCTTTTCTTTGTATCTTGTTCTCTTCATTCTCCCTTGCTCCCGAAGGGATGAGACCAGTGGATTATCTTAGATGGCTGCTCACAGGCTTTTAAGACCCAAGACACTACTCACTAAGGTAGAATGTAGAACACTGTCTTTATAAACTGTGTTATGCCAATTGAGCTAGATGTTCCCCGAGACCATGGTCCCCACAGCCCTCCTCCCAGAAATTCAGTCCCTCAGGGAGTTTGGAAGTGTCTATGGAGCTTCCATGACCTTTCCTTGTACAAGTTGTGCTGGCTTCCCCAGGAATGTGTACTGTCTTAACCCTTCACCAAAGTTATCACTTATCTATTTAGTAACCCCCACCCCACTGCTCCCATCCCTTGTAACCAACAAAGATTGCTTCTTTTTGTGTGTAAACTTTTACATAAGTTATATAGTAGAGGTCTCATATAATATTTGTTCTTTTGTGATTGACTTATTTCACTCACATACTGTCCTCCAATTTTGTTCCTCTTACTCTCCTGTGCTGAGTTCTTTTTGTTTGCGGATTTTTTTTCATTTCTTTTACTTTTGTAGGTTTTACTTTTACTGAGACTTTATGTTTTTATTCTTTATTTTGATGTGTAGGTTTGTTAACTTTCTTTGCGGTTACTGTAAAATTTACCCTTATCTTCCTAGATTTGAACCAGTCTATTATTACTTGGTATCTCTTGAATTCCTCTCCATTAGAAGGTCCTATATCTATACCGTTTATTCCCCCTTTTATTGTTCTGATGCTGTTGT
>NW_004443979.1:2136847-2144814 GCF_000243295.1 Trichechus manatus latirostris
CCTTTTTTTTTTAATTTGGGTATGTCTGAGCAGGCGGGCTGTGTGTTCTTTGTTGTTTGCTCGTCTGTGGGCACGATACTTTTCACCTCCTTCTTCAATTGGCAGGGTCAGTCACTCAGATATGGTGCAGCAGGGCAGGTCTAGCTGAAGAGGAGTTGCTGGGATGGGTTGCTTGTGGCACTTACTACAGCCACCAGGGCAGGTCGCTAATCAGTGCAGGGCAGGTTCCAGTAGGCCATGCCTGTGCGGCTTGGTGGTGTGATGTTAAGCACACAGTGCAGGTAGGCAGGATGGAGGGGAGAGATTGTGATGTGTGGAGCTAAAACAGGTATGGGAGAGAGGAGAGAGGAACAGGAGCCAAAAACATATAAACAAACAAAAAAGAGTGCTAGGGGAGCTTGCCATTGGAGTGGAGAGATGAGAGACTATGAAAAGGAGAAAAACAAAAAAGGGAAGAAGAAGAAAAGGAAAGAATGAATAAATAAAAATTAGAAAGAAAAAAGAACAGCAAAGCTCCCAGGGATCCCACTGGTGCAGCTACGAGGTCTGGGGAAATTGTTCCCAGGTGTTGAAGTACAGCCTGGCTAGGAGATGTAGAAGTATTCAATGCCAGGTATCCAGGGACAGGAAGAGAAGGAAGGTATAGAAAGACAAGAAACTGAGTAATGAAGAAAGACAAAAAGGAAAAAAGAGGGGAAAGAAAACAAATTAAAAAAAAAACAAAAAACAAGAAAATCCCCCCAAAACAACAGAAAAAAAAAAAAGTCACAAAAAAAGAACTGTCCTCAGGGATCCCTCTGTCCGTCTGTGAAAGCTGAAGGGGTAGGTCCCAAGCCGCACAGCACTGCCCAGCCAGAATGGAATCCCAACTCGAGAAAAGAAAAAGAAAACAAAATAACAATTGAAAACAAACAGAAGAAAACCCCGGGATCCCACCAGCATGGCAGCATGGACCAGGAAGCAGTTCCACACTCGAACAGAACTCCATAGCCCCTCAGGAAGAAGCAAAGATGGCACATGGAGCCAGGTATTTGAGCGAAAGGAGGGGGAGGTGGTGAGAGGTAAGGAAGAAATCAAAAGAAGCGGAAACAAGCAACACCAGCAGCCAACAAATGGCACTCAGGGAGTCGGCCAGCGCGGGCGGGTGGAATCCAAGCATCTGGTGCTTCCCAGCCAAGAGACTGTGGCCACAGGAAGCAGAGGAGGCCAAGCTGGGGTGAAGAAGCATGTGGGGTGGGAAAGCATATATCGCAAATTACTGGTTGTTCTGTCTCCTGCTGGAATCTCCATGAAGCTGCTTTCTTGTACCCTCTATTTACTGGTCTCTGATAGGAGTCCAAGATGTCAGATCCTTGCTGCATTAGCTGATAGGGGACGTCTCCATGTATGTCTCCTTGCTCTCTGTTCTCTGTCAGTTTCTTACTTCATTTGGCGCTTGGCTGAGTTCTTTACTCTTCATTTGATGTTTAGGGTTTCGGGGTTGCTCTTTTCTCTGTTTGGCTTAATTTTTCAGATCTTTGCTGCGGAGGGACGGTGTGGTGCTTCTGCCTAGAGCACCATGTTGCCAAAATTCTTATCACAGAATTTTTAAGAAAGGGAAGGCTACTACTCTCTGCAGACATAAGAGAGCAAGCTTCTTCCCCTGGAAAGAGATTCAGAGCGTCACAAGTTTCCAAAATTCTTAGTTTCACTCAGGTTCAGCCAGATGTCTCTATTCCTCCCCTAATGAGTACCCTAATGTTCAAGATAGATTTTGAATGGATACGAACTCAAGTTATAATTCTGCAAATCAAAAAATTAAATTTTATATTTGGTTTTTCATAATACCAGCCTTCTGGCTAAAAGAAAGAAGACAGTCTTTTAGGGCTGTCATGGAAGCTTTTTTTGTTTTCTGGCGTGACTTAAAATGAGAGTTTCAAGACCCAAGATTTTAATTTTCTTCATTTAAGCAAGTCAGTGCACTCAGAAGAACCCATCCCACACCACTTAAAGTTATCCCTATTGCCATAATGGTCAAGTGCAGCAGTGCACTTCATCACAATCATTGAGAGGTGAGAATTGATTAACTGTAATACTACTGCATGTCACAGATTATTCACATCCCATTTTACTTTGCTAGAAACTCAGTACTACCTTCAAGTCTAAAGATACAATCCAAACCAAATCCAAGACCGGCAGCTTCAGTATCACTTTGTAACCTGTTAGAAATGAAAATTCTCATGCCCTACCCCAGATATACTGGATCAGAAGCTCTGGGACTAGGGTCCATGGATATGTGATTTACAAGCCCTCCAAGTGATTCTGAAACATGTTAATGTTTGAGGAGCAGGAACCACTCATGGGCCTAAGTAAACAAAAGAGAAGAGGTTGGAATTATTAAAACTTAGAGGAAAGGATCTTGCAGAATTGAAATTCAGATCTCTGAGGAGAAGGAGCTACTTGGTGGTGTCAGAGTCCCTGAGTTCAGAGGAGGAACTCTGCGCCTGCGATACGGGCCTCTGAGAAGGGGGCACTCTGGATAGTGCTGATTCTCCAAGTGCTAGAAAAGCTGCAAGCTGATTCAGCTGCTGCTAGGAAGGCTCTCCTGCTGCTGCTCTGGTGAAGAAGCATGGCTGGGGGTGATACTCACAGGAACCGCAAGCTAAGTATTTTTTTTTCTTCAAGCCTTGCATTCTCTCTCTAGTGCCTCATATTAGAAGAGTCTAACGTGGATCTGACGGCAGTGCAGAAATGTGGTTTGCAGAGTCCTAGCCCCAGTATCACAAAGCACTATTAAGTTTGAACCTGAGAGACTATAACTTAATAACTGACACAGTTAGTTTTGGGGGCCTCCTGTCTAATTTATTTACAAGAAGAAATGCAAGAAATTTTTAGATATTAATAGAAAGTATATTTTGAAAAGATAATTTTCTGCTGATGTTCTGTCAACCAATGATTTCGTTTAATAAACAATTACTGTTTTTTGAGACTTCTTAGGCCTATGCTGTGGATTCAGCACCTCATAAGATCCCTCCTTGCATAGAAAATACATTTTTCTGGGGAGGCATTTTAGTTAATGTGTATGATGATATTAAAAACCAAACTCTTACCTCTTGTAATTTTCATATGACTTAAAATATTATATAGTTAAACAAAATGCAAAAATATATTGGAAGTAGAAGCCAGTAAAATTCTGTAACTACTATCTTGATTTCAACTGCTGATGATTATCAAAGTTCCATTGCTCCTATTGATTTTTAAAGAAAATGTCATAAATGTATGGATATGAATAAATGGAATAGTGAAATATTAAGAATGCCGTAGATGGCTGCCCTATAGAGCACGTCCAGCTATGTGGATTCTCTGGTAATTGTCTGGCACAAATTTTGTACAAATTCTTTAGTGGTGAATCAAAAGCAGACATGGAAATAAAGGGCTCAGTGCTCACAATCCTTTCATAAGGAATCTAGGGAATTAATAAAATAGTTTTATTCCTATGGCTCATTCCCCAGAGAGGAAAATTAGGTTGGCTGAGGGTTCACTGACTGCAGGAGGTGATTTCTTAGACTTTGTTTGTAAGTGGCTTCCAAGGGTTTGGCTTGAACTTCAATAGATGTTTATTTGAAACCCCAAAAGACAGATGTATCTGACCATGTATCTGTCATCTTGTAATCAAGGGGGAAAATAAGCAACAGATTTTCTGATTTCTTTGCCAGAGGTAGTGACTTCACACGAGCAGCATAAACACAGATGCAAGGATCTTTTCCATCAAAACCTCTTCAAAAGTTCGTGGGTCTTTTCCTTTGAGATGACTAGTTTCTGGTGCTCAGTGTGTGTTGGAAATAAATTATTTTTTTAAGAATCTATCCCAATACAGTGGGGTTGGTTCAAGAGTAAAACCATCATGGTAATAAAAAAAATGGACTTTAACCTTCAGCTACAAGAAACTAAAACACCTTTACCTTAAAATGATAAAGCACTGTGATATTCAAAGCACATTTTTATGCAGTATCATTTTTGGTTATTAAGACAATCCTTTAAGATAGAAAGGGTGCCAGTATCACCATCATTTTACAGATGAAACCAAGACTTAGACAGGTTAAGTGATTGCCTAAGGACCAAAACTATAAGCAGTGGATTTTAGACTGGAACACAGATTTAGCTTTTTTAATAAAATCTGTGACTTATAAGCATTTTGCAATGTGTTTTCTAAAAGAAGTCAGAAAAACTGAGTATGTACTTTCCTCACACTAGGATGGCATCAAGGAAGAGCACTGAACCAGAGACCTAGATCCAATACTAGTTTTGCCACTGACTGATTTTGGACAAGCTGTTATTCTTTCTGGGCCTTAGTTTTATAATTGTTATTAAGCTACCTAAGTTCTAAATTTTGTAAGTGATTAACACCTCTCCACCCTCCCCTCTCTACTTACACCTCCTGCCCCCACTCACTAACTGAGGAGACAATTTCATACATGTTACTTGTACAGGCTTCAGAACTCCCACTACCAAGCATATCTCCCCCACGACCTTGCTCTTGTACTCATTTATTTTCCAACTTCACTTGAATTTTACCAAATTAGAGCCTCCTCTTACAGTTAAAGAGAATGTTGGCAGATATTGACTCTACAGTCACCCTTCAAGCATTCCCTGGTGTTGTCGTTATTGTTAGGTGCTCTCACGTCGATTTCAACTCATAGCAACCCAACGTGACAGAGTGGAACTGCCCTATAGGTTTTCTAGGCTGTAATCTTTATGGAAACAGATCACCAGGTCATTTCTCCAGTAGAACTGCTGGGTGGGTTCGAACAGCCAATCTTTTGGTTAACAGCTGCGTGCTTAACCATTGTGCCACTAGTGGGAAATAAAGCCGTAGGATGGACTACCAAAGTGGTGAGTGGATATAATCAGGAAAAAAGGTTTGAAGTATGGAACAGAGAGTTCCTGATGAATTGGGAAGTGGATTAGGAATACACAAAAGTCATGCTTTGTTGAAAGTGGGCTTTGCCCACTTCTGTCCTTATAGAGGTGGTAACTTGGATGAAAAGAAATGAATTAATCTTATTGATGTAACTTAAGAATACTTGTTACTGTGTGTCAGTGCTTTGGAGTGGTCCTTTCAGTAAATTGAGGCAGTAGTCTATGTTCTCAGCCTTAGTGTTCACTGCTTTTCTTCACTCAAAAGACATACGCTTTAATTACATTTTAGTTCCGGACCATATAGTCACATTTTAGCCGAAGTTTCTTCTCTGGTATAGAGACAGTCTAAAAACCACTATAATTGTTGGCTCCTTTTGGCAAATACGGGAATTATTGAGTTACTGCTGTATGTTTTTTTTGTTGTTGTTGTTCAGACTGAATAAAAGATAATTCAGTTGTCTCAAGTAAGCTTGTGCAAGCTTTCAATTTCTCATCCCAAACACTTGTCACACCTCAACAAAATGTCTACATCTGCACTGCTCAATATGGTAGCTATTAGCCACAGGTGGCTATTTATATTTAATGTTCAATTAATTAAAATAAAATTAAGTTAAAAAATTACTTCCTCAGCCACACTGGCCATATTGCAAACGCTCACTAGTCATGTGTGACTAGTGGCTACACAATTGGACAGTGCAGCGACAGAATATTTCCATCATCACAGAAAGTCTTTTGGACAGCACTGGTCTAGATTGTTTTTCAGGTAGACACTTATTGCTAAAACACCATTCATTTAAAGGAACTAATGCTTGTAGTGGAGCCCTGGTGGCACAGTGGTTAAGAGGTACAGCTGCTAATCAAAATGTTGGCAGTTCAAATCCACCAGCTGCTCCTTGGAAACCTATGGGACAGTTCTACTCTGCCCGATAGGGTTGCCATGAGTTAATACTTGTGCTGTAAAGTATTTTGTTCCTGATCAGTTAGGAATGTATCTGGCTACAAATAACAAAAATTCAACTGTTGTGGCTTAAACAAAAAGAGTTTATTATAGGTTCATCAGCTCGACAATGTTAGGGCCCATGTCTCTATGATTTTCTTTGCCTTTCCCCCATGGTTGAAAGACGGTTGCTTTGACGCCAGCTGTTACATCCACATTTAAAGCAAAAAGAAGAAGGAAGGAAATTGCGTGCAGCATCTGTATCAGGAAAGTGAAAGCCAACTTCAACATATATCTGGGTCAAAAAGTTTTCCTATGATCACTCATAGAAGATGATTAGGAATAATCAATTGGAAATCATGGTGGGGCAGCCAACCAAGAGTGTGCCACAGCTCCCTAATAGGATTTATGAAAAATATTTCTCGACATCACAGGGAGGTTGGCAGGAAGCAAGAGATTATATCCTATCATTCCTTTGAAGAAGACAAGTATTTAAGGCCTGCTTTTTTTTTTTAATTTTTATTTTTTACCTATTCAACCATTAGAAAGGGTGGCTACTTTTATATGAATCACATATAAACTAGTTGCCATAGAGTCAATTCCAAATTATATATACTGTCTGTAATATTGATTGTGACCACATACAACAGTTGTGAAAGTATGTCTGTTACTGGGAAGCATTGCAGAAGTAGAAAGTGGACAGATTTCCTTTCATCTACAGCCATGATTAATAAGTTGAGCAGGCCATTTATACTTAGTTTGATCACCTGTAAATTCTTTGAGATTGCTGTGAGAATCAAATGAGCCAACGTGTGAGAAGTGTGTCTGGTGTGAAGAAGCTGCTTCACAAATGTGATTTCTGCCTCTTGTCCCTTTCCACACGCTTTGTAGAGCGCTCCCAAACTGCATTCTCAACAATTATCACCATGAGTGTGAAAATATCCAAATACAAATTGAAATATTAACCTGGTCAGAAAAACTGAAGAAAAATACATCTCATATCTGTTTTTTTTTTTTTTTTAACGTAATGATGGCCTTACCACAAAGTGTTCTTTTATTTCCCTGAAGTTAAGAATTACTAAGACTTAAAGATTTACTTTTTCCCCCTTAAAGTTTATCGAGTTTACTTGCAGATCTGGATAAGATAGAGAACTATAACTTACAATAGATTTGACCTCCACTTATTGAGCTTCAGAAACTAAATAGCCTGAGAGAAAAAGCACACAGGGAAGGGAAGGTAATTACAGGAGGAAAAGTGGGGAATGAAGAGAGACAGGCTTTTCTGCCACCTGAGCGACTTTAGGAAAGAATGACGGTTGTTTAAAAAAAACAAGAAATACTCAACAGAGCTGCAGAAGAAGCTATTCTGGTGAAAGAGGAAGGGGATGATGAAGATTTACAAAGAGTAAAATCTTCCCTAATATTAACGGCGCAAGACTTGGGGCTACACAACCATCTTCAGGCTGAGTAGACAGAAGAGAAAAGTGCACAGAGCAATCATTTTGAATTGCTTCTGAGTTTCTTTCTTTGAACATAGTGGCCAAATGGGGCTGCAATCAGCTTAATTATACCTACATCAAAAGGAGTAGCACAAAGGGAACAGGTATATCTAAGGAAAATCTACAGCAAATAGTTGCCCAAATGGAGAGGAATCCGAGAATCCTAAGTTTCCTTTGTGAAGTTAAATGGGTTACAAATTTTACAGGCTTTCGCAATGCAGCACATATTTTAAAGGTGGACAAAAGGGCTATTTTTTAATTGTTGTGAAATACATATATATATATATATATAACACAACTTTTGCCAATTCAACATTTAAAAGAGCTATTTTTAATTTGTTATTATTCAAATTGAAATCCTCCTGAAGCCTGTCTATTAGGCACCTTACTTCTCTGATGAGACTTTTTACTTGGAACCCTTGATGCATGATATAGACAGCAAGGAGGAATTCACAGAAGGGTAATTAGAATGACTGAATGAGATAAGTTTAAGAGGAGTGATGAGTAGGCTTGGCTAGACAGTGAAGGAGAGAATCATAAGTATTTTTTTTTTTTAATTAATTAATTAATTTATTTTTTAATATTTTATTGTACTTCAGGTGAAGGCTTACAGAACAGATAGTTTCTCATGT
>NW_004443979.1:2145809-2188283 GCF_000243295.1 Trichechus manatus latirostris
TGTTCTTTCTCGTTGCATAGTACTCCATTGTGTGTATGTACCATAGTTTGTTTATCCATTCATCTGTTGATGGGCACCTACGTTGTTTCCATCGTTTTGCTATTGTGAGAGAATCACAAGTATTTGTTCCACATTTCAAAGGCAATAAACAGCGAGGGCCAAAGGAAGTTATTTGCTATGTTACTTTGGAGCATAATGAAGCATAAAGAGGTAAAATGAAACTAAGGAGCATTTAGTGAGTGTTTGAAATGTCTTCTGCCAGGAGCAACTACAGGTTACCCTTCTTAGAACAGGCCTCATTTAGCCCAATGGACTTTCTTTGTGATTGAATTCCATCCGTTACAGTGCAGAATCCTTTCTGCCAGACAGGCACTATAAGCACTTTTATTGGAGACACTTAATATTAGCTTAGGCTGTCACTAGAAATAATGTTATAAGAAGCAATTCTCTATTATTTTGCATACTCAACAGATTTTCCCTTCCTTAACAAACATTGTCTTGAGACAGGGATTTGGGTATATGCAGTTTATTTGAAGTGATCTTAGGAAGTAAGAGGAAGGGAGTCAGGAGAATGAGATGTTGTTGTTTGCCGCTGTGAAGTCAGCTCCATCTCATGGTGACCCCATGTACGGTGGAACGAAATGCTGCCTGGTCCTGTGCCATCCCCATGATCGGTTGTGGATTCAACTGTTGTGATCCATAGGGTTTTCATTGCCTGATTTTCGGAAGTAGATCTCCAAGCCTTTTTTCCTAGTTCATCTCAGTCTTGAAGCTCTGCTGAAACTTGTTCAGCATCATAGCAACATGCAAACCTCCAACGATAGATGGGTAGTGGGTGCTCATGAGGTGCTTGGCTGGGAAATGAACCTCGGAGAATGACATAGGGAGAAGGAAAAGGCAAGAAAAGTCTTTCCTACAGTAAGCAAAAGAGGCTCAACTCATAGAACTTATAGAATACTCTCATGTCACATGGGAGCTTGGACATTTATTTACTGTGTCCATTGACCATTGGTTGAGGGTGGTCCTCAAAGATGTTAACTTTCCAGTACTTCCAGGGATTGCCTTCCCATACCTTTGGCAAAAACCTCACAGCACAAAAGCAGAGGGCTTGTAAAAGTTCTTAGAACTGTCCAGCACAGCTGTGGTCAAATTCAGAGGTGGGTCAAGGAGATGGGGCTCAAGGCACCAGAAGCATCTGCTACAAACCCAATTTATCTCCCTACAGCCTTCAGTATAGATTACACCTCAATATAAAAACAAAAAACACAAAAATCTTCACAACTGGACCAATAAACAACATCATGATAAACGGAGAAAATATTCAAGTTGTCAAAGATTTCATTTTACTTGGATCCATGATCAATGCTCATGGAAGCAGCAGTCAAGAAATCAAGCAACGTATTGCATTGGGCAAATCTGCTGCAAAAGACCTCTTTTAAGTGTTGGAAAGCAAACACGTCACTTTGAGAACTAAGGTGCGCCTGACCCAAGCCATGATATCTTCAATCAACACATATGCATGTGAAAGCTTTACAATGAATATGAAAGACCGAAGAAGAAATAAAACCTTTGAGTTATGAGGTTGGTGAAGAATATTAAATATACCATGGACTGCCAGAAGAATGATAAGTCTGTCTTGGAAGAAGTACAGCCAGAGTGTCCTTGGAAGCGAGGATGGTGAGACTTCATCTCACGTACTTTGGACATGTTATCAGGAGGGACCAGTTCCTGGAGAAGGACATCATGCTTGGTAAGGTAGAGGGTCAGTGAAAAAGAGGAAGACCCTCAACAAAATGGATTGACAAAGTGGCTGCAATAATGGGCTCAAACATAGCAATGATTGTGAGGATGATGCAGCACCAGGCAGTGTTTCATTCTGTTGTACATAGGGTCTCTATGAGTCGGAAGTGACTTGATGGCACAAAACAACAATAATAAAGCACCTAACTCATCAGGTACAGACTTGGCTAGAAGGAAGACAAAATATTTTATATAGTTACATTGACTCTGCAATGTCAGAGCTGGTGCCCTTCTTCAACGCCTGGCGCTTTCCATACTTACAGTATCTGCATACTCTTTCTTGTAAGTTCTCTTGGGACTTCATTAACTGCCAGACCAGTTTTTCAGTTTTATGCAAGAATTATAATTCTCTGTTGTTGCCATTAACTTTTTCAAACATGTCTCATGAAATGCATTGCTAAACAAGCATTTTCTGTGCAACTGTGTATCCAGGATGGTAATTTGCATGCAGTATATATTCAATAAATGTGGCTTGATTTTCACTTATATCCATTTTTTTAAAAAAAATTGAAAAGGCAATTTGTACACATGATAAAAACTCAAGCCCTGCAAAAGTTTATACAATGAAAAGTCGATCTTCCTCTAGACTTCCAGTCTCCCTTCCCTGATGCAGCCACTGTTAATAGTTCTTTATTTACTGTTTCAGACGTTATCTGTGAATATACAAATATACTTATATAGCCATTAAAATATACAAATGGCAACATGCTATATACACGATCTGCACCTTGTTTTTCACTGAAAAAATATGTTGAAGATTGTTCCAATACAGTGCATATAGAACCACCTCATTCATTTTAATAGCTACCTGGTCTTCCACTCTATAGATGTGTTATTCATTAATATTATTTTTCTCCTTTTCAAAGTCTTTCTAGCGCTGGAATAATCACTACATAATCACTGATTGCTGGCTGCTGGCTGGGGACTGCTCTCAGATCCTGGACACCACCCCCTCTCCATAGGCAGCTCATAACATGGTTGTTTGCCTTTTCCAGGCCAGCAGGAGAGTAGGAAAGTGTTCCTGTTTCTTGTCTCTTTTAAGGGCACATTTGATTAGGTGAAACCCACCCACTCCCTTTTGATGAACTTAAAGTCAACTGATTAGGGACCTTAATAACATCTGTAAAATCTTTTTTGCCATATAACTGGAGTGATATCCCATCATATTCAAAGGTATTGTCTATACACCAAGGGGCAGGAATCTTGGGAGTCATTTAAAACTTCTACCTACCACATATGGTAACAACCAACTTCAAAATGTCAGTGATTTAAAACAACAAAGGCTCATCTTAAACTCAAGCTACATGGCCATCATGGACATTCAAAGGAGCACTATTTATGTTCATCACTTAGGGATCTAGACAGATGAATACCCACCTTTTGAACATTGCTGGTGGCCATGCCAGTGCAAAAGGACAGGTGTGGAGGGTCTTTGTTTGACAATTAAATGCTCTACTCACAATTTATTCGCCAGAATGACATGACCTCATCCATCCAAATGAGGACCAGGAAGTGCAATACTACCACCTGCCTGGAAGGGGTGAGAACCTGAAATATCTAGCAACAACTTTCATCTGGTTACATATTCAGATTGCTATCGGCTGTGTGGACGAATGTGGTACTCAACCCACTTCCTCAGGAAGATCTCAAGTCTTCACATTTGATAGCACTTGTGCTCTATTTTGAGACCTCTCATGACTAACTACTGGTAGATTTCAGATGGTAGCTATGAGGAAGGTGAAGTATTTAGATTTTCTGTTCAAAGAATGATCTGTTTTTACATGTGAAATATTAGGTTTGAGGAAATTGTCAGGTGAAGGCTGATTGACAGCTTTTGGTTTCTTAGCTACAGGGTTTACTATGCAAGTTTCTGTTGTACAGTAATCATCCTTGACACATCCAAATACCCAGAGAGGGGATAGGTGATGCAGAGAGCTAAAAAACACAGGAGATAGGACGAGCAGGCAGCAAAAAGACACCAGGTCATGAAAGAGGCTGGGGAGGGGTTATCTCCTTCTCTGAATTCTTTTACATGATTTTGCTGGCTTTCTTCTCAGAATCAGAATCTTAGACTCTTGAAATCCAATATTCCATTCTCCACAACATCTTTTTCAACTGGATATCCAGTCTTTGTGTGAACACATTCCAAAGACAGGGACCTGACTGACCCCTGAGGTAATGTATTACTTTTGTCTAATTGAACCTTTCAATACATACATATATAGAATTGTATAAAGAATTCCTGTGTACTAATCATCTAGTTTAAGCAGTTATCAGCATTTTGCTACTCTTGTTTCAGCAATCTCCTATCCACACTTTCTTTGCTGTACTATTTTAAATCAAATCCTACATATCAATGTATTTTACTCATGTAAACTCCAGTATGTGTATCTAATAGATAAAGACTCCTTCTACCTATCAGTTATCATCCATTTTAATTTTTAGATAACTCTAATTACAAGAAATTTCTTCCTTGAATATTCTGCTGAAAGCTGGCCTCCCGTAACTTTGGCCGATTGGTTCTCGTTTCTCTTTTCAGAATAATGTAAAATAAGTTCTCTATCTTTTGTAAAACTATCCTGCAGTCAGCATATTTTTAGACTGTTTGTGTGAGTTATGATGCATGCCTTTTCTCTCTGCCCATCCCCAAACTTTTTGTCATCAAATATATTTTATTTAACCATCAAGCATGTGATGAGATTTCTTTAGTATACTAGCTTATCTGAACACATGTCAAATGGCCAAGGTCTGTCTTAAAACGAGATACCGGAACACAGTTTAATATTCAAGAGATTGTCTGGCCACTGAAAAGTGCAGGACTGTTTTCTTTGGTCTGGGTACACATTCAGTGTAAATGTTTTTAATCAGAAACATAACTGTTGACTTATATTGAGATTTTAGTCAACTGAAATGGCTTAATATTTTTACATAAATTGTTATAGAAGTACTTTTTATACCTATGCAATTGATATTGCAGAATCTAAATGCAGGCTTTACATTTTTATCCCTTTTGAATTTTATCTTATTAGTTTCTACTTGTCTTGATTCTGTCTTCCAACCAATTAGTCAGTTCTCTTGATTTTATATTATATACAAACTTAACAAGCCTGACTTCTAGTTCTACACATAGTTGTTAGAAAAGCAGGATAGCCGAGTGGAAATAAGCCTAAGCTCTGGAGTCAGATTGCCTGGGAAAGATTTTGGCTCTATTTACTAGCTGTGTATCTTGGGTGAGTACCCTTATCTTTCTTACCCTCAATTCTTCTTCCCACCCCAATTCTTCTTTACAATGGAGATTATAATAATGACTACATTATAGGAATTTTATGAGGAATAACTCAATTAGTATATGCAAAGTGTTTAAAATTCCTGGTCCAGAGTAAGAACTCACACATGCTGGCTATTATTAATTAAATATGTTGAACATAGTTGAGTCAAGGGCAGAACCTGGAGGTTACATAGACCAGCAGTATTTGGGAAGAATTATTCAACCAGCTAAGAATTCCCTTAAATACTTTATTATCCAAACTAAATGTTTCTGTCTTTCACGTAAGGCTAGCATACAAAACTTTGTAAAAATGTCTTGTAGGTATCAAGGTATGTTATTTTTCAGTCTTTTAATTAATTTATTTAATAATTAATTTTTGGTTAACCAACATAGTAGCCATATCAAAAAATAAAAAGTCAATTTAGTATACCTTGTTCTCAGTGAATTCTTACTGACTCCAAGTGCCCACAAGTTTCTTTTTTCAGGCCTCATAAATCTGGTTAACGTGTCCTAAAATTTTACTAGAAATTTATGTCAAACTCAGTGCTTCTTATCAATGCCCCTCTCTTTGAAAATCTGATTGTACTTATCATACTGGGACTGAATTAGATAAACACACGTATCTCTCCAGCCCTATTCCTGGCCAGAGCTGCAGCATTTGGGCCATGAGGTATGGGAAAGGGTGGCTACCTTGGGAGTTATGTAGATATGCCCTGAAACTAGTTGATAGAAATCAACTGGTAAAGACAGTAGCTTAGACAAATTCATAAGCCAAAGTTAGAAGTTTATTTGAAAAGCTATGGTCACCCCAAACTAAAAAAGTGATATCCCAGGACAGATGACTTGAAAAAGAGCAACACAGAACACGTGAGGAAAAAAGTCTGCAGAACATACACAATAAAAAGAAGAATCCAGACTAGACCAGAAAAGTCAGACTCTTAAAGATTATCACTACTACCTTTAAGGGGAGGAATTGGACATTGGGACAGAACTCTAATCACATGCTTTGCAGTTTGAAATAAAATTAGGTATCTGTTTGTTTCCACATAATACATAAGAGCTAGATGACTTTTCACAAAATGTAAAGGATAATGAGTCCTCCATTGTAAATATTGCAACGGTTTAACTTAAAAGAGAGGACAAATGGCATGTCAGAATTCACTTTGTGGGCACTTGGGGCAATGAGAGGCCTGTAACTGACAATTAAGAGAGGAATTATTTTTCCACAGATAGGGAGAATCAAAGTCCAGCTAGAGGGATATTTGGCTGCCAGTTGAGAAAGACACACTCTGCTTATTAAAACGCTATTGACAAAGAAAACAAATGGTGAGCCCGACATTGTGCTATTCTGTTTCTGGGCTTTTGTCTCACTGATGAAAAGAAATGTAAAAGTGGATCTAAAGATACATAACTGTTCTAATGGTAAAATCACATTAGAAGCAATAACAGATCAAAGAAATCATTATTAAATGTGTAACATCTGGAAATCTACAATAAGAAACAACAATATTAGAGCTCTCTGCATTTCAGTGAGTTTTGCTGAGGGCTTGGCTTTGGAGAACACCAATTCCATTGCACTTCTTGTTTTCAAAGTATCTATAGGCCCTAGAGAGAATCTGATTTACCATGACTATCAGTAAGTTGGAGCCCTGGTGCCACAGTGGTTAAGAGAGATCAGCTGCTAACCAAAACGTCGGCAGTTCAAATTCACCAGCTGTTCCTTAGAAACCCTATGGGGCAGTTCTGCTCTGGTCTACAGGGTCGCTATGAGTTGGAATTAACTCTATGGCAGTGGGTGTGATTTAGTTTATCAGTAAGTCAAAAATCAGATACTTTCACTGACTTAGTTCTTGCAGGGGCACCTCTATGTAGTGTGTCCAGAATGAGGCAGCAGTATGAATTTATTCATTTGTACCCTGACTACAGAATGACAAATGTGGTAACCAAATAATTCATTTAAAAATTACAAATTATTTCAACCCAATATTAATTATTACCATTATAGGAAATTACTGAAATGCCAACATTAATCTTTAATTGTTTTTATTAAACTTTATTTAGCAGTGATTAATGTTTCTTTTAATCATGCCAGCCAATACCGCTATTGTATATATAATAAGATGCATACAATGCTTGTATTTGCAGTTAAAGTGTATCCGTTTTCAATTAACTTTTATAGCATCTTAAATTTAAGGAATTCTTCACATACTGATATATAGTTAAATGAATTGCAACCCCTAGTTGGTGCTTAAGACAATATTCTGGTGCAGAGTGAACAATCCAGGTAAACTGTATCTTTTATCGAATTAACACTGCTTTTTCTAGTTGCCATGCAGTTTAAGGGCAACTCCTGTATTCTAATACATTTCTTATTTTCCATTATTTAAAAAATTATCACCAGATGTTCTGTAATTCTGATTTTCAGTACCCTGTGCTATTTGATTAATTGTAATCCAAGGACTTGAGCTTTGTTATTACCCTTCAAATGTAATAAGTGGAAAAAGCATTGGACTAGGAGTCAGGAGACCAGAGCTTTATCCAAATATTGTCATTGATTTACTTGTGACTTTGAGCAAGACTTTTAATCCCAATGGCTCCTTATCCATAAACTAAAACATGGTATTGTATGATTTTTTGAGACCTCTTCCAGTATCAAAATTCTATTTTAGTTTTTGGTTTTCCCTTAACTGTATTTATTCTACCCTTTCCAGTTTGACAATTATTCTTTCTGATGGTGTAAAAGGAATCAAAATAGCTGAATATTTCTATTTCACTTCTGTCATCAATTAATGTTAGACCATCTGCTGTAATATTTAGGCCAAGCTCTACTTATATTTTTTCTCCTTTGCTCTAAGCCTGGCTTGAAAACAAGATCTTTTTGATGACCTCACTCATAGGGTTTATGGAATCCGACAGGACTGGGGCTTGAATCCCAGTTCTGCCATATGCTAGTTGTGTGACATGGGCAAGATTATCAAATTCTCTAAAATTTCCTTATTTATTAAACTGGGATAATATTAGTATCTATGTCATATGATTATTGTGGGTGTTACATGAAAAAACATGAAAAGTGCTCAGTAGCACATCCGGCACAAAGAAAGCCCCTGAGAAATGTTACTCATTTTTCTTACTTTAATTATTTTTTTGCCACCCTTGTCATCATGGTCACCCAGTTGTCATTTTTCCTATGGACTTTTATTTATGAAACACTATTACTGATTTTTCATCACTTCTTTCTGTTAAAAAGCAATGACAGCAATACCTTTCACCTACAGATGAATTCACAGTTTATAAAATATTTTTACACATCTGGTCTGATCTCTACAACAGTGCTCTGAGTTGAGAAAGATTATTTCCACATTACAGATAAGATAGGCTCAGAGAGGTCGAGTAACTTGTTCAAAGGACTTACACTGAGGGCTTGTGACCTCTACCCCTTAGCCCCACAGCGCCTAGCTAGGGAAGTGATTGACATAACCCAGGTAATGGCAGGATGGTGATAAGCAACATTAACTGGTTTTGTGACAGAGTTGTCTGTGATAAACATCTGCACTGGAAAAGTCAAGTTTATTCAAAGAGAACTTTATGTAGATTTGAAAGAACACTAGTATTTTATTTAAGAGTATAAATTACTTGAAATAGAAACAGTTTAAGGGTGTTTTCCCCCCTTCTATAGATTGACTCAAAAGGAGCTCTGGTGGCACAATGGTTAAGTGCTCGGCTGCCAACTGTTGAGTCAGCGGTCCAAATCCACCCAGCAGCTCCATGGGAGAAAAAGACCTGGCAATCTGCTCCCATAAAGATTATAGCCTAGAAAACCCTATTGGGCAGTTCTACCCTGTAATATCGGGTCACTATGTGTCAAAATTGACTTAACGGCGCCTAAAAACAACAACAATACACTGGCTCACAAATAGGATTTTCTCTCAACATTTATTTTTAGCTTAAATGTCGTAACTATGATACTTATAAAAATGACAGTGTCCAATGTGGGTTTCAAGGGAGTTCAGAAGGGTTTCTCAGGTGGGGGTTAGGAGGTAGTGAGTGATCATAGGACATGGAAAATGTCTCTAACTGTGACTAGATGCATTTTCTGGAGAACACAGACTGGGGTAAAAAGTCACACTCTGATTCATCTGTTGTGTTTCCCTCCTTATTTGTCTTCCTCAAACCAAGAGGGAAATAGCTGTTCTTATCCTCTAGGGCAATCTTCTATGAGAAAGTTTCCACCAATTTGAAGAAAAATAGAAAAAGGGCAATGTAGTAAGATTTTATTCCTCAGTTTCTAAAAGTTCTGAGGTTACAACTTTCTGTCGTTTAAAAATGTCCTTTTCTGAAAAGATAGCAATAGTAGATGGTAGTTGATTTTCTTTAATATGCTAGCCAGGCCAAATAAAAAGTAGGTAAATATACATTGGCTTCCAGTATTCTTTTTAACTGTTATTGGTTCATGGAATCCCAAGTCTGAGGCCCGAGGCATCCATGGTAGAGATGCATCTATGGTTAGAATTATCCCTGTGGTGCCTGGAAGCCTGTGGGCATGCGCTTTAGCCAGCACTCCTCCACTGATAAGTTTTCTGGGCTGCAAGCTCTGAATAAATATCCATCTGAGTGAATGACTGCTTTATAGCTGAGTTCCTCCTGAAAAGCAGTCTGAGGAGCTTTGAAATGCTTTTCTCTGACTGAGGCTTCCAGCTTCTCTCTTAAAAAATAAGCCAGACAGGCAGGATTCAGATAAGACATGAAATTGGTCATTATTGGCTGATTCAGCAATAAAGCCACGAAGCAGAATTTGCTAAGTGGAAAATATTCTAAGACTAGGAATGAGAGATAATTAGTATAAGGCAAGGCTTAACTAGCTGAGGAAATTTTTCCATGCTCACAGCTGATAAACTGCTTTTGTAACTTGATGAAATTTTGGTTCTAGTAAGGACTCCATCACCCCAGACACTTTCACACAGACTGCCATATGGGTGTGCTGATAGCATTCAGCCAGAACTCATGCACGTACCCTGGTTATAAGAATTTTCCAAATAGTCACTGAGTCATCAGCCATTAGGGAATAATTTAATTACAAGTTATCCTTAATAACACAATTACCACTTCAGTTACATATTTATTTCAGACTTGAAAACAAAAATCAGAGTAGCAAAAATCGTTTGAAAAGGATTTAAGGGGTCATCTTTTCCATTTCCTTATGGAAACTGCAGCTATGCAGGCCAAAATCTCTAATAATGTCAATTCTACTTCAAAAATCTACAGAATGAAGAATTGGATGTTCTCTTTTATATTAACACCTTCATTATAAAATAACTTTTACATTCTGGAACTGATTTTGGGGGATCTGTTCTAGTTTGTCCGGCTGTAATTGGGCCCCTTTTTGCTATTGGAGGTAGAGAACATACACTTACTTTTCCCCTTTCTAACTGGGACTGAGAAGGATGAGGTGGAGAGAAGGTTTCAGGCATTCTCAAAGTGAGGCGAGCTGGCACCTAGTGTACCCCACTCCATTCCATACGGTAGGAGTGTGCCTCCTCCCCGCCAGCTCCTAATGTTAAAGCCAGGCAGTACACAAAGGCTTCAGACAAAAGACGCATTAGGTATGCCTGTGATTAAAGTTGATTAGCTAGACATCATTGGGAGTTTTGAGTCCAAGATCAGTGGTGAGTCAGATCCAATTTGCATAAACTACAAGGGTTTCATTAAGGCTAATCGTTCTCCTCTGTCCTTTGGCAATAAATCCTCCTTCTATGGGGCTCATTTAAGGAGTCCTGTTGGCGCAGTGGTTAAGGCTCTGACTGATAACCAAAAGATTGGCAGTCAAAAAACACCACCAGCAGCTCCCCAGGAGAAAGATGTGGCAGTCTGCTTCCGTAGAGATTTACAGCCTTGGAAACCCCATGGGGTCGCTATGAGTCAGAATTAACTTGGTGGCAGTGGGTTTTCGTTTTTGGTTGTGGTGCAGTGGCGCCCTGGTGGTGTACTGGTTTAGAGCTCAGCTGCTAACCAAAAGGTTGGCAGTCTGAATCCACCAGCTGCTCCTTGGAAATCATAGGGTCACTATGAGTGGCAATTGATTTGATGGCAATGAGTTTGATTTTGGTTGGTTGGTGGTACAGCGGTTAAGCACTTGGCTGCTAACCGAAAGGTTGGTGGTTGAAACCCACCAGGTGCTCTGCAGGAGAAAGATGTGGCAGTCTGCTTCCATAAAGATTACAGCCTTGGAAACCCTACGGGGCAGTTCTACTCTGTCCTATAGAGTCGCCATGAGTCGGAATTGACTTGATGGCAACAGGTTAATGGGGATTATTTAGATAGAGCTTGAGGAGTCCTGGTGGTGTAATGGTTAAGTGCTTGGGTGCTAACTGAAAGGTTGGCGGCTCGAACCCACCAGCAGCTCCATGGGAGAAAAGACCTGGCGATCTGCTCCCGTGAAGATTACAGCCTAGGAAACACTATAGGACAGTTTTATTCAGTCATACTGGATCTCTATGAGTTGAAAATCTACTCAAAGGCACCTAGCAACAATACCCTTCTAGAGCTCTTGTGTGGATCATTCTTCCTTTGCTATCACTTGTGAGAATGAGAAGATGATGAAATGTTCCTCGTTTTGTCCCAAAGGGTTGTCCTTTTTTGCGTCCTGTCACTTGCACACTCTGTTCCCTGTACCTGGAACACCAACCCCCATAGCCCCCTCTGCTTGTGCCTGTTGAAGCATTTATCACTCTGCAATATAATTTTTTTTTTGTACTTACTTGCCTTTTCTATGGAGCCTTGGTGGCACAGTAGTTAAGAACTTGGCTGCTAACCAAAAGGTCAGCAGTTTGAATCTACCAGCTGCTCCTTGGAAATCCTATGGGGAGTTCTACTCTGTCCTATAGGGTCACTAAGAGTTGGAATCCATTCGACAGCAATGGGTTTGGTTTTGGTTTTGGTTCCTTTTCTACTCTTGGAAAACAGAGATTCCATGGCTAACACATATACCAGTAGCCATCAAGCTGATTCCGACTCATGGAGACCTAAAGTGTGTCAGAGTAGAACTGTGCTCCATAAGGTTTTCAATGGCTGATTTTTAGGAAGTGGATTGCCAGGCCTTTCTTCCAAGGCACTTCTGGATGGACTTAAACCTCATTCCTTCTATTAACAGCTAAGCATGTTAACCATTTGCAGATAATAAATACGTACTGAATAAAATATTGTGAATCACAGGATGGTGGCTATTAGTTAAATTGTAATTGTAAAGATTAAATAAATTTTGTAAGTTGTTGACTAAAAGAAATCTGTTGAATCCACAGTTTGCTCTTAATGTATTCCAGGCACTGTGCAAGATGCTAGGGGAAGGGAAGTAATGAAACAGCTCAGTCCTGCAAGTAGCTTACAATTTGATTTGAGAAGACAAAGAAAATGGAGTAAATGTTAAGAAATTTGTTGTGGAAGACCAAAATAAGAATCACTTCTGACTTGGGACATTAAGGAATGAAGTAGCATTAAAAACTGGGCTTTAATAGATGAATTTTTTTGAAGCATTACCTTGTGTCTTAGGCTGGGTTCTGTAGAGAAGCAAAATCAGTAAAGTGTATAAATACATATATGTAGAGAGATTCATATCAAGGAAACAGCTCGTGCGATTGTAGAGGCTAGAACGTCCCAAGTCCATGGATCAGGGTAGAGGCCTCTCCCAAGTCACGCAGCCGCAGAAGCTGGTGAGCCCAAGATCGGCAGGTTGGAGAGCAGGGCTCCTGCTCACAGGCTGTGCAGATTGAAGAATCCCAGATTCAGCAGATAAGCTGACAACCCAAGTCCCAAGAACGGGAGATGAGATGACAGCAGGCAGCCGCAGGATCCAGAGAGAGCAAAAAGCCAGAATGTCTGCTTATATTCAGATGCGGGCTACACCCCCAAGGAGAATCCCTTTCATCTGATTGGCTATTCACAGTATATTCAATCATGGGAGTGATTACATTAAAACACTGAGAATCATGGCCCAGCCAAGTTGACACACGATCTTAACCATCACCCCTTGTTTGATATGACCTACTTTAAATTATGGGAAAGGAGGAAGCTGGAAACGGGGTAAGAGGAGTAATTTTGGTCCAGTACATGGGGTTATGACAGGAGTTGCTTTGAAGTATTGATAAGTATTGTGACAGTCTCAATCTGGGGTATCACTAAAATGAATACAGATGTTACATCTGGTAAAGGATGACAAGCATGGTGGTAGAACTGGAGAGAGCTAAGACGTATAGAAAGGAGAATGGAAAGAGACCATAGAAACTGCTTGGGAATGTTATGTAACAGAATACTACTGAGTGGGGTGGAGCGGGTCTGTGGGAAAATGAGATGAAGGAAGGGAATGAAGAAGGGAGAGCTAGATAGGAGGAACCAGATTTTAACTACCTATTTGGGAAATTATCTGGGCAGAGTCTGAAATGTGAACCTTAGCTGTCAACCCATACTGGTTAGGTAGGAATCTTTTTCTTTTTATTTATTTTAAGAGGCATTTAACTTAGTCTTATCAGGCTCTCCCTTTATAGAGAAGTTTGTCTCTTAGAAAATAAAAAGATGATAAAACAATTTTACCTAATTTGAAAACAGATGAGTGAACTCTACAGCTCATGAATAGTAACTCCAAAGTTCATTGGTAATTGAGCACTTTATTTTGTTTGTTTAAATAGAGACAATTTTTTTACATATTACATCATATAAAAATATGTCACAAATGCACTTGGCAAATTTGGGTAAAAAAAAAAAAGTGTAGACCCTACCTCTTATCACAGTGAACGACAACAACAACAACCCGTTGCAGTCAAGTCAATTCTGACTCACAGTGACCCTATAGGACAGAGTAGAACTGCCCCATAGGGTTTCCAAGGAGTGCCTGGTGCATTTGAACTGCCAACCTTTTGGTTAGCAGCCATAGCTCTTAACCACAGCACCACCAGGGTTTCACAGTGAAATGCATACTGAAACACTGTACCATGTGGATTAAAAAGAATTGGCGATCTCCCTGACTTCTCAAAACAAGTTAGCTCTCCCCATTATATGTTATCATTGCACATTACAGTATTTCTTTGACTCAATATTATTGTTAGTAAATATGTGTGCATTTATTTATTTTTTTAAAATCTTCAATCCCTTCTGCATCCTCATACTCATGCCCACACGAACAGGGACAATGTCAGTGCTCAGTACGGTGCCTGGGATACAATAGGTGCTCAATACTGTGTGAATAAATGAAATTAAAAACAAAAGTGCTAGAGGAAAACGTAAGATGATATTTTTATAATCTTGGAAAGGAGAAAATGCTTGCACACAGGATAGAATATCAAGAAACAGTAAAGTATTGACAGATATATCTACAAGCAATGAAAAAGTTCCTCACATCGAAAGAATCAAAAGCAACAGATTGGAGGAAAATATTTAAAACATATTGGACAGATTAAATATTCTTAATATATAAATATTTTTCTATAAATTCTGGGAAAAGGGACGAACCAGGGAATTCACAGAGGCGCAAATGGCAAGTAAAAAGAGACTCAACTTCACTATTAACAAATATTACAGCATAAAAAATTGTTATAATATCCAATTTAGAGGGGAAAATGTGGAAAAATGGATGCCCATATACCATATTAGTGCCTACTGAAACTAGATTGATAATTTTGAAGGACAGTTTGGCAGAATTAAAAGCACACATCCTTTCAAATAACAGTCACATTTCTAGGAACCTCTTTTATAGAAACAAAAATGGATAAAGATGTTTGTTGCAGCTTTGTTTGAAATAATAGAAAAACTAGAGATAATTTACGTATCCATAATAGAGAAATGGCTACATGTTGATGCTTTTATGTAATGGAATACAACGAGCTATTAAAAGAATGGGAATGATCTCTCTATATTGGCATAAAAAGATGTCCATATATGTCATAATGTGGTTACTGAAAAAAAGCAGGCTGAAAAATATTATGCATAGGATGATCCCATTTTTGTATTCATTATATATTCATATGTATAAATATATTGTGAATACATATGTATATATTCATAGAAAAAGTCAAAAAGTATAAATATGCAGGGATGGGATTTGGGATGTAAAGGTACGGCTTTCAGTTTTATCTTTATAAATCACTGCATTTTATTTTGTTAGAATGAGTCTAGATTACTTTTGTAAATTAAAAACCTAATAAAAAACTTTAAAAACCATGACATTATAGATTCCAGTTACTAATTATTATTAATTACAACGCTTACTAAAGAGCCCTTATTAACAAGGGTCAAAACCAATGAGCTCTAGGCATCAAAAAGTCTTTTCCATAGTCTGTTGTCGGGAGCTACCTCACCCTTACAATTTGCAGTGCCCAATTGGACTGGCACAAGATGGGAGCACTGGATGATGGTGATGCTGCCACAGGTTTAGAGAATGTAACAATCCTTTAGAGTACCTCTCCTCTAGCCTTAGACCCGAATCCACCTTACTTGTACCACTCCAGGCCTGGGATGAGGCATCTTTAAGTTCTTCTACTAAGTCTGTTGCTTTGCTTTTGGTATGAGCTTTTGTTTGCTGTTAATAACAAAAGAGTTTAGGGACACATTGTATTCCCTTATGTCTTGAAATTCATTCCGCAAATGTTATTCATGACCTACTGTTTGCAAGAGATAGAGCATATCCAATTTTTTTTTTTATAAAAGTAATATTAGGTCTTAATGTTTAGCAAGCATGAGATCTGGAGACGAATATAATCAATGTCACTGACTTGTAAGTGTAAAAAAATGTTGAATTGGCAAATGTTGTGTTATATATGTATTTTTGCCACACGCACAAAAAGAAAATCCACAAAACATTTGTGAACCAGGGCAGAAGGAAAGATTATGGTCAACAGTATGCAGTGTTAACCAAAACTGTTCCTTTCCCATTGGTACATTTCTTCCAAGAACCCGGGTTCTTGAGTTTATTATCAGTTAAACCGCAGTCTTTTAAATGGAAAATTCATTGGTATCAATGTATTACTTAGCTTTTCCCTGAACTTCAAGTCGATTATCAATACTTACTGTTGATGCTGTTTACACAGACTGTCCTTTGTGTAATGCAAATTTGTTCCTTTCCCCAAAGGGCAAAGGAGAAAGAGGAAGAAAATGCAAGAGGAATTCTGAATCTAATTCATGGGCATTGTACTTTTCCCTTTTATATAGAATTAGTGTCAGTCAGAAATAATAGTTAAGTTGGAAAATTCACCAGCTAAAAGAAAACAGTTTTACATGGCAAACCTACTGCCCCAGATAACAGCCTCTGAGCATTAAATTAAATTAAAGAGCCTCTTAAAAGAGCAACAGTAAAACTGATATTCTGTGGGAGGTCTTGTGTCATTACTGTTCTTTTTAGTAAGGACCCTCCCTGGGCACTGTTCTGAGAACTGGGATCCACTGGCGGAATGAGCAAGGGAGAGATACAGCCTGCAGAGGAGTAAAAAGCCTTCTTTCAAGTTCAAGACCTCAGGGCGATGACAAACACTGATCCCCTACCAGCTGCTATTTTCATGTTCCGGCAAGGAATTACATTGGAGAACAAGACTTGTGACGTTTCTTTGGCTGAGAAAAGTTGGGGGAAATCTTCTACCGAAGGGCAAATGGATCTTCCTCTAGATGCTTAAACTATGGCTGTTCTGGGATCCCACATTTTCTCAAATTTGCACAAATGGGAACTGGAACTAGAAGTTGGAACCATTTACTGGTGTTAGTAACAAAGTTTTCTTAATCAAATGGAATTTAGGTTGTTAGCATAAAGTTTATATTACAGTTGTTTAGATGTCCTAGTTTGCTTAGAAGGAAAATGTCACTATCTCCATAATGTAGATGGAGAAATAAATATAATGGCCCACATCTCAGAGAGAGGAATCTCCAGCCCAAGGCTGGTGAGAGAAGGAAACAGTGAAACCAGCTGAATTCAGATAGGTTTCCTATCTTTCCTCACACAATCCTCCTCACCTGGTTTGCTCAAGTGCTTCCTCTTCCTTGAGGCATCCTAAACTTGAATGAATCTTTCTCTTTACTCCAGATGCTCCTCAGAGATTGTCCATTTTGCTACTCCCTTTCACAGCCAAATCTTTTAGTGACTATCTTCATTTTCTCACTTCATTTGCCTCCGTAACTGACTCTATTCAGGCTTTTGCCCTCACCATACCACAGAGACTGCCCTAGTCAAGATCACTCATGACCTCCATGTTGGCGGATTCAAAGGTCATGTCTATGTTCTTATCTTCCTTCACTTCTCTGCAGCATTGATCATATAATTTAGGCTTCTGTTGAATAG
This sequence comes from Trichechus manatus latirostris, assembly GCF_000243295.1. Classification (NCBI taxonomy): domain Eukaryota; kingdom Metazoa; phylum Chordata; class Mammalia; order Sirenia; family Trichechidae; genus Trichechus; species Trichechus manatus. The sequence continues at coordinate 2,163,185 of NW_004443979.1, forward strand.
GGTTTTCCTCCTACCTCATTGGCTATGCCTTCTCAGATGCCTTTACTGGTACCTCCTCTGCTTAACCTTGAAAATTAGAGTGTTCAAGGGCTCAATCCTGATCACCATCTACATCCTCTGTATAAGTAACATTATCAGGACTAGAGCCTTAAAAGGAAACCCTGGTGGTGTAGTGGTTAAGAGCTATGGCTGCTAACCAAAAGATCAGCAGTTCAAATCCACCAGGTGCTCCTTGGAAACCCTATGGGGCAGTTCTACTCTGTGCTATAGGGTCACTATGAGTCAGAATCAACTCAACGGCAAAGGGTTGATAGCCTTAAATACCACCCATATGCCTCACAAATCTACATCTACAGCCCTGGCTTTTGCCCTGAAATCCAGACTTGTATCTCCATCTGCCTACTTTATACTTCTGCTATTTTTCCTGTGTGTTTGGAATGTTATTCCTGAACTTTTCACAGCTGGTTCGTTCTTGTTATTTAGATCTCATCTTATATATTGTCTCTAAGGAAAGGCCTTCGCTGGAAACCTTTATCTGTCTGTCTATCTATCTATCTGGAAGCACTTACCGATGAAGATCAAAGACTACAGCCCTCAGTATGGATTACACGTCAACATAAAGAAAACAAAAATCCTCACAACTGGGCCAATAAACAACATCATGATAAATGGAGAAAAGACTAAAGTTCCCAAGGATTTCATTTTACTTGGATCGACAATCAATGCCGGTGCAAGGAGCAGTCAAGAAATCTGAAGACGTATTGCACTGGGCAAATCTGCTGCAAAAGACCTCTTTAAAGTGTTAAAAAGCAAAGATGCCACTTTAAGAACTAAGATTCCCCTGACCCAAGCTATAGTGTTTTCCACTGCCTCATATGCATGTGAAAGCTGGACAATGAATAAGGAAGACTGAAGAAGAACTGATGCCTTCGAATTATGGTGTTGGCGAAGAATATTGAATATAAAGAACAAACAAATCTGTCTTGGAAGAAGTGAGGCCAGAATGCTCCTTAGAAGCAAGGATGGCAAGACTTTGTCTCACATACTTTGGACATGTTATGAGGAGGGACCAGTCCCTGGAGAAGGACATCATGCTTGGTAAAGTAGAGGGTCAATGAAAAAGAGGAAGACCCTCAACAAGATGGATTGACACAGTGGCTGCAACAATGTACTCAAACATAACAAGGATTGTGAGGATGGCACAGGACCGGGCAGTGTTTCATTCAGTTGTATATAGGGTCGCTATGAGTCAGAAGCAACTCGACGGCACCTAACTACAACAACATCTATCCATCTATCTATCTATCATCAGTCACATCAGTTTTAATTATATGCATAATATGTGCCAGTATATGATATTTTTCTTATTTACTTATCATCTTTTTTTTTCCTTAAATGTAATTCCCTGAGATTAAATGAGTACCTGATACAGAGTAAGAGCTCAATAAATATTTCTTAAATGACTTAAATGAAAGAGTATCAGTTGAAGTTCACAATTTAGCATTTAAGTTTCTATTGTCATATTATTGGCATACTATTATTCCTAAAGTTTTCTGGATATGTATAGATTTTTATATCCCTTAAGAGAAGTGGAGCCCTGGTGGCACAGTGGTTAAGAGCTTGGCTGCTAACCAAAAAGTTGGCATTTCGAATCCACCAGCAGCTCCCTGGAAACCCTATGGGGTAGTTCTACTCTGTCCTATAGGGTTACTATGAGTCGGAATGGACTCAGTGGCAACAGGTTTGATTTTTTTGTTTTTTAAGGGGGGTGGTTAGGTTCAAACAACGCTTGATGAGTGTTCCTACTTTTAGGCAGAAACACCACATGGCTACAAAAGAGATGACGTTTTGTAATTAAAGCAACCTGCTGCGTATTATACTGTCCGTAACACTCAGTTACTGTGCCTGCATTAGCCCCCATCCCCACTAGCCACCCTCTTCTTTCGACATTTCTACCTTTCCTGATGCAACCCAGATCTCTGTCACTCTCTTCACCTGATGTTTCCAATAAGGATGACCCACTTTCAGTCCTTTGATTGCTTCCTTTTGGGAGTGAGTGGAGCTAGAAGCCACTACAACTGCAGAATCAATATCTTATGCTTGTTCTTCTTGGCATCTGTCTGTATTTCTCCCTTAATTTTGAAGAATAATCTTGCTGGATATAAAATTCTAGATTTTTTTTCTTTTAATACTTTAAATGTATCACTTCAGTCTCTTTTTGCTTGTGTGATCTCTTATGAGAAGTCCACTGTAATTCTTATCCTTGTTCCTCTATAAATAAGGTGTTCCCTTGCCCCTACGGCTTCCTTCAAGAATTTCTCTGTCTTTGATTTTCTTCAGTTTAAATGTGATATGCCTGAAGTTTAAATGAGGTATAGATTTTCCTTTTTAGTATTTACCTTGCTTGGTGTTTTCTGAGCTTACTAAATCTATGGGTTGGTATCTGTCATTAATTTTGGACAATTTTCAGCCATTATTACTTCAGATATTTCTTTTGTTCTATTCTCTCTTCTCCTACTGGTATTTTAATTATGCGTAGGCTATACCTTTTGAAATTGTCCCACAGTTCTTAGATGTTCTGTTCTTTCTTCTTTTTTTTCCCATTCTTTTTTCTCTTTGTGTTTTGGTTTGGAAAGTTTCTCTTGACCTATCTTCAAGCTCACTGCTTCTTTCCTCAGCCATATCCAATCTACTGATGAGCCCATCATAGGCGTTCATTTCTGTTACTATGTTTTTTGATTTCTAGTGTTTCCTTATGATTTTTTCTTAGAGATTCTACCTCTCTGCTTACATTACCCATCTGTTCTTGCTTGTTTTCTATTTTTTCCATTAGAGCCTTTTACATAGTAATCATAAAAAACAAAACAAAACAAAACCCAAACCCATTGCTGTCAAGTCGATTCCAACTCATAGCTACCCTATAGGACAGAGTAGAACTGCCCCATAGCGTTTGCAAGGAGCAGCTGGTGGATTTAAACTGCCAACCTCTTGGTTAGCAGCTGAATGCTTAACCACTGCACCACCAGGGCTCTCTAGTAATCACAGTTATTTTATATTCCCAGTCTGACAACTCCAACATCTGTGTCATATCTGAGTCTGATTATGATGTTGCTTTGTCTGTTCAGACTGTGTTTTTTCTTGCCTTTTAGCATACTTTGTAATTTTGTTGTTGTTGTTGAAAGCTGGTTGTGATGTATTGGATGATAGGAACTGAGGTAGATACGCCTTTAGTGTAACATTTTGTGTGAATTTGGCTAGTCAGTGAACCATGTTTAATGTTTACTGCAGCTGTAGGTACCAGACGTTTCAGTTCCTCTAGTGTCCTTGTTTTATCTCCTCTGTTGTCTTTGAGTTTACCTAAAATTTCTTCTTAAATAGATTCTGAGTCTTGCTGCTCTTCCAGTTGTAATACACTGTTATTATACCAGAACCCTGTTGGTGTGATGGTAAGGTACTAGGGAGGGAAAGCATTTTGTAATCTTATGATTAAATCTTAGTCTTTTGATGGGTCTGGGTTACTGGGCTGTGACCTTCACAAGTGTTTCTTAGTCTCCCCCCGACTCCTTAGGTGAGATGAAGGTTAGAGGGAGCTGGAATGGGAGAAATGCACTTCTCCAGGTGATAAATTTTTGTTGTTAGGTGTCCTCCAGTGGATTTCAAACCTCTGGTAAAGTCTTTACCCCTGGAGAGTAGGCTTTTGTTGTGGAGAACACGCTGGGCCTATTTCACAATGGTTACTCTTCTTCTTCCCCTGCCATAGCTATGGGGGGCTCTTGTCCCAATCTTTACCATAGGAAACTGGTAGGTAAAACCCATAAAAGTGTGAGGAACTGCTAATGCTGTGACTCCTAGGATTTGCTCACTCTCAAACTAGTTCACACTCAGCCTCCAGCAATTCATCAAAATTACTATTTGTTTCTACCAGAGACTCCTCTTCCAGGTGAGCAGATCTTAGCTGTGTCTTTGGATGTGCCTGGCTCTCCAGGTTTCAATGTGGTGGCTTGCTCTCTTACCTCAGTTCTCTGATGGTTGTAAGAAAAGTTGTTAATTTTTGGTTTGTTCAGCATTTTTTTGTTACAAGGTTAGGAGTGATGACTTCCAAGCTTTTTACACATTGGACACTGTCATGAATTGAATTGTGTCCCCCCAAAATATGTGTCAACTTGGCTAGGCCACGATTCTCAGTATTGCGTGATTGTCCACCATTTTGTCATCTGATGTGATTTTCCTGTATGTTGTAAATCCTACCTCTACAATGTTAATGAGGCAGGATTCAATCTACAAGATTAGCTTGTGTCTTGAGTCAATCTCTTTTGAGATATAAAAGAGAGAAGCGAGCAGAGAGGGATGGGGACCTCATACCACCAAGAAACAAGAGCCTGGAGAATAGTGCGTCCTTTGGACCCCGGGTCCCTGCACTGAGAAGCTCCTCAACTGAAGGAGATTGATGACAAAAACCTTCCCCCAGAGACTACAGAGAGAGAAAGTCTTCCCCTGGAGCTGGTGCCCTGAATTTGGACTTCTAGTCTCTTAGACTATGAGAGAATAAATTTCTCTTGTTAAAGTCATCCATTTTTGCTGTTTCTGTTATAGCAGCACTAGATAACTAAGACAGACCCCAAACTGGAAGTCTCGGTATCTGTCTTTTATAGCATCTAGCACTCTGCTAAACAGGCCTTGGCACACCGTGTCTTGGCCTGTGTTTCCACCAAAGCTACCTGGCCCATTTCTCCATCACTTCCCATAGCTGCTCTGGGTACTCTTCCTGTCAAGGGAAAGGAATTGGAGCTTTCCCAAGTTGTTTTTAATGGCTTCTAGTCTCTGAAATACAAAACACTAAATGAGTACTTGGAGTGAATGATGGATGACAGCCAAGATTACGACAGGGATTGTCTGACTCAGTCTCTAGTCTCCTTGTCCCAGACATGTTTATTTACATATGGTTGAAAATACTTCTCTGTTGGAGTGGCACCTCCGCCATCTCCAGAAAGGCCATTTATGGCATCTCAGCTGTATAACAGTCTTCCACCAGGCCGTGGTTTTTTAGGTGTAGAGACTGACCCTAAAGCCTTTGATCTTATTTGTGGTTTTGCGTTTTGCACAATGTTAATGCACTTCTACCTTTCTCTCTCTCTCACTTTTTTTTTTTTTAACGTTAGCATTTAGCATGTTTGTGTTAAGTTAAACATTTTACTCACTAATGTTAGCTTTTAGCAGAATAAGCAATTAAGCTGAAGATGACTGCCTGGTGAGTTTTTTCAATACCGACTTGAAATGCAAATTAACACAAACAATTACCAGATACTATACATAGTCTTAAAATGGAAGAGTTTAAATGACATTTCCCTGGCAGTCTGTATGAATCCCAAAGATTAGTTATTCTCCTTATTCAATAAACTAAATATACATCCAACACCCAGTTTGAGGATGCCATCACGTAATTATTATTAACTGTAGCCAGCTCTGAAATAAAGAAGACCTTATCAATTAAGAGTTACCTAAAGAAATAATTCCTATTGGGGGGATATGTTTGGAAAGAGAGACAGCTTAGGTGTTGGGGATGTGTTCTGATGACCTCAGATAATGAAGAGATATGATATTTTAGGGAGAAATATTTTCCCCTAAAAGTCAAAGAGGAAAACTGTTGTGCGTTGAATTGTATCCCTCCAAAAAGATATGAAGTCTTAGACATCTGAAAACCGAAAAACTGAACTCGTTGCTGTTGAGTCAATTCCGACTCATAGCCACCCTATAGGGCAGAGTAGAACTTCCCTATAGTGTTTCCAAGGAGCGGCTGGTGGATTTGAACTGCCGACCTTTTGGTTAGCAGCTGAGCTTTTAACCACTGTGCCACCAGGGCTCCCAATATCTAATACCTAGGAATGTGATCTTATTTGGAAATAGGGTCTTTGCAGATGTAATCAAGTTAAGATGAAGTCATACTGGGTTAGAGTGGACCCTAAATCCAGTGACTGTTGTTATAAGGAGAGGGAGATTTGGAGACAAACAAACATAGGAAAGGAAGACAGCCATGTGAAGCAGAAACAGAAATCAGAGATATGCAGCTGCAAGCGAAGGAATGCCCTAAATTGCCAACAACCACCAGGAGCTAGGAAGAGGCAAGGACAGATTCTTCCTAGAGTCTTTGGAGGGAGAATGGCCCTGCCAACATCTGGATATCACACTTCTAGCATCTAGAATTATGACAGAAAAAATTTCTTTGGTTTTAGGCTGCTCGATTTGTGGTGTATTTGTTATGGCAGCACTAAGAAACTAATACAAAACTAACATTTGTTGAGTCTTTTTGTTCCAGACGCTTTACATTCATTCAGTATTCAACAAATATTTATTAATTAGTACCAGATTTTGGACACTGTTATAATTACTGGCAACGTAGCAGGAATAGGACAGACAAGACCCCTCTTTTCATGAATCTTATATTCTGGTTGGGAAGATTAACAATGAACAACAACAGTAATAAACAAGTAAGATGAATCTAAGAGTGATAAGTACCCTGATATGGAATAGAGTATGACTGGATGAGTGGGTGAGAAAAGAATTCCATTAGATAGGGTGGAACAAGCAAGACCTCTTTGAGAAGGTAACATTTACCCTGAGCAATTAAAGAGTCAGCCAACTACTTATTGCCTTGTCTAATTTTTATAACAACTTTAGACAAAGGTAATATTAGTTCAGCTGAGACAGGCAGATAAATGAATTATTCGACTGAGTTAAGCAACTTCTCTAAAGTTACACAGATTTCAAATTCTATTCCATTTGACTCCAAAGCTGCTCAATACCCACCACATTCCATAGCTCCTTATTGCTCACCAGCTGTCTCAGGCTTAGGCAGAAAACAACCTCTCTTGGCTTACCTGATCTTAGACTTTCGATTTTCATGGAGCAGTAAATTTCCAAAGAAAACTAACACTAAGTCATCAATTTTCTTGATAAGAACATTAAAAAGAAAGAAAGAAAGAAAAAAAAAAAGCCACCCAATTTTCAGTACCTTTTCATAATAGAGGTTATTTTAATATCAAAAAAGTTAAAAGAATTTTTTTAGGTTAAAGAACATGACTTTAAATTGAATAAAGTTTGATTTTATGAAACACGCATTATTTTGTTCCTGTTTTACTTATTTCTCAGAGAACCACTAAAACCACAACATAAGTGGATCCATTTGAGAACTGATGGACTCAATGACCTTTAAGATTACCTTCAACCTTGAGAATCTTAGGCTGATGCGAATTCCCTAGGCTTGATGTGTGGAGAGGCAAGGCAGGTAGACACTGGTGAGGTTATAAACTTTTTGCTAATTGAATTAGTACAGGAAAGGGCAGGACATCTTGACCTAAAATATTTTTAGTTTGAATCTTTTCCCTTGAAATTATTATCCAGCCAGGGGCTATGAGACCATGAATTTTCTGTTCATTAAAAAAACAAAAACAAAAAACAATCAAATCGATTCCAACTCATGGTGACTCCATGTGTTTCAGAGTAGAACTGCTCCATAGGGTTTTCAAAGACTGTAATCTTTTGAGTATCATTGCTGATGTCAAATGGATCTTGGCTGAAAGCAGGGAATACCAGAAAGATGTTTACCTTTGTTTTATTGACTATGCAAAGGCATTTGATTGTGTGAATCATAACAAATTATGCATAACATTTCAAAAAATAGGAATTTCAGAACACTTAATTGTGCTTATGAGGAACTTGTACATAGATCAGGAGGCAGTTGTTCAAACAGAACAAGGGAATACTGCGTGGTTTAAAATCAGCAAAGTTGGTGTCAGGGTTGAATCCTTTCCCCATATTTATTCAATCTGTATGCTGAGCAAATAATCTGAGAAGCTGGACTATATGAAGAAGAATGTGGCATCAGCATTGGAAGAAGACTCATTAACAACATGTGATATGCAGATGACACAACATTGCTTGCTGACAGTGAAGAGTACTTGAAGCACTTACTGATGAAGATCAAAGACCACAACCTTCAGTATGGATTATACCTCAACATAAAGAAAACAAAAATCCTCACAAATGGACCAATAAACAACATCAGGATAAAAGGAGAAAAGATTGAAGTTGTCAAGGATTTCATTTTACTTGGATCCACAATCAACACCTATGGAAGGAGCAGTCAAGAGATCAAATGATGCATTGCATTGGTCAAATCTGCTGCAAAAGACCTCTTTAAAGTGTTAAAAAGCAAAGATGTCACCTTGAAGACAAAGGTGCACCTGACCCAAGTCAAGGTGTTTTCAGTTGCCTCACATGCATTCAAAAGTTGGACAACGAATAAGGAACACTGAAGAAGAATTGACGCCTTTGAATTATGGTGTTGGTGAAGAATATTGAATATACCATAGACTGCCAAAAGAACAAACAAATCTATCTTGGAAGAAGTACAGCCAGGATGCTCCTTAGAAGAAGGATGGTGAGACTACATCTCATATACTTTGGACGTGTTATCAGGAGGAATCAGTTCCTGGAGAAGCCTTGGTAAATGGTCAGAGAAAAAGAGGAAGACCCTCAATGAGATAGACTGACACAATGGCTGCAACAATGGGCTCAAGCAGAACAACGATTGTGAGAATGGCGCAGGACCAGGCAGAGTTTCGTTTTGTTGTACATAGGGTCACTATGAGTCGGAACCGACTCAACGGCACCTAACAACAACAATCTTTTGGAAGCAGATCACCATGCCTTTCTTCCCTGAGGTGTTTCTAGGTGGATTTCACCTGTCAATCTTTTGGTTAGTAGCTAAGCGCTTAACTGTGCCATCCAAGGATTCCTTCTGTTCATTAGAGAGTTCAAACACAAAGCTCTTTAAAAAATAATCTACAAACTGTTTTTCCATAGGCAGTTGCTCTCATTGGCTTAAATAAAGAGGTTCAATTCATTGCTTTTCATATTAATTTAATATAGAGTTAGAAGTAACCATTTGGACTTCAGTTAATAAGAGTATCGGTGTCTTTGCTATGAATATTTAAGTATTGACAAATTTATTATGGTAATGTATCTGTATTTCTCATACTAGCCATGAAATATAAGCAAAACTAGGAAATGTACGAAAGTAAATACTGTTTAAAATGCTATGAAAATATAATGCTAATTACAGAGGAAATAATTTTATATAATAGCAGCAGTAGCATCCTTGAGGCCATTTCTGCAGTGCTTCAAGTGCCTAATTGCATCAGTTGTACCAGAGTTCATCTCATTGAGAGACAGGACGAGAAATGTTGGGCTAAAACCTCAAGCATCAATTGAAATTTCAGTTTTGTACATAAGTAAAAACAGCAAAGGTACAAGCTATTTGAGTGTCTGGCTCTTTTACTGTCAATATAACCATTATTACCTTTATCCTAGTCTATTTTCTTCTCTTGGGCTTAATAGCATGAGCTAAAAGCAATTGATTTCTCAAAGTAATCGAAGGGATGAAGAGAAATACAAATTATGTAAAATGTACCAGGCACAAATGAAAGCATTCTGTAATATTAATAAAGCCCCCAAATGCATAGAATTCATGTGAAGCTTTTCCTCGGATTGATGTTTAGTACTTTTTTTTTTTAATTTCAAGAGAAGTTAATGATGGTAGAAGAAAGAAGTAACAAACGTATGAAGGTAAGTCATCTGTAATCTCGCTACCAGGATAAGCACTATTAATGCCGTTATGAATTCCTTCCAGTCTTTGCTTTAAGTATACATACTTATTAAGATGGGATTATGCTGTGTATAAAATTTCCTACCCTTTCACTAAATAATGTTATGAAGAATTCTCCATGACACACATGCTTTTATATGGTGACCTAGTATTTTGTCATATGGGAATATTAAACTTTTTAAAACCAATCTCTCACTACTAAAAAATTAAGATTGTCTTAATCATTCCCTCTTAAAAATAATGCTGTGACGAACATACTCAAATATGAATCCATATTTTCCACTTTTAAATATTTCTTTAGATTATGTTTCCAGAAGTAGAATTGCAAAATGGTATCGACGTAAGACTCTTCATATCAGAAATATGGAAGCAAGCATCATTGTGGCCTATTAATTCTCACTTCACTGCACCTGCACCCCTATAGGTACTATCACTGAAAAAAGTTTACTTGTTTGATAGATGAAAAATTTTTTGTTGCTATATTAATTTTCATATCTATCTCTCCCTTCCATCCTTCCTTCCCTCCTTTCTAGTGAGATTCATTTATGCATTCATTCATTAAAATATTCCACAGAACATCGTGTTGGCAGGGCTGGCTTCACGGTGTGTATCCTGTGTAGTTAAGCAAAGTCCTACATTTGGAAGAGCCTCGTGTTTGGTTTAATGCTCTGCTGTTGCCATCTTGGAGCCCTGATGGCACAGTGGCTAAGAGCTCGGCTGCTAACCCAAAGGTCAGCAGTTCCAATCCACCAGCTGCTCCTTGGAAACTCTGGGGGGCAGTTCTACTCTGTCCTAGAGGGTCGCTATGAGTCAGAATTCACTCGACGGCAACGGGGTTTTTTGTTTTTTTTTTTTAATTGCCATCTTGAAATTCTCAAAAATTTTATTTTTGAACTTATATTTTGTAGGTTAAGTTTGATGGGACAATGGACTAGGTGTTGTGAGGACAGGAAATACATGCAATAAGCGTCTCTGCTGTTCCTTGCCACTTCATTTGTATATGGTGCTTGTGATGGCCCATGAGCACAGAATTCCAGTGGGCCCAACATGCGTGCAAGTTCAGCAAGACTCAAAGTGGGTATAAGGTAAGCGTGTTACATCTATAACTGAATAAGCGGTGGTGTTGACAGTCCCAAGAAGCGAGGTTTTCCATTCAAAGCACAGTTTGCTTCAAACGTAGAAAGACGGCAATGATGTTTTAAGAAACATGAATGACCAAGGAACCTTTCTTACTCACGTTACTTCCCTCTAATAACCAACCACTTATGCTGAAAATAAGGACATAGAAGAAAGAGAAAGGTAAGTAATTCATTGTTCATTTTCCTTTTAGTGCTTTCTTACTCATCAGTATGAAGAGAATATTGTAAACAGAGTCCTGGAATGAAACGGCAAATTCATAGTGTTGTTCACCCCATGTGAATAATAACTGTCTTTGATCCTCCTACCTCATGGGAAAGAAAAAGAACGTATCTGCCAGTTCAGCTGGGACATACCAGAGGCTATGTTAAAAATATATTCTAATAATGATATCACATTGTGTTTGCAGGGCCAGACTGATGAATTAAATGGGAATATGATACGAATCATCATCCCTGTATCCTTTAAGTCTTTGAGTGTGGCACTAACGTCTGCCAAGACAGTAATGTTTTTGGTCTACAGTGTTGGCTGAGAGTGTGGAGTGGCAATTTCAGGGGTTCCCACTTCACATTTACTAGTAGAATAGTTCATTGACAAAAGAACCGATTTTAAGGTTCTGCCAGTGTCTAAGTATGTCCAGTCCAGTTATTACGCATTTGGAAACCCAGAAAAGATCACCAGTGTGTCTGTGAACCCAGTGGACTAACAGTGGGATGAACCTAGGCCAGAACTCCATTTATTACTCAACATCTTTACATCTCTACTCTAATGAAAAACCAAAACCAAACTCACTGCCGTTGAGTGAATTCTGACTCATAGTGACCCTGTAGGGTTTCCAAGGCTGTAAATCTTTACGGAAGCAGACTGCCACATCTTTCTCCCTAGGAGTGGCTTGTGGATTGGAACCGCCTACCCTCTGGTTAGTAGCCAACCACTTTAACCACTGCACCACCAGGGCTCCTATCTTATCTAATAGGGCAGCTATAATGGAGCTCTGGGTCCCCAGATATTAACATCTGGTTTTGATATTAGGATAATGCTGTCCTCATAAAATGATTTAGGAAATATTTTCTTTAATTTTCTGGAGACACTATTGTAGAATTAGCATTATTTCTTCCTTAATTGTTTGGTAGAATTCACTAGTGAAGCCACTGATGAATGACAGTTTTAACCATAAATTTAATGTCTTCAATTGACACAGGATTATTCAGATAACTGGAAAGAGCTGAATTACACCTTTCTCTAGTGTACTTCCCTGATGGCACAATGGTTAAGAGCTCAGCTGCTAACCAAAATGTCAGCAGTTCAAATCCACCAGCTGCTCCTTGGAAACCCCATGGGGCAGTTCTACTCTATCCTACCGGGTCACTATTAGTTGGAATCAACTCAACAGCAATGGGTTTGGTTTGGTGTTTTTGGTATAACAAAATAACACAAAGCGAGTGACTTTAGAGCAGAAATTTATTTTATCACAGTTCTGGAGGCTTCAAGGCATCAACAGGACTATTTTCTCTGTGTGTTGGCTCAGGAGAAAGATTCTTCCTTGTTCCTTCAGTTTCTGGAAGCCGTGGGCATTTCTTGGTATCCCTTGGCTTATAGACAGATCCTGACATGCTGTCTTCCCCTGTGAGTGTGTAACCGTTTCCATGTCTGTTCTCCCGTTTTATAAGATGCCACTCAGACGAATTAGGATTGGGACCCATCCTACTCTGGTATGACCTCATTTAACTGATAACAAAAAGAAAAACTCTGTTTCCAAGCAAGGTGACGTTCACAGGTACAGAGGGCAGGGCTTCAAAATATCTTTTTTGGGGGACACAACTCAATCCATAACAACTGCTAACCAAGTAAGAGGCTGTAGGTCCCTTTGGTGGGAAGACTACTTTTTTATATTTTATATTTACTATTTTTTTATATTTCCTATGATGTTGCAAGGCCTTTCCTCAAGGAGAACAGGCTTTCTTTCAGTAGATGAGTTCTGAGTTGAGAACTGGCTCAAGTTTGAAAACTGGGCAAGGGACTGTGACCAAAATGGAGTTTGCCTGCTTTGTAAATAGCTGAGCAATGTGAGATGGGAGCAACGCTGTCAGTTTGTGGAGTTAGCGATGATTCTGTGCATCATAAAAATGCATTGTTTTTAGGAAGTCTTTTGTCATTAGGTTTTTTAAATGAAATGTTCAATTGCACAAATATTATGTGTGTTTTCCTACTGAACATAATCTGAGGCTGCAACATATAAACTCTAAAAAAGCCCAAGAAGAGCTGGTAAATAATCATATTCTCAAGTAATTATTGTAGGAAAAATGACTTGATAGTTTGTGTTATTGTAAAAATGTTAATTATTAAACTAATTATGTCCATTTTAATGTGAGGTGATGTTTCTAATAAAAATGGGTATCATATTGGGAGTCCTAGAAGACATTCATTTTTATCTTTCACTTTTATGAATTTCAGTAATAATTTTAAGTAATTTAATTAATTACTTCAATGGTGATTACAATTTTGACTTAAAAGAATCAGAAATTGAATTACGTGCATTATACGAGGGAAAGTAATGTATCCAGTAGATAAAGAGTGTTACTTGTATAATATTATTGAGACCATCTATGTCTGTGTAATTTTTATCTGCTTAAACCATCAGTTGTTGAGGGGGGAGATTAAAATCTCCAAATAAAATGGTTGATTTATCTATTTCCTCTCTGTAGCTTGTCAATGTTGCTTTATATATTCTGAGGCTATATTTTCAGGTATATATATGTTTATGATGGTCATATTTTCTTAATATATTGTTAATTTTACAAGTATTAAATACCTCTCCTTGATTCTTGTAAGCTTTTTGCTTTGAATTCCATTTGGTCAGATATTAACTTTGCTACCCTGGCTTATTTTTATTTTTTTTTTGGACTGGTATATCATTTTCGCACTTTCTTTTCTTTGTTTTTTAAGCGTGTCTCATACCCACCCAGTGGCTCTGTGGGATAGAAGACCTGGCGATCTGCTCCTATAAAGATTACAGCCCAGGAAACCCTATGGGACAGTTCTACTCTGTCATATGGGGCCACTATGAGTTGGAATCGACTTAGAGGCACACAACAACATACAGATATTATATTGATAGTTCTTTATAAGAATCAGTCTGAGGATTTCTGTCTTTTGAATGGAGAGTTTAACCCATTACATGTATTATAATTACTTTTTTTTATTATGTGTTAGGTTAATCCATTTTTTGAGAAGGCAGGTATGTTCATTCATTTTCCTTAGTGTGTAGTATTCTATTGCATAAATATGTCAAAATTTGTCTATTCTGTCTGTAGATATTTGGGTTATTCCCAATTTTAGGTTATTACAGATAATGCTGTTTTGAATATTCTTTACATATACACTGCTGTGCACATAGTTTTCAAAGGTTTATTATGTGTAGGTGAAGGATTGCTGGATTATAGGATAGGGCATCTAGATTTTCTAGATAATGCTGAAACGTTTTGCAAGGCAGTTGTGCCTACTTACATTCCTGAAAGCAGTGCTTGAGAGTTTCCCCTTCTCTAAATCCTCAGCAACACTTGATATTGTCAGAAGTGTTTTTTCTACTTTGATATCTCATTTGAGTGTGTAGTGATATCTGATTCTTATAATTCCTTCATATAAAATATGTTTATTAGTCATTTGGATTTCTTCTTTCATGAAGTGTCTGTTCAGATCTTTTGCCTGAATATACTACTTACTAGCCAAGTAAATTTAAGCAGGCCATGTCTCAGTTTTCTCATCTGTGTAGTGGGGTTAATGAACTCTGACTTTAATGTCTTAACACAGTAACATTAGCTTGGCATTGCTACATCTGTGCAAGGATGGGAATTACATTTGCCGGAATCACCTTCCCTGTACGGTTTCAAGCTACTGTGAGTTAAAAGAAGAACTCACTTGAGATTTGGAAGGTGTTGGGGAAGCAGAGATATCTTGGAAGGTGGAAGGAGACAAACACAGGGATGGGCAGACACCTAGGTGTGTGTTGAGTCCAAGGTTGTCCTCATTCTTCCCACTTTTCATTCAGCTTGTTCTCCTGACTGCTGGCTCTGGAGATCAACAGTGTCCTCAGCCCCCTATCAGCCACTTGGTTCCAGACCTACCAAAAACAAAAACAAAACCCTTTGCTGTTGAGTTCGTTTCAACTCATGACAACTGCATGTGTTACAGAGTAGAACTGCTCCATAGGATTTTCTTAGCTGTCATCTTTACGCACGTAGATCACAAGGCCTTTCTTCCATGGTGTGCTGGGTGGATTCGAACTGCCAACATTTAGATTAGTAATCAAGAACAAACTGTTCACACCACAGCAACTTCCACAGAGCAGAAGCTTCCTCAGAAGAGGCAGTTGCCATACAATCAGCATAGCTGCTGAATTTCCCTCAAGCTTTCTCCTGGCCACCAGAGTTTGCGCTTCAGACTGACAAACTCATTAAGCTCATTAACCACGAGTCTATTTCAACTCATACCAACCCTATAGGACAGAGTAGAACTGCCCCATAGGGTTTCCAGGGCTGTAATCTTTACAGACACAGACTGCCACGTCTTTCTTTGGCAGAGCAGCTAGAGGATTCGAACCACTGACCTTTTGGTTAGCAGTCGAGTTCTTCACCACTGTGCCACCAGGGCTCTTTTTCAGTGATTTTTCTTTCTCTTATCCTCCTACTTTCTCCTTCCAGATCTCCATTTGCCCTGCTCCTACCATGGCTGTGTAAGCTTTTCATTCCTGTATAAAACCCCTTATTTCTGTAATACTTGTACCGGCTCTGATATCCTGATTTAACTCTGACTGATACAATAGTTCTGACTGAAATAAAACAAACATGCAAAAGTTCTTTAAAAGCTCTACATTGCTGTTCAAATGTAATTACTGGGTTGACCTAACTAATGTATTTCTGTGCCTCTTAAATAGAGGAGCAGATCAGGTGACATTTAAAAAAGTAACAAAAGCAAGCCAGCATATGCTGTTATGGATAGCATGTTTCATGAAAATACTTTATCCTGTCATTCGTCTGACTAAGGGCGTTTGTTTGTTATCACACTGATTGCAAAATACTCCATCTTGCCTTCCTTATCAACTGGATGGCTTGGTAAGAAAGAGGATATAAAATAGACCTTAGAGACTATTTATACAGAGTCTCTGAGACACACATCAGGCATTCTCAATTAATATTTAAAGGACAGAATGTAGTCAAATATCTAGAGACACAAATTAAGAACACCTGCGATGATACAGGCACAAGGTAGAAATGTATTCTAAAACGATGTGACAGTCCTCTACAGTAAATTGCTCATTTCTAGCTGCCTCTGTGACACATTAAGGTGGAACCTGGCAGTGGGTTATTTTCAGAGTTTGTCAAAGATTCAGACATTGTTGATATTATTGGTGACAGATTCCCTGGGTCCACTGAGCTAACTTATAGCTTTGTGAAGGTAATAGTTTTCTGGTTAATAGAGCAATAATTGGTTAGCCAAATAGTGAATTTCAGCAGCTGTTTTCATTACTTAATGGCCAGAATAACAGTAATAGGCCTATTTGACCATTCAGAATTTCACAACTGACACTTCTTCATTGATCATGAGATACCTCAGGGAAGCATAGAAGAGACTTTGTGAGCAGAATTATTATATTCAAAGGATAATTGGAGTAGTAGTAGTGACAGGGGAGTGCCAAGTGGCACAGTAACACTCTTCTAATTTGGACTCTGTTATTAAAAATCCTTTACATTTTATAATAGCTTACGTTTCTTTTTTCCCCTCATGATGTACTTTTCAGTTAATTTAATAATCTGTGTGCAAGATCATGACCTATGCCCCATGGGTGAGTACAGGATGATTCCAGTATGATTTCTGTCACCAAAAAGCTTATGGTAATGTAGGAGAATAAATCCAAAACACCCATTGCTGTCGAGTCGATTCTGGCTCATAGTGACCCTATAGGACAGAGCAGAGCTGCCCAATAGGGTTTCCAAGGCTGTAATCTTTACAGAAGCAAATTGCCACATTTTTCTCCCATGAAGCGCCTGGTGGGTTCAAACCATAGACCTTTTGGTTAGCAGCTGAGAGCACCAGGGCTTCTTAGAAGAATAAAGATCTACATAATTTAACAACATATGAAAGCCATAAGAAAGCAGAAGAAGGTTGTGGTTTAATTTATTTAGAAGTTTGATTTATTTAGAAGAAACCGATTGCCATGAATGAAATTACATTAAAAAAATAAGTTTTGACGCGTAGATGGTAGGTCTGGCTTTGGACATGCAAATTTTTCAATTAATATTTACTCAGGGAACAATTTTGGAACATCTGGGTAGTTGTCAAAGTGCATACCAATTTCAGAAGAAAGGACAAGTTTAAAGATATAGATTTGGTAACCACCTAGCTTATTGATTTTTATATAGAATATGTACTTAACATTACCATGAGGTTTAGGATTAGTAGAAACCATCGCAAGATGGGACAGAGAATAGTTTTCAATGGAGGCAAAAATACAGGTGTCCCTTTATTTTGTATTTTAATAATTTTATACCTCTTAGCTATGAGGAACGGAAGAATAAACCCTCTCTTACGGGTAGCCTTATGGGTGTATCTATACACTGAAATAATTTTGAGTAGGTGAGAACTAATGACCATTGGTTCAGATGATTGGAAAATTGCCAGTATACAGTGGGGAAAAAAGTACAGAAAAAGTAAAAAGTAAGGAAATAATTAATAGACCAAACCTAAACTTGTGGGCTTAGAAATTATTACTAGAGTTAATATATCAGTATTCAGAATTATTTGATAAATATGCTAAGCAACGTTTCTACTTTATGTCTATTTTCTCTACCCTTGGTTTTCTCTCCTACTTATATCGTCTCTTCACTTAATCATCAAGTATTTATTGAACATCTTCTCTACACAGGTCATTCTACTCCTCCATTTCCCAGCTTTCTCAATTGCCCTCTTAAGACAACAGTTGGCATTTGGAAGATTAATAAGTAAGAAGAGTCAGCAGAGCACAGGCTACTCTGCTTGATTTTTTTCCCTCAGTTCTATTGAAGGTGTTCCCAATAGTGTCATTTTTGACAAAAGACGATACGTGTAGATGAATAGTTTCCAGCATTTGGCTCAAAAGTGTGATAAAAATGTCAAGTTGTAGAACCCTTAGGTGAATGGTATGCATGATGCTAGGCTTGGAGGCTTGTTTATACTAAAAGTGATAAGCCCAACAAAGCAAGTTATCACTAACTTGAGACAAGAAGCAGAAGGTATAAAGGGTTTCTCAGGGGATAGATATATTCTGAGAAGACCTGAAATTCTTTGTAAAGAAATCCTACAGGTGAATTGTACCTTGCTAGAGAGAGTGATATATAACAACTAGAAGATGAGTATGCTGGCTGGATGAATGGTGATGACTGAAAAAGCCGTTGTAGTTGGGAATCAGGCTATAACATATGTATGGTTTGTTAGCTTATTGCATTGTAAGTCAAAAATACTCACCATAATTTCCCCCAGTAACTTAATTCTTAAGCTGAACTTACTGGCTATGAAGCGTGCTTTATGATAAAACAAACAAAAAACAGAATAGTTGCCATCGAGCTAATTCCGACTCATGGTGACCCCACATGTGTCAGAGTAGAGCCGTTCTCACAGGGTTTTTGATGAATGGTTTTTCGGCTTTTCTTCCTACATGCCTCTGGATGAGGTTGAATCTCCAACCTTTCGGTTAACAGCCAAACACGCTATTTGTACCACCCAGGGACTCCTCCTTCCCTATGATAAAAAAAACCAGTTGTCATCGAGTCAATTCTGACTCATGGTGACCCCATCTGTGTCAGAGGAGAACTGTGCTCCACAGGGGTTTCAATGATAGATTTTTCAGAAGCAGAATACCAGGCTTTTCTTCTGAGGCACCTCTGGGTGGACTTGAACTTCCAACCTTTTGGTTAGCAGCTGAATGTGTTAACTGTTTGCACCACCCAGTGACTTCCCTGCCCTATGATGAGGGCTGACAAAATGGCTAGAATGTGGAAAACACTAATGTTGAAAATATTTGGAGCTAGATGGGGTTTATGAAGAGTAGCACGAATTCCTTTCAGGTGTTTTGGATAATCAACTCAATTCTTGCTGCCTTTGGATTTTAGCCAAGTCAAATTAGGATTGAGTAAGCAGTAGATGTAAATTCAAACACCCACATGTGGCATTTTAGCTTCTTTGCAACTGACACCCACCCTTCCTTCCTAACTGTATTTGCTGTTATTCTCCTCCATGAATCCTTGCTCCAATCAAGCTGGTGCACTCCCAACTGTCCCCCAGGCTTTTTTTGTTCATTCTTATCTCTATGTCTTTGTTGCCTATCTTCCTTTCTGAAATATTCTCCCCCATTCTCTCTAGCTAAATTCAGCATATCTTTAAAGGCCTAACTGAGGTCCTAAATCCTTTGGGAAGACTTTGTTTCCGTCATCTACGGTGGGCTCTTCTTCCTTTGAAATTCTATGGCACTTATTATCTGTATCATTCATTTCGAGTACATTTTGTACTTACGGTTGTTCTCTTTGCTATCTTTCCTTCTGTCCATTTGGATCATCAATGGCAAGTAAGTTTCATCTGGCATACTAGTTTCAACCATTGAGAAGGATTCTGAGGTCAATCTGACCGTCAGAGAGATATTGTACTCACATTGGTTAGAGACGTCCGCACTGGCTCATAGGAAGGGAATAATGGCATGGGAGCCACACATGCCATTCTTGAATTAGAGTATAAGCTCTTGGAGGGTGGGGTGTGATTTATTCATCTTTGTACCCTCTGTGCGGAGCCCTGGTGTGCACTGGTTAAGTGCTGTTCTGCTAACCAAAATGTTGGTGGTTTGAATCCACCAGGCATGGGAGAAAGATGTGACAGTCTGCTTCTGTAAAGATTACAGTCTTGGAAACTGTTTCGGGCAGTTCTACTCCGTCTTAGAGGGTTGCTATGAGTCGGAATTGACTGAAAGGCAACGGGTTTGGTTTTTTTAGACCCTCTGTGCCCAGCATAGTGCCTTGAATAAAGAAGATGCATCCTAAATATTTGTTGATTGATTGTGTTGGTTATCTAACAATTTATGCAAATGAAGGAGCTAGTGTCCGTGAAAAATGTTGAACACTAACCAAGAATTTTTATTCCTTTGGCTTTATTCTTTGAGAACATTCTTTGGCATTATAGGGCAAAATCAGAGTGGGAGAGTGTGTGCAGCTGAAGGTTGAATCGGCTCTCAAAATACCGTCTTGGTAGTAGTAAAATAAAGCACTGATGCTGAGGTCAGAAGAGCAAAGTAGAATAAAAAGACGGCTGAATACTACAAAGGGAAACGGCTGTGAGTGGTTCATTATCACCAGGTTGCTCCTAAAAGCTGGCTCATTGATTTAATGATCATGCCATACCCCGAGCTGCTGAATGTTCACTGCAGTTAAAAAGAGATTTGTCCTCATCAAAGAACTGGGATATGCAATTCCAGCATACAGTTTGTGAGCCAAATTTTGTGTTGTAAAATTCAGAATGATTCGTTGTTTCTGTTCTCATGCTTTTGTCCTGATCTTTCCTTACTATATAAGCCCCTTGCATTCCTTTAAAAATTCTTTTTGTTGTAGTCGTTGTCCTTATTCAATCCTATGTCCTTCTTGCGTGCACTACTCATTAGAATCTAGCCTCTTCCAGAGTCCAGTAATACTTTCTGGTTCCTGGGATGTTATTTGGAAGGATGTTTTGTGGTCAGCAATAACTACTTTCTATGAGTAGTTTATTAACAGGTCCTGCCTGAATCAAGGGATTTTTTTTTTTTTTTTAATTGTTGGTATTAGGGGAAGCTGCATACCGTAAGGATTTGCATATTTAGGCTTTTGTTGTTGTTAGGTGCCCTTGAGTTGATTCTGACTCATAGCGACCCAACCCTACGTACAACAGAACGAAACACTGCCCAGTCCATTTAGTCTTTAACCAAGTAAATGACTTAAAATTGTGCATTAGTGGCTGCCAAGGAGAATGTAATCTCAGTTAATTTCCTGTAGAGCAGATGACCCAGCCAAAGTGCAATGCTACAGGATTAAGAATGTTGAATATGTTACACTGACCCTTGCTGGTTTTTTTAAAATCTTTTTTTATTGTGCTTTAGGTGAAAGTTTACAGAGCAAACTAGTTACCCATTTGATAGTTTGTACGTAAAGTGTTCCATGACATTGGTTGCATCCCCTACAACGTGTCAGCACTCTCCCCATTTCCGCTCTGGGTTCCATTTGCTGTATTTTTAGTGCTTTTCTGAGAGGATTTCTTCTCAGGTAAAAAACTCTGAGAAAAATTGAGAAGGCTTGAATACTAAAGTGCCTGAGGGAGAGTTCAACACACTACCATCACACACACGCATGCACACACACACACACACATTTGCACACGTATGTGACTGCATATGTGCATGCAGACATGCATTGTCGTATGTGCGTGTGTGTGGACATGTACATTCCAGGTTAGCTTTTGTTATTAATGACTAGCACAGGGTCGGGCTATTTGCCACAATCAAAATTGGAAACTTAGAACTCTTGACACGTCTCGTCAATTTGATCTTTCCAATTTCCTCAAGCTAATGAGGGTGATGGCTTTATTTGACACTAAAATATTTAGGAAATGCCTTAATCTAACAATGTGACAAGATAAATTGAGTTTAAGATAGAAAAAGAGTGTGGTCCTTTAATGAAAGCAAATGTATTTCTAAGAAGACTAAACGCAGTTCATCTTGTCCCCCATGTATTTCAATAAGAGTGCCCTGTAATAATTAATGTTTAGGAGCATAAAATAAGGAAGGAAATTATTTTGAGCTTCAAACCCTTAAGGAATGTTATGTTACTGCAAAAATATTTCCTATGTTACTCATCTCTTGATTTGAATGTAAAACTAATTTCACTTCTCTAAACCAAGGTATTTGCCAGCCTCACTAGGGTGGATTGAGCTTATAAAATTATTAAGAAAAGCCACAAGCAATGCAATTTGCAATTTTGTGAAGATATGTGCAATGCATCTATACTACACTCGCAGATTATTATCATCTAATTATCTTTGGTGGGCAGGACCTGGTTTTTGCCCTTGAGAAGGAAAATTGCAGTATAACCTTTGTCTAGGTTTATAGACCTAGACCTTGAGTGTTCCTACTTGGGCTGAGAAACCAATTTAAGATCTTTCGGTTTGGGAGATAAGAATGTAAATTGGTTTCTTTTGTACCCTTGAGACAAGGACATCTTCCCAATGAGCAAACCACTAATCCTAAATAATGATGATTCTGGTCCTATTTCTCAATTTAGTCAGATATCTAATACGCTAAACCACATTTAGCCTTTTGAACATGTACAGTTAAAATGATGTTTAATAGTAGTTGAATGATGTTGAGAAGAAAATAAATGGCTTATACCAGTTTTTTTTAGACTTACTGTTTTTCTACTTAGAAAACATCATCTACATTTGAAAGTTGAAATAGTATCATCATTGCTTTATAAATATTCATTCATTCATTCATCTTTCAAATAGTTATTCAGAGCTTACTTCATGCTAATTATTATGAGGGACATATAGAAGAATAAGTTACATTACTTGCCTTTAAAAATCTTATTGATAAAGAAATAAAGATATGTATATGTGTATGTGTACACATATTCATACACTGAGATAAGCATCACGAGGAAAAAAGTAATAAGGTACAAATGCAATGGTAGTAAAGAGGAACCATTGATCATTTATAGTAATGACAGATAATGTGTGTTAACATTTTTCCCACCCTGTTCCCTAAAGATGACCAGATTCTTCAGTGACTTTTTGCCTTAGTGAAGGCTTGTGTATAGGGCCAGCTATTGGACATTTCCCTTCCTGGTTTGTTTTACCCTAAAACATGAGCTCAATGAAGAAATGATGCTAAGTGTCTTTGTGGTCAGTAAGAATAAAAACCAGTTGCCATTAGGTCAATTCTGACTCATAGTGACCCTATAGGATAGAGTAGAACTGCTCCATAGGGTTTACAAAAAGAGGCTGGTGGATTTGAACTGCTGACCTTTTGGTTAGCAGCCGAGCTCTTAACCGCTGCGCTACCAGTGCTCCCAATGAGAATAGAGTGAGTAATTTCTTCATAACTAAAATAAGCAGTTGCAAGTTGGGCAGAAAAGAATCTGGAATCTGGATTACACTTAGTGGGATTACCACCAGGGGAATGTAGATCTTCAGAGGGATATCTGTATGCTGTACTTAAGAAGACTTGAGCCCAGGAACTGAGGTTCTGACCTTGATAAAGACTCCTGGATTCTATATAAGGCATACAAGCAGAACTATATGATCCAAAGGAACTATTCAGTGTAAACTTGAATGAATCAATGAAATAAATAGAGAGATCTGCCTTATCTCCCTGGCCCCATATCCTGGAAATTACCTGGCAAGGGAGAGTTCCTGTAATATTTGAGAGGGATGGGGCTCAGGGTCTAATCTGAGTTGATTTAGAGACGTGAAATAATGTGTTAGTTCTTATGGGCTGAATTTTATATCTGCTACATGTGAAGACTTATTAGGCTTTGCTACCAATCACTGTGCAGACCAGATATGCTCCATGGACTGATCGTAGTTCCTGAGAATGAAGGCCAACACATTTTGAGAGCATGGCTAAAAACTTGATTGGTATGCATAGATGAATGTGGGCTCTGAGACGTTACGATGATTTGGGGTAAACCAATGCATTATCATGAGAGTGACTTTGAAAAATCCTGGAAAATTACAGGCTGTTGATAGATTCATGTCTCTCCTATTTGCAAAATAATAATACAAAAGGAAGGGGCATAAATGTTTTTTAAGGAGAGGAAGGATACCTGGCACCCCTGTTTCAGAATCCTGTAGTAGAAGAACACTTACCTAGCACCAAGCCTAGATGTAGTAACTGAGGCACAGACTAATGCAATGGGACAGGTGGGAGGAAGCTCTTTTGCTGAAGAAGGAAGTTATGACCTTCCAGAAGTAGAATTTCTGGACATGAAGATCTCACTTTGGAGAAGTAAGCTTTGACTCCTTGAGCACATCTCAGAGGTACTGCAGCAATGACAGGCAGCACTGAGACTCAGAAGGGGCAACATTTGAGGGATATCTGAGTCCATGGCCCAGATATTGAAACCATCATACTCTCAAAGAAAATAATGCCCCTGGGATTGTGTCTGAATATCTGTGTCCTTTGGAATAGGGTTTGAGTATGTTTTAGAATGGGCCAGCTACTGCTCTACATACACATCAGATTAAGATTAGAGACCAGGATGGAGAGAGTTCCAGCCCTAGAATCTTTAGACTTGGATGTGTATATTTAGTCGGTTTAATGTAGGTTTGAGCAGATACAAAACTGTAGGGAACATTCCACACAAAACATTTTTTTAACATTACTTCTTTCTGAATTTCTTCTTCTATAAAATCTGCTAAAGTAGAGCATGGCAGCATTTGATCGTCTTCATGGTTCGTAGGAGCTAGAAACAAATAGATTGTTTCCAGTGACAGCAACCCATGCTTTGGCAGCTGAGACTGATAAAGACTTACTGAAATATTAAATGCCTTCACAGCCATTTTATAGAGTTTTGGCGAATCAGGTGAGAATCCTACTCACAGCCTATCAGAGAGCCAAATGCCTAAGAGAAGGAAATGGGAAACATCACCAAATTTACAAGCCTTTTAATCAGCTATTAATATGGTGCCTTGAAGCATGTGCTGAGAGAACAGGATTTGAAATTGGAGATAAGACTCCAAACGAAATGCAAAGACTGCTCCTTGTCTTAAAGGGAAAATATTTCTAAGATAATCCCGAAGAGTTTAGTGAATAGGCTCCTGTTTTTGTTTTGTTTGTAGGGAGATGGAAATTTTGTAGTAGATCATGTCTGTGAAGTTACTGCTGATAAAATGGGAGCTAAGATATGCTTGGAGTGTCTTGGGAAGCCAGAGAAAGACCAGAAACTGGAACCAGACACCAAAAACTAGAAGATTACAAAAGGGGAAGAAAGAAGATGAAACACTCATCAAGTTGCCCATGGACCCTGAGGAGGGCAGGGCCTGGATACTTATACGGAAGCTGCCCTGTCACTTTATCCTCTAATGTGGATGCATGCAAGCTGGGACCTAGCACCTAGGAAATGACCAATACGGTGACCTAAGTCCTAGTTTTCTCTGGAAAGTCCCGGTGTATTCCTGTTGCCCAGCATGATTATACGTTCAGCCATTCAGGAGGTAGCATATGATCAAGAACCGATGGTACTGAAGGAAGAAGTC
>NW_004443979.1:2190014-2232814 GCF_000243295.1 Trichechus manatus latirostris
GCACCAAATGCAAAAGATAATTATAAAACATGAGTCTTCCCAGTTTTGCTCTTCTTAAGTCTGGGCTTATTGAAGCTATCATGCTAAGAAACTTTGAGGATGATGCAGAAAGAGGGGGAACAATTTAGCCAAGATCAATAAAGAAATTTTGGGAGAGGAGGGTATCAAGACAAGGGACCCCCAAACCATTTTGTGGCAGAGCACCAAGACTACTGATAAACCTTATAGACTATATCTGCATGGTAGATAGAGAGAGACTGGACTTCAATGGGATTCTGAATTTGTGAACAGGGCCAGAGCTGCCCTACCTAAGGGAACTGTTGGTGGAAGCAATAGGCATTTAATCAGAAGCCATTAGGGACTGAGGACCAGAGATGCTACTTGATACCTTGGTATTCCTCATTGAAGGACCAGAGATGCCTGGATGGAGGATGTAAAACATTAACTGGGCTTTTAATGATAAATAATAATTAAATATATGGACAGAGAGGAGAGAACAGGGTGTACAACAGCCAAAGGTAGGATAGCTAATGGTGTAAAGGAAAAATAGTCAAATCCTTAAATTATCCCAGAAGCCCTACATGATTTGGCTCCTGATTATGTCTTCTGACTTAATTCTTGACCCTCTCCTCAACCACACCATATACCTTCCTACATTGGGGCCTTTGAACATGCCATTCCCTTAGCCTAAAATATTCCTTTGCCCATTCTACTTTCACCTGGATGGAACCTTCTGGATCTTACAGTCCAGCTTTTATGTAATTTTCACAGATAAGTTTAATGTCTAGAGACTCAGTAAGGTGCTCTCTTATACACTGTCATTGCACACTGTGTATTTATGTCACACTTATCACAACTGTAATTAAAATGATGAGCAATTATTTGCTTAACATTTGTCTTTTTTTGCTAGATTCTAAGCACCACCAACTTAGGGACAGTGTCCTAGTCATTACGGAATCCTCACTATAGGACAGGACCTGGCTCAAAATAGATGTTCAATAACTATGTCATGCATGAATGAATGAATTAGGCTGGAGCATGGGATATATTACAGGATGCTCTGGAAGATAAACTGGAGAGATAGGCTAAAATAGAACTTTGGAGTGTTTTGTGTACCAGCCAGGGGAGTTTGGTGTTTTTCTAGGCTGTGGAAGACCCTTGAAAGTTTTCAGAGTACAGAGTGTTCTATCCACATTCAAACCATTGGCAAACACTTTCAAATTATGCACAATCCCCAAAGCACCCAATAGATGTTGACAGCTATATGTTCATAAGGCAGAAAAGTAGGGTGGAGGAAGGGAAATGGCATTGACTTGTATGGAGTCATGTTTCTTACCCTCTCAAGCAGTAGACACATACCACAAGCAAAGAAAAGCAACAGATAAAAAAACAAAACAAACCAAAACAAAACAAAACTTTCCATATAAAGTCTCTGTGAAAGAAGTATTTTCTGAAGTTAGTTCCATCTAAAACCGACAAATTTGGCAAAGTAGAAATGACTTAGCAGATGATTTCATAGAGCAGTGACTCAGCTTTTAGTGCAGTTGTATAGAATGAAAGGTCGTTCTCTGATCTTTCCAAGCAAGCAGCAGTGCTACATCCTTAGTGCTTCTTGCACAGCGTAGCCTCTATTCTTTTGACTTTATCTCTGGGAAGCTTTCAGTATGCTAATACTACTCTGTTAACAAGATCCTAACAGAACTCACCAGGCAAGAACTTCTGTTGCTGTGCCCTCAAGTCAGTTCCAACTTATAGGACCCTATAGGACAGAGTAGAACTGCCCCATAGAGATTCCAGAAATGTAAATCTTTACTGAAGCAGACTGCCACATCTTTCTCCCATGAGGTGGCTGGTAGGTTCAAACCGCCGACCTCTTGGTTAGCAGCCGAGAGCTTAGCATAAACTTTTAGGACACAATTATTTCAAATACTTCATCCAGTGACTTTTGTGACAAACCACAGTTGATTCTGCATCCCCAGATGAAAGCAGAGTAAAGACCTGCTCTGAGTGTTGTATCTTTTCACTTCCAAGTTATGAATGACCTTGCTTCTCAGGGCTCAAAGAAATAGAGAAATGCAGAGATCAAGGAAAAGTGAGTTTAGGTCCACTGTCCACAGCCAAATGCACCTCACCCATGTGTCTTCTTGGAAACTGTCTAGAGACCTGACTTACAAAGCTGCATAGGAAAAAAAAAAAAAAAAGGGAGAGGGGAAGAGAGGTAACAACAAAAATAATACTAAACCAAAAACGAAACCCATTGCTGTAGAGTAGTTTCAACTCATAGCAACCCTATAGGACAGAGTCGAAGTGCCCCATAGGGTTTCCAAGGAGCAGCTAGTGGATTCAAACTACTGACCTTTTGGTTAGCATCCGTAGCTCTCAATGACTGCGTCACTAGAGCTATTACTTAAGTGTTTATTCTCCATCAGCAGGTGCTTTAGACATCTTTTGTAGATTTCTCATCTGATCCTTACAATAATGATGTGAGGTAGGTGCTATTATTATCTCCAGTTTACATGTGAGGAACCTAAGACTCAAAGAAATGATTAGACTTATTTGCAGCCAGGTCTGAGTCTCTTTAGCTCTGACTTTATGGGTGGAACATGAAGAAGAAAGGGTGGAGTATCTGGTCCTTGACTCCCAATCATCTTTTTTTTTTTTTTAATTGTGATGAAAATATACATAACAAAACATACACCATCTCAATAATTTTTACATGCACAATTCAGTGACATTGATTATATTTTTCAAATAGTGCACCCATTCTCACTAACCTTTCCCAAATCATTCCACCAAGATTAGCATAAACTTAATGCCCCCTAAGCATAAACTTCCCCTTCCTCCTACCCCTGATAATTGCTAATAATCTTTGGTTTCTAGGTGTCATGGATTGAATTATGTCCCCTAAAAAATGTGTGTATCAGTTTGGCTGGGCCATGATTCCTGGTATTGTGTGATTTTCCTATATGTTGTAAATCCTGCCTATATGATGTTAATGAGGGGGGATGGGTGTCAGTTGTGTTAGTAAGGAAGGACTCAATCTACAAGATTGGATTGTGTCCTGAGGCAATCTCTTGAGATAGAAAAAAGAGAGAAGGGGCGGGGGAGGCTTATACCACCAAGAAAGCAGTTCCAGGAGCAGAGGGTGTCCTTTGGACCTGGGGTCCTTGTGCGGAGAAACTCCTAGTCTAGGGGAACACTGATGAGAAGAAGGCCGACAGAGAAAGCCTTCCCCTGGAGCTGATGCCCTGAATTTGGACTTTTAGCCTACTTTACTGTGAGAAAATAAACTTCTCTTTGTTAAAGCCATCCACTTGTGGTATTTCTGTTATAGCAGCACTAGATGACCAAGCCACTAGGTATTTGCTTACTTCATATAAGTTAGATAATACAGTATTTGTCGTTTTGTGACTGACTTATTTCACTCATCATGATGTTTGCAAGGCTCACCCATGTTGTAGCATGCATCAAGACTTCATTTTTCTTTATGATTGAGTAGTATTCCATAGTGTATATGTACCACATTTTGTTTATCCATTCATCTGTTGATGGACATTTCCACTTTTGGCTATTATGAAAAGTGCTGCAATGAACATTGGTGTACAGGTTCCAATCATCTTTAAAGAAGGAAGGGGATACAGTTGAGAAGGCAGCTTTTTTTAGAGGTAACTGAAGACTAAAAAGTAAACACTGAAAAAGAAAACAGTAACAATTACAAATCAAATGCCAAGTATTACTGAGCCTGGGACATTATCTAGGCCAAGGAGAACTGTATAGAGCTTGGAAGAGTAGAGAGAAGATACACAGTATCCTGCTTCTCACAGGGACACATCAGAGTCAGAGACAAAAAAGATGGATACATGAGAGAATAAATGTGTCCAGAAGAATGGAAGGGACAAGCATGAGGGTGAGGGATCGTTAACTAAATTGATTCTGGAAGTCTTGAATGTGAGGTTAAGGAATTTGGGAAATATAGAATAAATGATGGGAGTTGCTGAGATAATTTAAGAAAGGAAGTAACTGGTGAAAGCAATGTTTTTAGAAGATTAATTGGCAGGGTAGGTTGAAGTGAGTTGAAAGACTTAAATCAAGGAAACAAATCAGGTAGCTAGTATATCCATTCATGAGCAAGAAGGAGAGAGAGTGGAATAAGATGCGGAGAGAGGAAATGAAAAAGAAAGGATAGGTATAAGACATTTTATGACATCATTTACATAGCTTGAGAATTCTACCAATATTATACAATTATTACCTTAAACTGAGAATATTAGGGATCTAGGTAATTTATGGCAAGAAGTAGAGTCTTTGAATTGCTACATAAACTTTTCAAATAGTTACTTTCTGTAACAAAGACAATTATATAATTTTTAAAAGCTGAAGTATGCTAAGGAGTTTCTAAACATTCTACAAATCATATAGTTCAACATGATTGCTGCTCAGATCGATCAAAAATTGGTGAAACTTTTTGTGCTTGGGTTTTGTGTTCTCCACTCTAAATCAATAAACCTTTGAGAGAGATATATTTATTTGGAGGACATGTCTTCTACAACACAGAGCCTTATGATGATGAATAAAAAGATCCAAGTGATCATTTGAAAATAAAACAATTGTATTTTCTATTTTAATGACAGTCTGTTGATAATTATGCTGGTTGCCACTTACTAGAATTGTCATAAATAGATGCATCACCATTTTCATTGTTTCTTATACAAAATACCATGGTTCAAACTCTGGTTTAAATAGCAGTCTAGAGAAACTTATTAAATGTAAACAGAAGCCAGATTATAGGGAAGTAGAAAGGAAAATAATAAGCTCAAGCAGAAGACATGCTGACCCTAGAGAGGATAAGAGGCTATGTATGTATTGGGAAATCTACTCAAGAATGGCTTAGGCAGGTGACAAGTTCACCTTTTCTGCTAATTCTTTAAGCCACGTGGGAACCCCTTCCTACTGCATATACTGCCCTTGATGTCACTCTGAAGTTTCATAAAGCTTAGTCTAATTTATGAGTTTTCATTCATTCACTAAAAAGTTTTGACGC
The DNA here is from genome assembly GCF_000243295.1 of Trichechus manatus latirostris. Lineage (NCBI taxonomy): Eukaryota > Metazoa > Chordata > Mammalia > Sirenia > Trichechidae > Trichechus > Trichechus manatus. The sequence continues at coordinate 2,195,056 of NW_004443979.1, forward strand.
TCCTGTTACATGTAAACATTGGAAGGGATGTATCAGAATTAGAAGAAACAATTCCTGTCTTTAGGAAACGTCAAGAGAGTAGGTATAAAAAACTCATGAAAAGAGAGAATTAAAGATAACATGGACTAAAGATAGGCAGGGCAGTTTAGGTATATTCAGTATATCTATGGGTTTAGGTACACTTATATAGTATATGTATATATATAGGTATAGATATATAGTGCACATATATAGTATACATATATATAGTATATGTATAGTATAAGGATTTAGGTATGTATCTATTCAATATAGGTATTAGATGTTAGTGTAGTATGATGTTTTGGTGACAGTCAAACCTGAATTTGATATTCTTCAGTGTTTTGTCTGTCTAATCGCTTTTGGTATGGATTAAATGAGATTAAAGGTGTTTAACACAATCCCTGTCATATAAATGTTTAAGAAATGGTGGCTCTTGTTATAATGACACTGCAAAGCAAACCCATTTATCTCCTCTCACTTAGGACATTACATTTCTAGTGTTGCTTCTGTTGCTGGGCTGGAACAAGAGTTCTCCAGAAACTTGATACCTAAGGGGGACGTAAATAGTCACATATTGATTATAGTGGGTCCTCACTATAATATGAGTGAGGATGAGACAAAATGCCAAAGGTTGTGGGGAGTCTCTCTCAAGAGAGGAAGTGGCTAGAACAAAGTGATGTTTCTGTGTATAATGGGTTGGGGCGCTTGCCGTTTTGAAATATACCAGAAATTCAGATAATGTAGGAGGAAGACATGGTGCTGTGGGCTTTAAAATTTACTGTTTAATTTTAATTTCTAATATGCAGAGGTCCCCCTGTGGGACTAAACCAGAGAAAAAAATCCAAACTCAGCCCGTGTTTATCTACATTGTGATCTTCAGCCTTAAGAACTCAAGGGGAGACAAAGTGTCTCTCAGTATCGGATAGGTGGTAGTGGCTTGACAAAGAAGAGAAAGTTGGGCTGTGGTGGTGTGGTGACACAAGCAAGAAGAAAAAGACCTCTAGGGAGCTTTCCTGAGACCATGATGATGAACTCTGGGAATTATCTGATAGAGGGTTGTGTGGTTCCCTGACACATGAGGTTCTGTATCCTCGTGGTTGTCTTTGTTAGAGTGGTAACTTTTTGGATCCATGGCAGATATCAGAAATTCTCCTAAATGGTTGCAAGAAGATTTTTTTCCCCTATTCAATGACACCAAGCCTTAGATAAATATTCAAATCTAAACCATCCCTATATATACAAAAAATTTTTTATAAGTTATAACCAATTATGTGTTTTTATGTAACTTCTCCACTTGTCTTTTTATTTTCCTTTCTAGTCACAAAATCCAAAGAAAGGTCAAAGTGTACATATTTCTAGTTAGAAGGATGTTTTTCAAGCTGCATGAACTTCAAAATCTTGGGTGGACATATGTATACACTTGCTTTCTATTGGAAAGGTCATGAAAGATTGTAAAGGAACAATGCTTTGTGTGTAATTAGTAGTATGATGTTCAGAGGACAGTTTTAATAATGAAAATAATTGTTCTGAACTAAAGAAAAATAAATCAACTCATCAACTGATAGCTCTTACAGACTAAGAAGAAATGGGGAAATTAGATGAGGAATCTTAACCCAGGAAGCTTTTTTAAAAAGGATTTATGTACTACAATTGAGTTTTTAAGGAATGAAAGTTGACATTATGATCTTCCACAATTAAAATGAAAGCACATCCATGAATATCTGTTAACAATAGAAACAGTCATAACTAAATATGAAGACATTATCTTTATTGTTTTAATTGGAATTGTTATTACCAGTATTGAGGAAAATGTTACAATAAATGACCTCTAATTCCATTTTTTATCTTAACTTCTTATTTTTTACATGTTGTTTTTTATTCCTTATATTTTATCATATACATTTATAGTGGTGATATAGCATTTTTTAATTCAGCCTTCTTATATAAAATCATATCATAAACATTTTATTATTTCTACAAGCATGTTAAGTGTTCCTTTTAATGGTTGTTTTATATACTATTAGGTTGCTTGTTAAAATTTACTAAAGCAATATTGCTTTGTGAAAAATTTGTTATTTCTAAATCATATGTTATTTAAAATTATATATTTTAATTCCGTATCTAAACTATAACAGTGGTCCCAGGTTTCGCACCATGCTGAAAGATCCACAATATCATTATTTTAGTGTAACAGAGTAAAGTGCCTCTTACGGTCCAACAAAAATGTAGCACTTTTCTGTTGAGGATGTAGATGATAAAAGGGATCATTGAACAAGTGGCAGTATGATCTTTCCCCCATTTATTTCCACTTACGTGTGCCATGGAATTTTTCTAGTTGTTGTTAAAAAGAGAATTGACACTGAAGGTGAGTTTTCGTGTTCAATTTTATTTGGTTATCTCTAAAACCCAGAACTTCTGTGTTATACCTTCACTTACTTACTTGGTTCAGTTTTCATTGTTTTTTCAGAATGAAATCTACGCATATGTCTGTCTAGATAGATGAGCCAATTTTGTGCAGAGGAAGCAGTTTTTAATATGTAAATGTCTTAAACTATTGCCTTTGAGTGTGATTTGGACATTCTAAAATCCATAATTTAAAAAAAATATTTTGCTTGTTGGTCTGCTAAAGTGGCCAAAATTTTAATCTGTTTCTTTTGGTTATGTTATTGGGTTGGAGAAATAAAACCAAAACACTCTCTCCAACAAAAAATCTGCAAAAATAAAAATATATTAAGAGACAAGATTAACAGCACTTTCACATTACTCATTTTGATATTAGCATACCAGTTGCCATTGAGTTGATTCCAACTCGTAGCAACTCTATAGGACAGAGTAGAACTGCCCCATGGGGTTTCCAAGGAGCTGCTGGTGGATTTGAACTGCCGACCTTCTGTCTCGCAGCCAAGCTCTTAACCACTGCACCACCAGGGCTCCATTTTGGATGCAAAATGTGGAAAATGCCAGAGTTAGTCACATTTTCTGCACCTATTTCTTGCCTCAAACAAGGAAAATGCACACAGTCCCTAGGGTCCCAAGGCCAAATGCTCAAACCCTCATTAAATCTGTTCTGTATTAACTATTTATTCTTAAAAATTTACCTGGAACTTCTTTTTAAATTGTTAATAAAGTGTGTTATTTTGAGGATTTTTGAGCGTTTTACTTAGTCAAGCAAGGTTGTGGTTACAGTTATGGTTTACTTATTTGTAGTATCTCTCTGCCTACGTATAATTCAGATAATCTAGAAGATGGGTTCATGTAGAATTCAGAAGGAAAGCAGGATTTAGGTCAACCTTAGTGCATTATGGCCTCAAAATAAAGGGAACTTATATTATTTACTACACTATTACATGCAAGTCTATTCCGCATCACCTGGAGTCTTATCCCAAGGTTCTTATATAGCAAGAAAACTTCTTAAGAATTCATTTCATTTTGGGAGTTGAACAACGTGCTTTCAGTCCTGGAGGAAATCGTGTATAGTAACACATCAATTCTTCTTCTGTCTTTCTTTTTCCGCACCTAACTTTCCCACGTTTATGAGGCAATTAAAGAGACCATGGTTTGGATCAGACACACCTTAGTCATCAAAGTGACATCTTGATTTTTAAAACTTTAAAAAGGTCTTTGGTAGCAGATTTGTCCAGTGCAATATGTCATTTGATTTCTTGACTGCTGCTTCCATGGATGTTGATTGTTAATCCAAGAAGAATGAAAATGTTGACAACTTCAATTCCTTCTCCATTTATCATGATGTTATTTATCAGTCCAGTTGTGTGGATTTTTGCTTTCTTCACATTCAAGTGTAATCTATACTGAAGGCTGTAGTCTTTGACCTTCATTAGTAAGTGCTTCAAGTCTTCTTCATTTTTGGAAAACGAGGTTGTGTTATCTGCATATCGCAAGTTGTTAATGAGTCTTCCTCCAATTCTGATGCAGCATTTTTCTTCAAATAGTCTGTGTTTTCCGATAATTTATACTGTTAAGTGTACAGATTGGATAAGTAAATTGAATCCACAACGCTGCCACATGCCTTTTCTAATTTTGAACCACCCAGTATCCCCTTGTTCTGTTCAAACAATTGCCACTTCATCCATGTACAGGTTCTGCATGAACACAATTAAGTGTTCTGAGATTCCTGTTCTTTGCAATGCTATCCATTGCAATAGTGGGGAATGTTAGAGGTCCTCTAATCCAGAAATGTCAAATATGTGGTGCTGTTGCTACAAAACCCCTTCTATGATGTACAGGGAAGGCGTTGCTATTGATCATGACACTCTGTCATGCCAAGCCTAAATTTGGCCTTAGAATCATTGTCAACATAGCATTCCAGAAAGTCACAACCATCAACTAGAGTCAGTACTTAAGATAAATGTATTTACTACCCCTGCTGAGTCCATTTCTCTCATTTTAAAGATAGGAAAACACAGCCCCAAGAGGGTTAAGTGAATTGCATATGATGATCCAGACAGTGAAAGTAAGCTGTTTTCTGATTATCACTAACTTCTTCCAGGTAGCTAAAATCATCATCTAAAAATTACTCATAGTTGTCTATACTGTACTTTATTGATTTATACAAATACTGTGTCACACTTTGTATTTACAACAAGTCACACATGTTACTAGTTGTATCAGTCAGTTATTGCCATGTAACAGACAATTACAAAAATCCCAGTGACATAGATATGGTAAAAAGCATTTGTTTTTCACATATCTTTGCCTAGGTTGAGTGACTCTGCTGATGGCTGCTGGGCTCAGCTGAAGAACTTGAAGCTGTAGGCTGGGTCTGCTCAACCTGTCATCCTTGGACCAGTGGTCTAACCATGGTAGGCTCTTCTCATAGTGGTGACAGAAGCTTACAAGGGTATTCCTAACCACACAAAGAGTTTTCAAGTCCCTCTCTGCTTACTTAACATCTGTTAATGTCTCATTGGCTGTAGAAAGTCACATGGTCAAGCCCAAAGTCAAGGGGTGGGAAAGTACCCACAATGTCTGTAGGAGGAGCTGAAAAGTTACAGGTGAAGTGTTTTGATACAAGAAAGAGTGAAAAATTAGTGTCAATAATCAATGTAACCATACATATCAGGAAAGAAAAGTATAGGAGGCCATAAAAACATATAGGGAGAGGGCTAATATAGCTGGAGGTGTGCTTTTAATCATGAAGGACTTCTTCACAGTAGCCATATCTTGTTATCAGGTGAAGAGGTAAGAACCTTCCATACAGGGGGAGTAGCATATGTGTTGTGCTCCGGAGGAACAGAGAAAAGGCAGGAGCATTGAAAGTGTGGGGAGGAGTTGTGGGAGATGAGACTAAAGAAGTTGGTAGGGTCCGATCATTCAGGGTCCTACAGTTCTAGTATCCTATGAAAAGTGGAATGCCATTGTTAAGTAGAGAAATGACAATGTAACTTGCATTTGAAAAAGATCACTGGCTACTATGCAGAGAAGCAATTGTAGGCGGCAAGAGTGAAACAAGGGCATATAGTAGTAGGTGAATGCAGTGTTCTAGGAGAGACCCATATTTAGATCCTGCTCTCAAGTAGGGTGATAGGAGTAGAGACAGGGAGAAATGAACATAATCAGAGCTATTTTGAAGATAGAATCAATAGGATTCAGTGTCTTCTTATAGCAAAATCCCTTTTGCTTTCTCTTCTTCAACTATATTGGCTTTCTTTCAATCCCTTGTACTCACCAGGTACACTTCTACCGCAGGTTATTGTCATGCCATTCATTATACCTAGAACACTCACCTCTCACCTCTTTGCCTAGTTTAACTGTTACTCATCATTAAGATCTAAGTTCTAACCTCACTTTCTCAGGGAAGAATTACCTGATCTTCCAAAAACCATTATTATGTTTTTTTTTTTTAAGCGTATGTCTCTTTTTCATAATGCTTAATTGCAATAGAAATTTCACAGTGATTTTATCATGGTGTTCTAAGGTCTGAGCTCAAGGCCTATGTATACTGTAGTTACTTAGTGCATGTGGTTTGAATGAATGCTTCTGAATAGAGTATTTGTATATTCTATATAATCTACAACGAGCCCTGGTAGTGCAGTGGTTAAGTGCTTGGCTGCTAACTGAAAGGCTGTCAGTTCGAACCCACTAGCTGTTCCGAGGGAGAAAGATGTGGCAGTCTGCGCCGATAAAGATTACAGCCTTGGAAACACTATGGGGCAGTTCTACTCTGTCCTGTAGGGTCACTATGAGTGGGAATCAACTCAATGGCATATTGGATACATACATTTTAAGATTATAACTAAATAACCTATGATCAGTTATTATAGGTGACAATATTTTTGAAGTTAATTTAAGCTTAGTAACAATCAGGATGAAACAGAAAAAAACTGAACAGCAAAATCAGGAATAATTTTAAGAGAGAAGAGTGAAATAACTAAGGATTTAAGCAGAAACTGAATATGTTTCTCTACAAAAACCTTCATGCCTACAGCAAGGACACCCTTATGACCTGATGAATATGATCAATACCTTTCAAAGATTGAAGACTAAAAGTAAGCCATTGAGTTGCAATAAGAATCATATTAAAATTCATAGCACTGCTAAATGACAAGAAGTCTGTTGCAGCAGAACCCAGGTAAAATTTACATTTACTCTGGGGACTTCACCTTACTTCCTCCCCCAGTTGGTGAGCCAAAGTCCCACAAAGCCCTTGAAAAAGGGTCAGTCTTGATCCTTGGAGAGTGCAAGAAAGGGATTCGACAGAACATCCTGAAGTAATCGTGGGGCAAAAAACAAACTGCAATACTCTACCTTCAACAAAAACAAATCACAGAGAACAAGGCTGTCCCAGAGACCATTTAAATCTCCATAAACTTTTGCTTCATCATAATCACTCTACCTAAAGACGGGTGAGTTTGTTTGCATGGTTTATAGTTTCCTATTCTAGAAAACTCCAAAAGAAAACATGAGATCGCAGGAAAGATGAAAAAGGACTTTAGAAAATAAATCTTATTTGTAATTTAAGATGGTCTTGAGTGGATTATTTTTGTGTTGCTATGGCTGCAAGAAGCATGGATTAGAAAGGTCTCCCATCATATGGATACTGGAAGCTCTGTGCCCACTCTCTTGGATTGTCATCTGATTTACAGACAGTAATGTTACTGGACTGCAGTCAGATATCTTTGGTTTACAATGAACCTTTCAAAATATTTTTCTTGGGCAGCACAATTGTAGGCAAATTGCCTAGACTGGTACATCTTTGTGGCCTGCTATTCCTCCTTCCTTGACAACTTTATTCTTAGGCTGGCATAGTGAGTTTGCTTTCTGTATGGAGGGAGATCATGCAATTCAGAGTCCTGGGAACTTCAAACCAAGCATATAGACTCACTGCAAGTGAGATGACTTCTTGTAAGTGAGATGAAGAAACCAGTAAAGTTGTTTTCATGGAAGACAGTACATATGACAAATTTCATCCTTTGTTATTTTTAGCAGTTTCCAGACTCTTAACTTTACCTGTTTTCTTGGCTAAGTATTTCCGCAGTGGTTAAGTGTTTGGCTGCAAACCAAAAGGTCAGCAGTTCGAATCCACCAGATGCTCCTTGGAAAACGTATGGGGCAGTTCTACTCTGTCCTATAGGGTCACTATAAGTTGGAATCAACTCGATGGCAATGGGCTTGGTTTTTGTTTTTGTTTATATGTGTGTGTGTGTATTGCTTTGGGATTATGTATTTCATTTGAATGTAATGTTTTCTAAATTACTTTTGTGGTTGTTTATAACAGAGTCTAGTTTTTTGATTTGTAGACCAGAAAAAAATAATATAATTTTAAAACATTGGATGTGACATTTAAGTCATATTGAATAAAGTATTAAGGAAATGAATATTCTGCCAATGATACAAATTTACTGAACGTGAAATATGCCATTTCTAAGTCACTGTACCCAGAATGACAAATTGGAGGTGATATAAGATATGAAAGTCAAAGCTTTTTGAGCTACAACCTTCTGTAGAATATTCTTCATCAGTTGTGCTTATCAAGTGAATTTCTAGATTCTAGTCCAAACTGAGGCTATGGGCATAAGCAAAAAGTAGTTTCCTGAACCTTCTAGGGTAACAGAATAGCATTGTTTTTTAAATAAGGATTATGACTATGGATAATAATTTACTCATTAAGCTTAGAAGTCAAAGCTACTGACCTTTATTAAGTTTTCACTCTGTGCCCAGGGGTTTTAGAAAAGCAGGGGTAATTTGCTTTGCCTTATGGGGCTTCAAGTCGATGAGGATCAATTTAAAATGATAATCAAGAGGTAGGTTCTATTTTACAATCTACAAGTGTTATGGGATGCCAGAAAAGGGGAAGATGATGGGGTCTGGGGTTGTCCGAAGAAGAGGTAGAACTTGGACCAGCTGTTAAGTGTGTTTAAGCTTTGGAGAAATGGATGAAATGGAGGAGGGACATGCATACAGGAAATAAAGAGAGGAGCACCTGGTAACAGTGCGAAACGGCTATGAGTAAGGTACCTGTGCAGGAGATTAAAGTATGGGGAGGAGTAAGAAGTGCAGGCACTGAAGAAGGAAGTAATGATCTGTGGTTTGAAAGTTGTACACCCCTACTCCCTTTTTTAAGGAGCTCTAGTGGCACAGTGGTTAAGAGCTCAGCAGCTAACCAAAAGGTTGGTGGTTTGAACTCACCAGGAGTTCTGTGGGAGAAAAGACCTGGTGATCTGCTCCTGTAAGGACTATAGCCTAGAAAACCCTTCGGGGCAGTTCTACTCTGTCCTATAGGATCACTATGAGTCAGCATTGACTTGACGGCAATGGGTTTTTTTCCTCCCTTTTTTAAATGCCTGTACTTCTTACTTTTTGTTGTAATAGAAGCATTTATTACCAGGAAAGGGAGTTTGATCCCACACTGAGTGGGGGAAATTGTGATGAAAATGAAAAATGCTTGCGTAGGCTTAACGTGGCAGCCATCCAAAGATTGCAGGAGACGGAGACTAGAATTAATACAACCAGGTGGGAAGTTCAATCCAGTGTAAAATAGTGAAGACCTAAACCAGGGATTGGTAAACTTTTTCTGTAAGGCCTAAGATGGAAAAAATTTTAGACTTTTCAAGCCATATGCTTTAGCAACTACTCAGTTTTGCTATTGTAGCAAGAAAGCAGTCATAAACAATATATACACAAATGAGAACAGCTATATTCCAAAAAAACTTTATTTACAAAAACAGGCAGAGGGCTACAGTTGGCCTGCAGGCCATAGTTTACTGACTCCTTGTTTAAATCATAGTGATGACATGGAAATGAAAAGAAGAAAATGACTTGAGTATTGAAAAAAACATATTATTAGATTCTAATATCTGCCTGAATAAAGGAGATAAGGAGAGGAAGGAGTCACAGGTTTCAAGCAATAGGTCAGGCCTTGAAACGTCAAAGTGGGATTCATCAGAGTGGACTTGATAATTGAATTTGCGAAAGTTTTTTGTTGAAAGAGAAGAATAGAGAGTTAAGGACTAACTATAAACATAGGTTGGGGTGGGGTAGTAACTGCCCCTGGGATTGTCGCAATATTCTGTTTCTTGACCTGGGTGCTGGTTACACTGGCGTGTATACTTTGTTTACATTTATCAAGCTGCATATTTACGATGTGTTTACTTTTGTTTATGTAATAATTCAATAAACATTAAGGGACTTGAAACCAGTGAATGGACAAGGAGATTGTGATCAGAGAAGTAAGAGAAGAGCCAAAAGAATGAAATATCACAAAAACCGTGAGAAGTTTGAAAAGGAGAGACTAATCAGTAGGGCCAAAGTGGAGTGGCAGGGTTGAAAATTAGGTTCCAAGTTTTTAATTAGAAAATGGGAGACAAAGAAATATAGTAGTTTCTTCAAGAACTCTGGGAGGTGATTGTAAGGGAACAGAAATGTTAGATGTATTAAAGAGGATAATAGACTAAAGTAAGGATTTTATTTGTTGTTTTTAATGGGGAATACTGTGTATATTTGAGAAAATGGAGAAATAAACAAGTTAATACAAAATGTTAATGTTAATACAAAATGAAAAATATACGACATAAAATGAATTAGACAAGATGGACATCTACTTCCAAAAACTAAATGGCTAACACAATCAGAAAGAGAAACAAGATAGATGCAGAGGAGCTAATCAAAAGAGAGACAGATCTACTCAATGATGCTGAAGCCATCTACTGAGATTACAGTTTTGTGGGTGGAGAAGGGTTGAGAGAAGGAGAAAAATATCTATAATTTTAGGAATAAGTTAGTAGAAACTGATTAGGGCAGACTGGTAAACAATAACATGGAATTCTTGGATAGTCCCCAAAGAACCTCAGTGAATGATTATTTGGCATCCATATGATGACTATGCCATTTTTTCATGGATGTGGTTGAGTGGCATTTCAAATTATAAACTTCTATAACAATGTCATTATTGTGGCTATAGAAGAAATTCCACTCTTTGAAAATCCATCTTGATATTGCAGTTTTTCCTTGGTATACTTTGGCACACTGGTTAAGCACTTGGCTGCTAACTGAGAGATTAGCAGTTTGAACCCACTAGCTGCTACGTGGGAGAAAGATGTGACAATCTGCTTCCACAAAAATTTGTTGTTGTTAGGTGCTATTGAGTCAGTTTCTATTCGTAGTGACCCAATGTACAACAGAATGGAACAGTGTCCAGTTCTGCACCATACTCACAATTATTGTTACGTTTGAGCCCATTGTTGCAGCCATTGTGTCATTCTGCTAACCAGATTGACCTCATTGAGGGTCTTCCTCTTTTTCGCTGATTCTCTACTTTACCAAGTATGATGTCCTTCTCCAGGGACTGGTTCCTCCTGATAACATGTCCAAAGTACATGAGATGTAGTCTCACCACCCTCACTTCTAAGGTGCATTCTGGCTGTCCTTCTTCCAGGACAGGTTTGTTCATTCTTCTGGAAATCCATTCAATATTCTTTGCCAACACCATAATTAGAAGGCACCAATTCTTCTGCAGTCTTCCTAATTCATTGTCTAGCTTTCACATGCATATGAGGTGATTAAAAATACCATAGCCTGGGTTAGGTGCACCTTAGTCTTCAAGGTGACATCTTTGCTTTTTGACGCTTTAAAGAAGTCTTTTGCAGTGGATTTGCCCAATGCAATACATCTTTTGATTTCTTGACTTCTGCTTCCATGGGTGTTGATTGTGGATACAAGTAAAAATGAAATCCTTTACAATTTCAATATTTTCTCCATCTATCCATAAAATTACAGCCTTGGAAACTCTATGGGGCAGATCTGCTCTGCCCTATAGGGTTGCTATGAGTAGGAATTGACTCAACAGCAACAGAGTTACACTATTTTATGTCAACATTGGCATGATGAAGTTGAAAAATGAATCTGGCATAAGTAAAGCATCAAACCAAAAGTGCTAACATTAAGATCAAAACTATTAAGCTGAATTAAATTTATAAAAACATTTAATAAAATGAGTAAATATATAGTTGTTTGAGGTATATATAGATAATCAACCAGTTGTGATCCTGTGTAGATCTCAAACAAATATAAAATTCAGTGACATTTCTTTATATACTCTTAAAAAGGATTATGTTACACACAATATCATCAAAATCAGATTCCTAATTTTAGGGACTCTTTGGATGTTTATTTAAGTGTTTTTATCACTTGTAATTCACTTTGAAACTATGCCAAACTCTTACCAAATGCCATAAAATGAAGACCATGAAGTAATAAATAAAAAATCATTTTGTGAAATCGCATTATATGGGTATAACTGGATACACCTAGCTGCTTCATACTGATACTTAATAAACATTTTTTCACATGGAAATATAATTATCAGTCCCTACTGAGCTGTGTATGCAAAACTGATGAAACAGTTGAGCCTTAATGAACAGAGATATTTGCATTTCATTACTAGGTTGTATAATTCTGCTCATAAACTTTAATGCTCAACTCATTGCTGATGAAAGTGAAAAAAAATTATTTAAAAAACCTATCCTGAAGTCTTTTATTCCTCAAGAATGTCCAGTATAATAATTTTCTTTCATTTCAGTAAAGTGAATTGAACCACGGTAAGATTACAAATTTAAAGTTCCATAACTTTACCAATTACACTCTAAGGTCCATGAAATGTTTATCAGTCAGTTGAATCAAGGCAGCATTTTATAACATGCATATATTTAAGTAACTTCTGAGGATAATAGACCTTAACTTATTTTGATTGGTATTAATGTTATTATAATAAAGATGGACATTATTTACAGCTTCTGGGATTTAAGGTTCCATAACAGTACTACTGGTGAATATTGAAAGATTAACAGTGACTGTTACTGTTGTTGTTGTTAGGTGCTCTTGAGTTGGTTCTGATTCGGAGCAACCCTATGTACAACAGAATGAAACACTGCCTGGTCTGTGCCATCCTCACAATCATTGTTATGTTTGAGCCCATAGTTGCAGCCACTATGTCCGTCTATCTCATTAGGGGTCTTCCTCTTTTTCGCTGACCCTCTACTTTACCAAGCATGATGTCCTTCTCCAGGGACTGGTACCTCCTGATAACATGTCCAAAGTATGTGAGACGAAGTCTCACTATCCTTGCTTCTAAGGAGCATTCTGACTGCACTTCTTCCAAGACAGATTTGCTTGTTTTTCTGGCACTGCATTGTATATTCAATATTCTTAACCAACACTATAATTCAAAGGCATAATTCCTTTTCAGTCCTCCTTATTCATTGTCCAGTTTTCACATGCGTATGAGGCAATTGAAAACACCATGGCTTGAGTCAGGCACACCTTAGACCTTAAAGTGACATCCTTGCTTCTTAATACTTTAAAGAGATCTTTTGCAGCAGATTTGCCCAAAGCAATGCATCATCTGATTTCTTGACTGCTGCTTCCATGGGTGTTGATTGTGGATCCAAGTAAAATGAAATCCTTGACAGCTTCAATCTTTTCTCCATTTATCATGATGTTGCTTATTGGTCCACTTGTGAGGATTTTTGTTTTCTTTATGTTGAGGTGTAATCCATCCTGAAGGCTATGGCCTTTGGTCTTCATCAGTAAGTGCTTCAAGTCCTCTTCACTTTCAGCAAGCAAAGTTGTGTCATCTGCGTATCATATGTTGCTAATGAGTCTTCCTCCAATCCTGATGCCACATTCTTCTTCATATAATCCAGTTTCTCAGATTATTTGCTCAGTATACTGATTGAATAAGTACGGTGAAAGGATACAACCCTGACACACACCTTTCCTGACTTTACACCAAGCAATATCCCCTTGTTCTGTTTAAATGACTGCCTCTTGCTCTATGTACAAGTTCCTTAGGAGCACAATTAAGTGTTCTGGAGTTCCCATTCTTCTCAGTGTTATTCATAATTTGTCATTATCCATACAGTTGAAGGCCTCTGCATAGTCAAGAAAACACAGGTAAACATCTTTCTGGTGTTCTCTGCTTTCAGCCAGGATCCATCTGACAACGGCCATCTGGCTTGAATTTCTGGCAGTTCCCTGTCGATGTACTGCTGCAACTGCTTTTGAATGATCTTCAGCAAAATTTTACTTGTGTGTGATATTAATGATATTGTTCAATAATTTCTGCATTCAGTTGGATCACGTTTCTTTGGAATGGGCACAAATATGGATCTCCTCTAGTCAGTCAGCCAGGTAGCTGTCTTCCAAATTTCTTGGCATAGATGAGTGAGTGCTTCCAGCGCTGCATCTGTTAGTTGAAACATCTCAGTTCGTATTCTGTCAATTCCTGGAGCCTTGTTTTTCACCAATGTCTTCAGTGCAGCTTGGACTTCTTCTTTCAGTGCTATCAGTTCTTGATCAGATGCTACCTCCGGAAATGGTTGAATGTTGACCAATTTTTTTTGGTACAGTGACTGTGTATTCCTTCCATCTGCTTTTGATGCTTCCTGCATCGTTTAATATCTTCCCCCGTAGAAACCTTCAATATTTTAACTTGAGGCTTGAATTTTTTCTTCAGTTCTTTCAGCTTGAGAAATGCCGAGCATATTTTTCCCTTTCAGTTTTCTAACTCCAGGTCTTTGCACATGTCATTATAATACTTTACTTCATCTTCTCCAGCAGCCCTTTGAAATCTTCTGTTCAGCTCTTTTACTTCATCATTTCTTCCGTTCACTTTAGCTACTCTGCATTCAAGAGCAACTTTCAGAGTCTCTTCTGACATCCATTTTGGTCTTTCTTTTTCTTTCCTGTCTTTTCAATGACCTCTTCCTTTCTTCATGTATGATGTCCTTGATGTCATTCTACAACTCGTCTGGTCTTCAATCATTAGTGTTCAACACATCACATCTATTCTTGAGATAGTCTCTAAATTCAGGTGAGATATACTCAAGCTCATACTTTGGCTCTTGTGGACTTGTTTTAATTTTCTTCAACTTCAACTTGAACTTGCATATGAGCAATTGTTGGTCTGTTCCACAGTTAGCCCCTGGCCTTGTTCTGACTGATGATACTGTGCTTCTCCATAGTTTCTTTCTACAAATGTAGTCAATTTGTTTCCTGTGTATTGCATCTGGGGATGTCCAAGTGTATAGTCACTGTTTATGTTGTTGAAAAAAGGTATTTGTAATGAAGAAGTTATTGGTCTTGCAAAACTGTATCATGTGCTTTCCAGCATCGTTTCTGTCACCAAGGCCATATTTTCCAACTACCAATCCTTCTTCTTTGTGTCCAACTTTCACATTCCAATCACCAGTAATTATCAATGCATCCTGATTGCATGTTTGATCAGTTTCAGACTGCAGAAGTTGGTAAAAATCTTCAGTTTCTTCATCTTTGGCCTTAGTGGTTGGTGCATAAATTTGAATAATAGTCGTATTAACTGCCTTCCTTGTAGGCTTATGGATATTACACTATCACTAACAGCGTTGTACTTCAGGATAGATCTTGAAATGTTCTTTTTGACACCATTCCTCTTCAATTCGTTATTTCCAGCATAGTAGACCATATGATTGTCTGATTCAAAACAGTCAATATTAGTCCTTTTTAACTCACTAATGCCTAGGATACTGATTTTTTGCAGGCTATTTCGTTTTTGACAACTGCACATTTTCCTAGATTCATACTTCGTACATTCCATGTTCCTGTTATTAATGGATGTTTGCAGCTGTTTCTTCTCATTCTGAGTCATGTCATGTCAGCAAATGAAGGTCCCAAAAGCTTGACTTCATCCATGTCATTAGGGGCAACTCTACTTTGAGGAGACAGCTTTTCCTCAGTCATCTTTTGAGTGTTTTCCAACCTGAGGGGCTCATCTTCCGGCACTGTATCATACAATGTTCCACTGCGATTCATAAATTTTTCACTGGCAATTTTTTTCAGAAGTAGACTGCCAGGCCCTTCTTCCCAGTCTATCTTAGTCTAGAAGCTGTGCTGAAACCTATCCAACAACGGTGACCCTGCTGCTATTTGAAATACTGGTGACAAAGCTTCCAGTATCACAGCAACACTCAAGCCACCACAGTACGACAAACTGACAGACACGTGCTGGGTGATTATTATTCAGGTAATTTTAATATAAATTATAGAATTATAGGAGAAGCCCTGGTGGTACAGTCATTAAGTGTTCAGCTGCTAACTAAAGGGTCAGAGAATTGAACCCACCAGCCAGCCACTCCACAGAATAAAGCTGTGGCAGTTTGCATCTGTAGAGATTACAGCCTTGGAAACCTTATGGGGCAATACCCTACATGGTCACGATGAGTTGGAATTGATTCAACGTCAATGGGTTTGGTTTGGGTTTTTTTAATAGAATTATAATTAAGTAAAAGTCAATTTGGGATATATAGATATATAATTTTCAAGGATGTGTTTCTGTTGTTACTTTGGTATGTTGACCTCTAGGGAGAGTTCAAACCTCTTCTTTGTTTCCAACATCTGCTCAAAAGAGTGTCAAGGGTACTGATTATACCTTTTTTTCTAGGGGTGGAAGTACTTATCCTGATTAAGAGTATGTCTGGGATTGAGTCCTCTTTCTTCCTTCTACTCCCAGGGACAAATAGAGGGATCTATGTCCCCTAACCCTACTTAAAAATAGTCTTGGGAAAGTCAGCCTAGTCCAGCAGAGTTCTAGCAATGAGGACAACTTTTTAAGTCTCAATCCTTTCTCTTTGGAGTGAAAGGCATGTTTTCAATGGACCTTGTCTTGGAGCCCTGGTGGTACAGTGGTTAAGAGTTTTGCTGCTAACCAAAAGTTTTGTTCAAATCCACCAGCTGCTCCTTGGAAACCCTATGAGGCAGTTCTACTCTGTCTTATCAGGTTGCCATGAATTGGAATCCACTCAATGGGAATGGGTCTAGTTTTTTTTTTGCCTTGGTTTGGAGTTATAAGCTACAAACTAGGGGTGGTAATAAATGAAGCAGACATACTTCATAATGCTTTAATTGTAATTACGATAGGAAAATTCACTCCGTAGGTCTAAACTCAATCATAGCATTTTTCATTGGAATTTGAGACCCAAATTCTAGTTGATCATTTAATATTCATTTGCTATGTGTCATGGATTGAATCGTGTTCCCCCTAAATATGTGTCAACTTGGTTAGGCCATGATTCCCAGTATTGTGTGGTTGTCCTCCACTTTGTGATTTTACTGTTTTATAGATCATAATCTCTGCTTGTGGTTAAAGAAGATTAGGGTGGAATGTAACACCCTTGCTCAGGTCACATCCTTAATCCAATGTAAAGGGAGTTTCCCTGGAGTGTGGTCTGCACCACCTTTTATCTTACGAGAGATAAAAGGAATGGGAGGCAAGTAGAGAGTTGGGGACCTCATACCACCAAGAAAGAAGCAGAGCAGAGTGTGCCCTTTGGACTAGGGGTTCCTGCCTGGAGAAGCTCCTAGTCCAGGGGAAGATTGATGAGAAGGACCTTCCTTCAGAGCCCACAGAGAGAGAAAGCCTTTCCCTGGAGTTGACGCCCTGAATCTGGACTTCTAGCCTACTAGACTGTGAGAAAATAAATTTCTCTTTGTTAAAGCCATCCACTTGTGGTATTTCTATTATAGTAGCATTAGATGACTAAGACACTATGCTCCGTTTGATAATGTCTAACACATATATTCCTCAGGAACATGATGGGGCTTTCCTGACTACTCAAAATAGTCAACTTCTCCTTTTCTCCACATCCTTATTTTGCTATACTTCCTTCATAGCACATCAATTCTTGGAAATATATACATTTACATAATAATATATAATAGATATATTATATATTTATTATATATAAATTATTATATGCTATATATAAATTATGATATACTAATTATATTTCTGTATAATGTCTATATATATACATATATATATATATATATATATAATGGGAGAGGCAAGTATCCTTGTACTCCTGACCCAGGGAAGCTATGAGATAATAAATGTGTGTTGTTTTAAGCCTCTAAGTTTGTGATAATTTGTTATACAGCAATAGAAAATTAAATCGTAATTCCCATATACCACTCCTTCTTTTCCTTTAATTACTACTTCATTCTCAAAAAATTTACTGATATAGGTTCACAAATATTAATTACCACAATATTATAGCTACAATACCAGAAAATTTGACAAAATCAGTGACTATAAAAATGCTGGCAGCAACAAAAACAACAACGCATGCTTGTAGTGTGTGTAGATGAAACCATGTGATTTGAAGCATCATTGTAATTGGTTGATAATGACACTTCTGACTGAAGTGCATTAAAAGGTTCAAAAAATAAATTAGCATAGAGTTTTAGCCTTGTAGGTATATTGATACATGTAAGCTGGGCTTACAAGAAATGTTTTTGTTATTATAACTAGCTACAGGGATATTTTTATACAAAATAATAAATTTTTGCTTAAACACTGCACAAAATTTTTATAGATAGTAATTTTGGTGTCACCTCTCTGACAGTGTCACCTGGTGAGGTCCTTACCCTCTGTACTCCCCTAGTGACACCACTGTGTTGATTGGACAGAGTTTAAGGTAGAAATAAAAATGCATTGTGTAATGGAACTAAAAAAAAAAAAAAACTCTACTCTCTACCTTACATCATAAAAATAAATTCTAAATGAAGTAAGGATTTAATTTTAAAATTAATTAAAATTTTAGAAGATAATACAGGTAAAGGTTTATATAGTCTTGTATTAAGGAAAGACCTTCATATAAAGACACCAAACCAGAAATCATAAAGAAGACAAAAGCTGGAGTTTCATAACTAAATATTAAGAATATCTTTATAAAATAATGAATCATAAACAGAATTAAAAGAAACACAAAAATTAAACTGAGTAAGAACTTTTACAGCATGTATGACACAGAATTGATACCCTTTATTTGTAAAGCTCCTTACAAAGTATATGTACATAAATAGAAAAATGGACAAAGAAATAGCTCATTAAAGAAAAAAATGCAAATGACCATTATGATAATATCTATTTTTACTAATAAAATGTAAAAACAATAATGTAATATTTTTATCATATCAAGTTGGTAAATATACAGAATTGAGAACATATAGCTTTGGCCTTGATGTATAAGAATTGGAAATTTGATATGCTGCTGGTGGTAGTTTAAATTTATATATCTTTTGGATGACTTAGATGTATATATGTATAAATGTGTGTGTGTATATACATATATATATATATATATGTATCTCAAAGGCCTAACAATGTGTGTGTACAGTTTGAACCACCAAATCTATTTTGAAAGAATTTATTCTAAGGGCGTTATTAGTAAACGCCAATATTTAGTTACTTAAATGTTCATTACACCACTGTTCACAATAACAAATAAGAAAATATCAAAATGTCCAACAATAAGGGTCTGATTTCATCAATTGTCATAAATTATGAAATATTCTGCAGGTATCAAAAATGATGTTGGGAAGACATACTGATTGACTTTGAAAGAGGTTCATTATACTTTTAAGTGGCAATAATAACATTACAATGTATTAAAAATACAAAATAATGTCCAAAAGTAAATATACATTGCCTGTTAATATTGTTCATCTCTGGTTTACAGAATTATGGGTGATTTTCTTTTCTTTTTTACTCATTTTTGTTTTCTGATTATTATTCAACAAATATGAATTAGACGAGAAATGAAATATTTTAAAACATCTGTAACATTCAAATTCATTGTTTTCCTACTGTGTATCTATATCTATCCAACAAAATTGAGTAAGAATTGTGATTGTATCCTGCTTTGTTCCTCTTAATATTTTAACTATATATTCTATTTTGTCATGCTATTTAAACTATTTGAAACCATAATTTTAAATGTCTGCATGAAAATTCATCATTTGTATGAAACACAGCTCATTTAATCATTTCCTATTGTTAAACGATGGAAGTATTTATAATAGTGAAAAATTAAAAACACCGTGTTGCACATATATCTTGATCCAGACTTCTGAATATGTCCATAGTACAGATCTCTAAAAGTGGAATGACTTAATCAAAATAATTTTTGAAGGTTGTTGATATGCATTCTGAAATTGCCTCCTAAAAGAGCTGTATGAATTTTCCTTCCACTATCTCCCAACAAAGCTGTGTTCATTACATCATAATTAGGTATGACTTAAGCAAGCAAACAGAAAACTTCTGTCAGTTTGAGTGGTTAAGCATAGTATTACATCAAGGTCTAATAATTTACATGCTTTTATTCTACTTAATACTTAGATAACTGGAACTAGATTGAATGTTTTTCACAAATATTAGCCCTTTATTGACCATTTGTCAGCCATATTTATATATCTTCTTTGCATTTATTCCCTCAATTTTTCTGTATACATAAGGCAGAGGAGGGACCTCTCTTTCAGTACGAATCTTTACATTATAAAAATTTAATCCTTACATATTTATAGCTAATATTTGTTCTCAGTTTGTAATTTGTGAATCTTCCATCAATAACATTTATTAGACATTTATTTAACCTTTATTTAGAATTTACTACTCGCTAATCATTAAGTCCCCCATGCGTCTGTCAGTTGGTCATACTGTAGCGGCTTGCCTGTTGCTGTGATGCTGGAAGCTATGCCACTGGTGTTCAAATAACAGCAGGGTCACCCACGGTGGAAAGTTTTCAGCTGAGCTTCCAGAATAAGATAGACTAGGAAGAAGGACCTGGCAGTCTACTTCTGAAAAAGATTGGCCAGCGAAAACCTTATGAATAGCAGTGGAACATTGTCTGATATAGTGCCAGAAGATGAGCCCCTCAGGTTGGAAGGCACTCAAAATATGACTGGGAAAGAGCTGCCTCCTCAAAGTAGAGTCGACCTTAATGACATGGATGGAGTCAAGCTTTTGGGACCTTCATTTGCTGATGTGGAATGACTCAAAATGAGAAGAAACAGCTGCAAACATCGATTAATAATTGGGACTTGGAATGTATGAAGTACGAATTTAGTAAAATTGGAAATCATCAGAAATGAAATGGAACGTGTAAGCATCGATATCCTTGGCATTAGTGAGGTGAAATGGACCGGTATTGGCCATTTTGAATCAGAAATCACACGGTCTGCTATGCCAGGAATGACAAATTGAAGAGGAATCATGTCGTGTTCATTGTCAAAAAGAACATTTCAAGATCTATCCTGAGGTACAAGGCTGTCAGTGATAGGGTAATATCTGTACACCTACAAGGAAGACCAGTTAATACGACTATTATTCAAATTTATGCACCAACCACTAAGGCCAAAGATGAAGAAACTGAAGATTTTTATCAACTTTTGCATTCTGAAATTGATCAAACATGCAATCAGGATGCATCGATAATTACTGGTGATTGGAATGTGACAGTTGGAAACAAAGAAGGATAAGTAGTACAACCTTGAGTATATCCTACCTGAACTTAGAGACCATCTCAAGAATAGATTTGGCACATTGAACACAAATGACCAGAGACCAGATGAGTTTTTGGATCACACCAAAGACATCATACATGAAGAAAGCAAGAGGTCATTAAAAAGACAGGAAAGAAAAAAAAGACCACAATGGATGTCAGAAGGGACTCTGAAACTTGCTCTTGAATGTAGAATAGCTAAAACAAAAGGAAGAATTGATGAAATAAAAGAGCTTTACAGAAGATTTCAAAGGGCTGCTCAAGAAGACAAGGTAAAGTATTATAATGACTTGTGCAAAGACCGAGAGTTAGAAAACCAAAATGGAAGAACATGCTTGGCATTTGTCAAGCTGAAAGAACTGAAGGGAATATTCAAACCTCGAGTGGCAGCACTGAAGGATTCTATGGGCAAAATACTGAACAATGCAGGAAGCATCAAAAGAAGATGGAAAATATACACAGAGTCACTGTTCCAAAAAGAATTGGTTGACATTCAGCCATTTCAAGAGGTAGCATATGATCAAGAGCCAACGGTACTGAAGGAAGAAGTCCAAGCTGCACTGAAGACATTGGCGAAAAACAAGGCTCCAGGAATTGACAAATACCAACTGAGATGTTTCAACCAACACATGCAGTGCTGGAAGTTCTCATTCATCTATGCCAAGAAATTTGGAAGACAGTTACCTGGCCAACTGCCTGGAAGAGATCCATATTTGTACCCATTCCACAGAAAGGTGACCCAACTGAATGCAGAAATTATCTAACAATATCATTAATATCACACGCAAGTAAAATTTTGCTGAAGATCATTCAAAAGCAGTTGCAGCAGTACATCAACAGAGAACTTCCAGAAATTCAAGCCGGATTCAGATGAGGACGTGGAAAGAGGGATATCATTGCTGATGTCAGATGGATCCTGCCTGAAAGCAGAGAATACCAGAAAGATATTTACCTGTGTTTTATTGACTATGCAAAGGCGTTCGACTGTGTGGATAATGACAAACTATGAATAACATTTCAAAGAATGGGAATTCTAGAACACTTAATTGTGCTCATGAGGAACCTGTATATAGAGCAAGAACCAGTCATTCAAAGAGAACAAGAGGATACTTCATGGTTTAAAGTCAGGAAGCGTTTGTGTCAGGCTTGTATCCTTTCACATACTTATTCAATCTGTATGCTGAGCAAATAATAGAAGAAGCTGGACTATATGAAGAAGAATGGGGCATCAGGATTGCAGAAGACTCATTAACAACCTTCATTATGCAGATAATACAACCTTGCTTGCTGAAAGTGAAGAGGACTTGAAGCCCTTACTGATGAAGATCAAAAACCACAGTCTTCAGTATAGACTACACCTCAACATAAAGAAAACAAAAATCCTCACAACTGGCCCAATAAGCAACATCATGATAAATGGAGAAAAGATTGAAGTTGTCAAGGATTTCATTTTACCTGGACCCATAATCAACACCCATGGAAGCAGCAGTCAAAAAATCAATGACACATTGCAAAAAAAAATCTCCTTGAAGTGTTAAAAAGCAAAGATGTCACTTTAAGGACTCAGGTGCACCTGACCCAAGCCATGGAGTTTTCAATCTCCTCATATGCATGTGAAAGCCGGACAATAAATAAGGAAGACTGAAGAAGAATTGATGCCTTTGAATTACGGTGTTGGTGAAGAATACTGAATACACCATGGACTGCCAGAAGAATGAACAAATCTCTCTTGGAACAAGTACAGCCAGAATGCTCCTTAGAAACAAGGATAGCGATACTTCTTCTCACTTACTTTGGACATGTTATCAGGAGGAACCAGTCCCTGGAAAAGGACATCATGTTTGCTAAGTAGAGAATCATCAAAAAAGAGGAAGATCCTCAACGAGATGAACTGACACAGTGGCTGCAGCAATGAGCTTAAGCATAACAATGCTCATGAGGATGGCACAGGACCAGGCGGTGTTTCATTATTGTACATAGGGTCACTGTGAGTTGGAAGCATAACAACAACAACAATCATTAAATGCTTTAAATGTTTTATCTGATTAGGCTTCAGAATAACTCTATCCCTAAATGTTATCATCTGCATTTTACAAATGAACAAAATGAGGCATGGAGAGAGTCAGTATTTTGTTCAATGTCAAAGAATCTAACGTCAGACTGTCAAGGTCTAATCCCGGTTCTACAAATTGAGAGGCAGATGGCTTTAACACATGATTTGCGTTCATTATTTATCTCCATCGTATCAGTTGCCATGGAGTTGATTCCGACTCATAGCGAGCCTATGTGTGTCAGAGTAGAGCTATGTAAATTTTACACTGGGGAAGGGATCTTAGAATTTTTAAAGCTTAATATCATTATTCCACATGTCAGGGTGCTGAGGTTCAGAGTGCTTCAGTGAGTCATTCAAAGACATACAATGAATTAATGGAAGACTTAAAACTTGAACCAAAACGTCCTGACTTTTTTTGAGATCAGTACTTTTTCCCACTCAGACCATTTTTCTCTTCATAAAATGAGACCTTCTAATAATACTAGCATGAAGGATGCCGGTTGGTTTATCATTTCCTTAGAAAATCTCACATATCTGCACTGGAAATAGATAACCAAGGATACAAAGACTATCATAAAAATGCTCAGTAGTGGATTCCGAAAGTGATGGAAAGCACAAGTGAGTGCCTGAGGAATTTGATTTTAATTAAATATCCCCCCCCTACTATTTATGCTTGAGCTTGTTATTTTAAATTTCTTTCAGAGAACTATGTATAGAAAGCCACCTAGGTAGGTGTTGGGTTCCAGCTATCTTAATTTTCCCACATTCCTAAATTGAGCATATACTTTTCTTTCAGTTAAATAACACCTTCCTAGGATAAGGTGTAAAACAAAGGGAGTCCCTTTCTATTCATGATTTGTTTAGCTAGAAGTTAACAAAATATAAAGAGGCCTTTAGTAAAATTTTGGTACATGGTCGGTGGATGAACCACATCTGGGAAGAAGAGTTCAGAAAATTAGCCATCTAAAATAGCAGTGTGTTTATATAGACTTTATTGTCAAAAGTGATTCTTTTTTCAGGTTTTTTGTTTTTTTTTTTTTAATTTCACTGGCACATATAGTGAGAAACTACTAACATATTGGCAAAAAAAGTTTCAATTTTTTACAGAAATTAAAAGAAGGAATGTCTCCTTACATTACTAGAAACATTTCCTTCTGTTTAATTGCATTACACAGTGATGATTTTAAATTGGAAGAAAAGAAAGGAAAGTATATTTGTGTGGTCCTAAGAATAACTGAATTGTTTTAGTTTCTTTTTTTCAATCCAGAAGCAATAAAGCATTCATATTTAGAAAATACATAAACACATAAGAAATGTACCCAATGCCTCTTCACATAAAATTAGAACTATAATAACTTATCTTTGTTTCGCAGATTTTTCTTCAAGGAACTGGGAACACTTTTTGGATGTTATTATACCAATCTCCATGAAATCCTTGAGCAAAGTGAATCAGTAATCTTCTAGAGCAGGCAAGATTCGATGTCTTTTAAAAATCTATGCAGTAAGTAAAGTAGGTTTTCTGTTCTTTCTCCTGTTTATTTAGGTAAGGGCTGGTCTAGAATTAATGTAATGCTTCGTGACTTTTTATTCATTCATTCATTCCAAATGTTTATTGGGTACTTACTGGGTTTTGTGCTCAGTGCTAAGACAGGCGTTGAGCTAAGCATTAGTGATATGAAGATAAAAGACAAAACATTTCTGCTCTCAAGTTATTCACTTTCTAATGGAGGACAGAGAAAAGTAGATGGACAATTATAACACCTTAAAAGTGAATTCAGGGAATTTGGGGAGCACATAGGAGCGGATCGTTTTCAGACTGAAGGCTGACAAAACATGCGAGAAACTTTGCTGCAGAGGTCTACGTTGCTGCCGTGTCCACCAGTTCCAAAATCCTTGAGGGACACTGTTTAGAAGGAATCATGAATTCCAAGGGTCTTGATATCTCATTTCATGATCTATTCTTTCAGAAGTATTTTGCTCATGGGGAAACAGCACAGTTAAATGGAAAGAATGTGGACCTTGGAGTAGTCAGACCCGGGTCCAAATCCCAGCTTAGCCACTCAATATCACGTAACTTTGGACAAATGACTACATTTCCCTGAATTTTCTTTATTTGTAATATGGCAATAATAATTACATAATGTTTGGGATTAAATGAGGTAACATTTACTATTTTGATACAGTTACTGGCATTTAAAACACTTTAAATCGATGAACATTCATTAACATCCATTACATTTTTATATTATTACTGTATCCAAAATTAATAGTAAAATTTAAACAAACATCACATAATTTAGTCCTGTGGAGCAATGTTTTAAAGTAGATATAACATGTAAGATGGAAAGGACGTTCTCACCTGACAAATAAACTTTATTCCAAAAATTCGTATGTCAATCTTTTATTTGGATCTCATAATTACATTTTCACAGCTAATGTTATTAAACAACAGTATCATCATTAAACATTTCTTGAATACATATTTTTGTGTTTTTGGCTCAGGTTAGATAATAAAATTTTCTTTAACCCATAACATAAGTGAAAGACAAGAAATTCTTTCCATTTTTCCCGTCACCACAATGCAACTCGAAACATTTAATACAGCTGAGTTAACGACCATTTTCACTACGTGTATACATTTCTGCTATACCAACATTGTGGTTTCTGCA
Source organism: Trichechus manatus latirostris (assembly GCF_000243295.1). NCBI lineage: Eukaryota > Metazoa > Chordata > Mammalia > Sirenia > Trichechidae > Trichechus > Trichechus manatus. Next base: position 2,220,630 of record NW_004443979.1, read on the forward strand.
GGAGTCGTAACATTGACAACAGAATATAAGCAATTTTGTCTACATAGCACAATTTCACCATACATAAACCATTTTTCAGTCTTTACGTTGGTCCCTTATAATGGCTTGGTAACTCGTATTGTGTATGATCAATAATTTACAAAATGCTCTGATGGCTCTCAGCAAAGCCTTAAATTACTTATTCATTTCATTCAACAAATGTGCCTTTTATGACCCACCTCTCTGCTGTGTGTGAGGTATGTCTAACAAAAGAAGGCATTTTCTAGCTCTGTAATTCTTGTAAAATTACAAACACTAATACACAGCTACAGCATGCATGTGCTCTACCCAGTGCTAGACAAAACACCAGACTCTGGCCTGCGTTCACAGTATGTCAGCAGGCATGTGATGAAGTCGTAATGTCTTATTGTATTTTTGAGTATATGTTTGTGTGCTGTTTTCTATAATATGTAGATCAATGTAAGTGGTTATTATATCTTAAATATGTATATTTTTAACAAAAATATTTTTATTAGTCTTCCGTCAAGCTTTTAGAAAAGTTCAATAAAAATTATTCTGAGATTAGCAGGTATTATTTTATTTAACTCTCGGCGTTTGCATCTATGTATATTAATATGTTCTTAAAACTGTACAGCCAGAAAAATAACACATAAACAAATTGGATGCTGAAGTTGAAACAAAACTGAACTGTCATTAACTACTCCTGTTTTCACATTTTTGTATTCAGCCGATAAAACCCAGGATTCTCACTGCTTGACTCCAGAATAAGTAGCTTTCTTAAACTTGATCTTCTAAAAATGCATTTCTACTAATTAATTTTGGTCTGTATTTTTTAATGTTGTGATTACTTTTAAGATTTTATTTAAAAAAATTTTTTTCTGAAAACTTAAACCATGGAGATAAAACAAAAATAAGTCATTTTCATTCTCCTCATTGTTGCCATCATCATCATCAATAACAGCAAGCACAACAATAAGGCCAATAAACAGGAACTGGACACTTCTGCAGTCCTCTAGGTAAGCAATTGGGTCAAACAAAATAGGGAATACTTCCGCTTACTAAAAGGAAATTTTTCAAGAAAGAGCAATGTATCAATTAAAACATTTTTGAGAGAGATTTCTTGAGGCAAGTTAAAAGCTATCCAAATTCTCTTACCTAAAGCTCTTCTAAATTCTAAAAAGTCAAACAGAAATATTTAATTATTAATATTTATTACTTTCTATTAGTTTTATGTCAGTCTGATGATATGATTTTATTTCTTCAGTTAAAAATATATAAATAGAAAACTATATATATAACTGGAGCCCTGGTGGCACAGTGGTTAAGTGTTTGGCTGCTAATCAAAAGGTTGGCAGTTTGAATCCAGCAGCTGCTCCTTGGAAACCCTATAGGGCAGTTCTACTCTGTCCTACAGCGTCGCTATGAGTCGGAATCGACTTGACAGCAATGGGTTTTCTATATGTATAATAGATATTCATTTATATATATATAATATATATAATGCTGCGAAGAGTCTTCTCTGCCTTTCTTTTTCTAACCATGGAAATGCTCCATAGAAAAACTTTAATCCGTGGGTCATGAATATGTATCCAGCATTGGGGCATGTTTTATGGAGCATGCACTTCACTTTCTTTAGTTAGGAACCTTGAACTGTAAACTGAAAATGTGGAAGTGATAGAATTTTGATAGGTTTCATCTAAAATGGTCAGAATAGATTCAGTTAGGTGAGTTTACATGGAAGGTAAAAGGATTTATGAAGGGTTTTAAATTTTCTCTAGCAGACCACAGGAGCTGTCCAGGCTAAATAACACATCCGTGAAAAGTTAATCAGCAAGCTAATCTTAATCAGCTCATTTTCCCTCAATAGCTCTGTGGGAGGCCGGGATGTTGGTAGGGGCAGAGAGGGAAAGAAAAGGAGGCTGTGTGGTATCAAAAAGGGATTGCAAAGTTTGTCCGAGCCATATTTTTATGACTTTCATTGGAAGTATTCTTCCAAAATTCAGGCCACTCCTCTGTGAAAAATTAAAAAGAAATCAAAGGTGGCATCCAGGGATACTTACTTTTAGTGAAGCTCAGCTATTAAAGATTTATCACAGATGTCTACAAGGTCCACACAGGGAATATCCGTGCATGAAGCAGACCAGTTGGGGACTGTGGTGAACTGAAGAGCAGGGCACAAGTCTCATCTGAAAGCTGCAGCCACTACCCAGGTCCAGATAACTGTTGGCTGGTAGACCTGCGGGTCAAGCGTTGCCAGCTCTGCTGATTTTTCAAAAGAAATGAGAAATTTGTTTTTATTTTCCTGTGAAATCAGCTGATTTTAATGAGTAGTAAATACATTTTTTAATATAATTGTATTTATTTTGTTGTTATTGAGAATATACACAGCTACTTTGGACATGTTATCAGGAGGGATCAGTCCCTGGAGAAGAGCATCATGCTTGGTAAAGTAGAGGGTCAGTGAAAAAGAGGAAGACACTCAACAAGATGGATTGACACAGTGGCTGTAACAATGGGCTTAAACATAAAAGGATCGTGAGGATGGCGCAGGACCAGGGAGTGTTTTGTTCTGTTGTACATGGGGTCATTATGAGTTGGAACCAACTCGATGGCACCTAACAACAGCAACAAAACATACACAAGTTCAACAGTTTCTACATGTACCAATTAGTGACATTCATTACATTCTCCTTTCTTTTCTGAGTTGTTCTTTCCACATTAACATAAATTCACCGCTTCCTAAGTTCCTATCTAATCTTTAGAGTTGCTGTTGTCAATTTGATCCCATATGGATGGTAACTACGTTTTTAAAACATTGTGTAAGCAAAAGAACGTGTCTGTTGGTCACCAACTTCTCCTTTCTGAATCATCATGAGAAATGTCAAATACTGCTGTGTGTATCAGTAAGGTGCTTTGGGAGGCAAAGCTGATGAACAGCAAGGTTATCGATAGGACTGATTCAGTGGCTCAGTGATGTCTTCTAGGACACAGCCTCTCTCCGTCATCTGTTCTCCCATTCTTAGCGTTTGGCATTTTGTTTTTAGGCTTTGCACATTCTTTTCTTAGGTCTGCTGTAACAAATTACCACAAACCAGGTGCTTATAATACCAGAAATTAATTCCCTTACAGTTCTGGAGGCTCACTTGTGAAATCAAGGTGTCAGGAGGCCATGTTCTCTCTGATGTCTCTAGGAGAGAATTCCTCATTGCCTCTTCCTAGCTCAGTTGTCAATGTCTCTATAACATGAGTTAGGCATCAGCGTTTTTCTGCAGGAAACTTTCCATTGATGAATGTTTATGACTTAGGTCATATTTATTGGTAACTAGTATTTTAGGGCAGCAACTCTTATCATCTGTCTAGATTATTTCATCTGAAGAAGTTTTATTGATATTTCTCTTTCCTACATCCCACTCTGTCTAGAAGTCCCATAAATCCCCTTAGCTGCTCTGTAACTTTCAAGCCCAAATAACAGAAGCTGAATTTTAACTGTTACACTTCATCTTCCTCAGGTCTCAGTCTTGTTCCCCTTGCTTTTCTGAGTTGCCTATACCCTTGACTGATTTCAGCGATGGTCTAGAAAGGCAAACCCTTTTGCAGGGTAGTTTATATGGACAAAGTGACTTTGGATTCCTGCCTGTGGTTCTTTGCTTCTTCTCTCTAGACGCCAACAAAACAACAGATACTGAAAGAATTTCATTAGTTAGACATGATGAATTTGTAGGGGAAACTAGAGCTCTAATAAACCAGGCAACATAAAGACAGGATAACCTGACATTTCTGAGAGAAAATAGAACAACTAGGTCACCAAATCAGGGAAGAAGACTATGATATAGAATTAAATACAGACTCTAAGTAGTGATGAAGGACTTCAGATTATTTAAATGTCAGCTTCTCCTTTGTCTACTGACATATTTCTCTGTCTCAGAGGAGTATTTCTTATTTTCATCTCATAGGCATAAGTGAATGCCATTGAAATGTGTGAGTAGTCAGAGAATTCAAAGTGAATTCAAAGTGTAATTAATAGAAATTACTCCTTCAGGGACTTGAGTCCTACATTTTCTTTCAAAGGATAGTTTCCTATCCTCTGTGACTGGAACGGACACTACTTAAGGAAATCAAATAGAGGTAAGGCTTTTTTGATTTTTAATCAGTATAATCAGATCCAACAAATCAATTTTTTTTCTGTCATGCACAGAAAACAGTGAGTGTGTTTTCAAAGTTACCTCTTCTAGGCTCCATAATCTGAGAAAAATTCCAGCACTATTGCTGTCCTCTCCCTGGATGAATTGGAGGAATGCTACCGAGAGTCCACATTCTCACTGTTCTGTTTTCCTTCCTTACAGTAACAAGAGACTCTTCAAAGGAAAGCAGGACTCCACACGTTTGTGCATATTGGGAGACTAGGATATTTCTTACTATACTGATCCCTTCTTCAGCCACATCTTAGGTTGTAATTCTTTAAGGCTCAAAGGAGAAAGAACTTTCAACCAAGTGAGTATCTCCCAGGAAAGTGTGAGTAGTCGATGAAAGGAAACACTATACATCCACTCGACATCCTTAGTAATATCTGTCTGGTGATCTGCGACACATGCAAAAAACATTTATATATGTTTTGAGTCTCTGTGTACTTCACATAAAAATTTAGCTGTAGAAATTTGGGTATTTCTAACTTTTTTTTTAATATATAAAAGCAAAAACCAAACCAAATCCTTAAATTCTTAAGACCATACGTTTCTTTTCTCAGCAATTTCACATACAGGAATTTATCCTAAATAACTAATTAGAAAGGAAGGAAAGAAGAATGAATTAAGGATGTACATAATATTTAGCTATGGCAAGAATGTTTGTGACAGCATTGTCTATAATAGTGAAATATTAGATCAACTTACTTTTTCAATTAGAAGCTACTGTTTAAAGAAAATATAGAACATAATGTGTACTCAATATTTTTAAATGATTTATAGGCTGGATATTTGCTTATATAAAAGGAGGCTCATAAAACCTAAAAATGCAGACTAAAATGGTACTAATAGTATAATCCATATATATAGTATATATTATATATGGTGTTCATTTTCTTTAATATGAACAAAACAATAAAATGATATGAGATTTCAGTGGTTATTCTTTCTGTGTAACTGAGAAAATACAGTAGTGCTATTAAGTGAATTATTCTTTGTCACTCGCAAGAGCATTTGGAAGATGGTGGTTCATATTTGCACATGGTATTATTTATTAATTCTGTTGCCAGGGCTGAGATTCCATTCACGGGCTGCTTACAATAATTCAGTGATCCCTTCGAGGATCTGAGGTTCTCAGGTTGGGAACAACCAGTTTATTTCAGGATGTTCTGCCTGTTATTTCTAGTAGCTTGGTTTAATTCATTCATAGGTATTTCTTAGCTATAAATTTCATTTTTGACAATAAGTTTACTTTTCTTACGCAGGTGGGAAGGAATTATTGTTTTGCTGGGCCTGAAACTGAATTGTTGCTTCTTATTTACAACTCTTAAATTTTCAGAGTCTAGTTCCAAATTTTCTTCCAGCCATGGCTGTCAAAATTTCAAGAATTCTTCAAAGCCCAGTTAAAACTCACCTTATCCATAAGTTTCCTGATCACACATTCCCTGAATCTCTTTTATTAGATTTTAAGCTCCTTGAGGACAAGGGCTATGCTTTTAACTATGCTTTGCATTTCCCACCCCCATATCTATCAGACTATCTCATATTCATTAATTCTTTAATAATCATTCTCGAACTAATTATTTGAGAGTGACAACAGCTATGAAAAACCTCAGTGATCAATTTAAAACAACCCCTTGAAGAGCCATCTAACTAATTGTGACATTAATAATATCCAAATGCAATTGCTACTTTAAAAATAACAATGCATTTATTTTAATTAGTTGCCGTCTAGTCAATTCTGACTCATCCACCCCCATGTGTGTCAGAGTAGAACTGTGCTCCATAGGGCTTTCAATGGCTGATTTTTCAGAAGCAGATCGCCAGGCTTTTCTTCAGAGACGTGTCTGGATGGACTCGAAACTCTAACCTTTCAGTTAGCAGCCTGGTTTGCTAACCGTTTGACCACCCTGGGACTCCTTCCTTTTTTTTTTTTTTGTTTTTTTTTGGAGGTACTTTAATAAATAATAATTTCTAAAGTTTGAAACACTATTCCTTGTTTTGGGCATTAATGAAATGGCATGTTTTAGAATTTTTTATTCTGCAAGGACCCTGTCTCTGTAAGTGTTATATATGGTGTTTTAAAAAATCTAGAAGGGGAATCTATCAACATTTAATAAAACTAGATGCTGTTATTACTTTGGAGAAGGTCCAATGATTGACTTTACAAGCATTATTCTGAAATTCACCTTATTTCTTATAGCTTCTGGGCTAAAATTACTCATGTCTGACAACTACTTTAGTATTCACCCACCAAAAATGAAAGTTTAACAGAAATGGAGCCCGAGATCCCACTGCTTAATCATAAAAGTCAGAAAAAAAGGTGCCCCAACACCACTCTGATTTCTTTTTTTTAAATAACAGATGCATAATCACATTTAATTAAGAGAATCCTTTTTGTCTCCCTAAAATCCTTTCATTGCCTGCGTTCCTATCTCACATTTATTCTGTCATTTTTAATTTTTGTGTTCTTGCCACTAATGTGCAGCTTTCTTATCCACCAGTGTCATCTACCCATTTCCTTCAGGAAAGCACAGCCCAACCCAAGTCTCTTGCTAATAACACCATCTGAACAACCTATTATGAGATTCTTAATTTGGCAGACAGGCTGAATTATTTATGTGAAGCTGATAAAGCACAAAACACATGGCTGAGTTTCACTATTTAACACCTCCACAGGCTAATCCTTTAACCATCGTTTGTACTAAGATTTCTTTATTCCATTTATGTTTTGGAAAATGGTACCAAAAAAAAGAGGAAAGCAGAGAATATGTTTGTAGCTCTCAAGCATTCAGTATATTTTGTAGGTTTAAGTAAAATAATCAGGTGCTTATGGACTCATGCCAAATTCTCGGCATCTTTCTTACTCAGAACTAAGAATTGAAATATTTCATCTTATTTTTCCCTCTAATCTTTTTGTTCCCTATAGATTGTCCAGAGAACTTTGAATCCTAAGCATCATAGAATCTTCCTAATAAGTTGTGATTCTCACCTCTGCTCCATTTGCTTGGAAACAAAGATTCGTTTCTATGATACGCAGATCACAATTTAATGTTATTCCCAGAATAATTTCCTCTGCAGGGTTTGCCAAATCCTGTGAAACAATGGCAAATAAAACTTATATTCACATTTTAAATGTGTGAATTTTAACATTGTATTATTTAATATAATGTGGATGTGATATGTGTGATCTTGTCAAAAATATACTTTTTTCTTAATGTAACAATGGCCATTTTGTTGCTTCTGTACACTAATCTAATTTTTAATTATTGTTAGAGTTGATCATTGTATTGGGTAAGCTACAATCTCACCAATATAAATGCATTATATTGGTATATGACTAATTCATTTAAAACTTCTTTGTGTAAGACATATTTAATTATGAATTTTCCTATATCAAATTGCTATAATTATATATGTCATTTTTTTCAGTTTAAGCTTCTTTCTGGTTAAATGATATGCAGCTTTAGAATTTATTTTAGACCATTAGGGTATAAGTCATGACACTTATGTTGTCAATTACTAAGTGGAACACTAAGAATAAAAATTTAGACCCCGGGAAAGTATGGTATTCAGTACGAATTTGCTCCTTACTTTTTTAAATGGGTTGCAAATGTCACAAATGGCCTAAGATAAGGCAGCAGTGTTTGATAGTAGTCTTTTTTGAGGAACATGGTAATCAAAAGCTGATAACTGCATCCCCCTGTTGGTTAGAAAGGGAGAAATGAGAGAACATGTGTACCTTATAATATATTTTTATACCCATGTAATTGCTTAATATGCAAAAGAAACGATATAGCTTGATTCTAATCATAATAGGCTACTATATTTAGATGATCATAGTAAAATCTATATGTTTGGAGGCATTTTGATTTCTTTTCGTATTTAATTTTTAATAAAATGTTTCAAATGTACAAAAAAAACTACCTGTGTATTTCCCAGATTTAACAAATTTTAACATTTTGTCATATTTGCATCCGATCTCTGTCTCAAAATACAATTTTAGAGCTACAACTAAATCCTAATCATTTCATCATTTTTTCTGAAAGATAATCACTATCCTAGAGTTGAAATAGGTCATCCCCATATTTATTTTAATGCTTTTTTTCTATTTGTATCCGCATCTGTAAACAATATAGACTATTGCTCTGTGTTTTTAAATATATATGTTGTAGCTGGGTGCCATCAAGTTGATTCCAACTCATAGTGACCCCATGTGACAGAACAGAACTGCCCCATAGGGTTTCATAGGCTGTAATTTTTACTGGTGCAGATCGCCAGATCTTTCTCCTGTGGAGCTGTTGGGTGAGTTTAAACTGTCATCCTTTCAGTTGGCAACCAAGCGCTTAACTGTTTGTGCCACTAGGACTCCTTTAAATATATATATATGTACATATGCATGTATACTATTATTCTATATGTATATCTCTTTTGTATTTTTTTAGATGTGAATAAACTTGTATATCCATTCCCTTATAGATGGGTTATTTCCTTTTCGTTTTTTCAGTACCGCAGTGAACAGCTTTTCTCAAGTCCAGAATATAAGCAAGGTAAGCACATGCTTAAGGAATCAACAAAAGAGGGGCACCAGTTGTCCAAAGCAAATACCCATAGATGCCACGCAGGCAGGACACAAGGAAAAGTGAGCACCCCAGTGAAAGGAAACTGGTAGGGCACTGAATAAAATTGATACCAGCTCCAGTACAGGAGAATGTGCTGGCCAGAAATAAAGTTCATGCAAGTCACGAGGGTGCCCATGCGCAAGCCTGTTTAAGCTATAAGGCCCCTACCACTTCAACACCTTTGTTGACATCTGTTTTCTATGGTCCCCTCCTGTGTAATTGAACCTCCTTATCTGGGTGAGTCCTTTGGGAGTATACTGTTTCTTTCTAATAAGCAGGAGGTGGGGTGAGCTGTCAAGTCTAACTCTTGCTACATTCACCCAACACGCAACGGGATCCAACATGAGCAGTTACTGGGCAAGTACAAATTATATTAAAAGATAACAGGTCTCTGATCCATTTTGAGAGCACGATCTTGTACATCCACATCTGCAGATCCAGCAACTCCAGCCGGAGGGCCAGCAATGCTCTTTGCCATGATACAAACACAATGGTATGCTCTTGCGCATGTTCTGGTAAACAACCAATGGGAAATCCAGTCCCAGATGAAGCACAAAAGCAAGAGAATTCGAATAAGTTGACCATTGCGATGAATTCAGGCAAGTTACTTTTTAACTATATAGCATTTATATACAGAGTTGTGTCCTAAGTTTTGTAAACAATAATATTTACAACTTTAACTTTAAAATATATTTGGCATACACACGGACACAATCTACTACACATTTAATACAATGCTATAATGAGTAATAATTTAATATAACACTAACATAGCAAAGGTCCAAAAATACTGGAAAGTTTTAATTTATATATCAAGTGAGTTTCAATTTTTATTGTCTGTTGCATGGGACACAGTGCTTGATATTACTCTATATATTCCGGTAAACGAGGTATTAGGCACATTAGAGGACACAAAGTTCAGTATTTATTTATTGTGTAAAATATGTTTCTGTTTTGCAACAGTGAGTGTGTTTCTAAATTCATCTTCCAAGAAAGCAACAAAGGGCGTGGATATGCCTGATGAAGAATGCATGAAATTAGAGTAGACTTGTCCTGATGACTTAAATACAAACCTTTAGGAGAAGAGTGACATGTAAGAAATTCTTACATGAAAACTAAGTTTACAGATTCAGGAAAGACAAATTTTATTCATGTAGGCATGTATGATTCCATAATAGAGGATAAAATACAATGGATTTTTCCCAATGTTGAAATTGCTTTATGCGTATTCCTAACTTTAATGATCACAAACTGCACAACAGAATGCTCATTTTCGTCCCTAAAGAGACTCAAAAACCCTCAACGTACAACAATGATTCAAGAAAGACTCGATTCATTATCCTTATCATGTATAGAAGTAGATATTGTTCAGCAGCTTAATTGTGACAAAATCACTGAAGAATTTGTAAGAGCAAAGAATAGAAACATGTTTTTAATTATAACATGTTAGAGATGAAATATCTAAAATAAAATATAGTAATTTGTTGTAATATTTGTTTTCTGATCATTAAATTTTATTGTATGACATCTTTTCATTTGTTCATTTATAGTTATAGCATTTATTACAAAACAAGCATCAGAACTTAAGTACTAGCCGTTTAAAGCAAAATTGGTGAAAGTCAATTTTTCATTGTGGGAGATCAACAGAATTTTACACCGATTGTTGAAACAACTAAGTTCTCTGACTCATTTTCTTTGTTGTAGAATATGTGAAATATTCTCTTTGTAGAAAATGTGGTATACAGTAAAAATCTTAGTACGCCACATCCATTAAAAATTTTATAATCCTGTTCATCTCATTCTGCTAAAATGGCATACGCTACTTTTACATTCAATTGCTAATATAGTCACATTTAAAAAGAAGTTACATCGTGGTTAGCTAAGCTCACACACCCACACATACACACATAAACAGGTGTGTCTATAACTCACAGATCCCCTTCAAATGCATGAGTAAGCAGGGGAGGGGGCACCACAGATTATCAGTGTTTAAGGCCCTCAAAAACTTTGATCCGGTTCTGATTACAGGCATTCAGAAGATCAGGGTTGTGGGATTTGACTTCAAAGGACTGTCTGCATTCTTCTGGGGAATCAAAGAACGATTCTGCGCACACCTGTTTCTACTTGAATCTCCCATTTTAATTTCATCCTATGAATGGCTTGGCTAGTTATGTCCATATTAAACTTTGTCTGTTTAAGATGAGGACTACACATTTTTCAAGTAAGTGCTGTACTGTTACTCTACACACTTAGAATGATAACCATGAAAAATGACTTTCCTCAACATTAATGGTTTATAGGACTGTTCTCTTTAATTTTAATCATGATTTTCTAATAAGTTGCATCAGTACAATTTATATTCATTTCTTAAGACCTGTGATAAACCAAAGAAGTTACGTAATTTACTTGAAGGAGAGAAAACTATTTGCTAGTGAAGATCATTTAAAACACATAGAAAAATAAATAAGCTTGAGGCAACTTTGTACAATTTGATTATGGTTGATATTATTAATAAGAACAAAATTAACTTAACCAAACAATTTCTCACTGGATAAATTGAAAATATCTTCAATTCAATATATTCTCATATATTAGACTACTGAAATATTAAAAAATTGCATCCCCTCTGACCATCATACTGGTTAGTTGGAGCTGATAAGAAGAGCTGTTAGAAACCCAAGGAGAGTAGAAATTACCTGCCCCGTATGGTCAGAGAGAACAGCTCTATACCTAGCTATATAGCCCCCAGAAGAGCATGGTCTTGGGGTGGCAGTGGACTATTGCTGTATTTTACTATTAACCTTTCAGTAAACCAAAAAACCAAACCTGTTGCCGTCAAGTCAATTCCAACTCATAGTGACCCTACCAGACAGAGTAGAACTGCCCCACAGGGTTTCCAAGGAGCAGCTGGTGGATTTGAACTGTTGACCTTTTGGTTAGCAGCCATAGCTCTTAACCACTTTGCCACCAGGGCTCCAGCCTCTCAGTAGCTATTGTGAAAACTGTCAATGAAGTGGAGCTGGCAGCAGTCGGAGGGATAGCTTTATGTGAGCGTTTTAACCACAAATCTGGCCTCAGAATGGAAGATATGGGAGGTATTTTGAAGGAAATAATTGACCCACCATTCAATTTGAAGTTAACTCTAACCACCTTTCATTATCCTATGGATCTGCTAGATATGCTCTATCATTTCTTCTGCAATTCAGAATGTATTTTTAAGAGAGGGAACAGGGTACACATTCAGCAGTATATCCTTTGTTATGTCAACAGGAGAAAAGACACTGATGACCTCAATTCAATCTGGAAGGGTAATTTTTTTTTTAAATTGTATTTCAGGTGAAGGCTTACAGAACAAATAGTTTCTCATGAAAGAGTAGTACAC
>NW_004443979.1:2233430-2278773 GCF_000243295.1 Trichechus manatus latirostris
AAGCTAGATGTTCCCTGAGACCATGGTCCCCACAGCCCTCCACCCAGCAATTCAGTCCCTCAGGGAGTTTGGATGCGTCTATGGAGCTTCCATGACCTTTCCTTGTACAAGTTGCGCTAGTTTCCCCTGTATTGTGTACTGTCTCACCTGGAAGGGTAATTTTTTAAGACAAATTTTTAATTAGATGTAATCTCTGCTGCCATATGGGAAGATATTATTTAAGCCATGATGTACATAACCCATATGGGACTAAGAAGTGTCATGGCATGAAATGAATCCCGAGCAGAGGGAAGGAATGACTTTGCAGTGAGACTCATGGTTCTAATACTGAGGTACCAAAATACAAATTTCCTCTGTCTTTGCATGATTGTAACCACTGACTTAACTGTGGTGTTTAGATTTTAGGAAAGAAGACTCTCTTGGTAATTACATCTTTGGTTTCCTAGAATATACTTAAGGTATAGGGTATAAGGTATACTTAAGCTTTAAAAATATTTCAGGATATCACTGACAACCTCCCCGCAAAGCAAACTAGTTACAGATCTGTTGATGTATTAGAATCCTATTGTAGCAGGAGAATTGATTTTTTTATTGCAATACTTGCTGAATCCATGCAAAGAATATTTAGTAGGGCGAAACCAATGGCTGTGTTCAGAAATGACTGACCTTGAACAGAGTTTGTTTATAGAAGCATATGAGCATATTCAGAAACCCTGGTGGTGTAATGGTTAAGAGCTATGGCTGCTAACCAAAAGGTCAGCAGTTCAAGTCCACCAGGCACTCCTTGGAAACCCTATGTGGCAGTTCTACTTTGTCCTCTAGGGTCACTATGGGTCAGAATCCACTTGATGACCATTGGTTTTGTTTTGTTTTGTTCTTAAGAGCATATTCTATATAAGATTCTTAAGAAATGGTATTGGAATAAAACATAGCTACAACACTAGTTACTAAAATACCAAGTTTAAATTTCTTATGCATTGACCACATCGGATGAAATCCCTGCAATCAGAGAAATATTACAGCCTTTGGAGTATCACTCTTCCCAAGAAGACCATGCTCCACAGGAGTCTCTTGCCTGCCAGCTTCAAGCATCGTAATTACTCAGCCTCATGGCTCTCCAAGTCTCAAGCCTGGATATGCTCTGACCTCCTGATTTGACAGATGAGCTTAGTTTCCTACTTTTGCCTTATTTCTAATTACCATAGCAGGAAGCCATGACTGTCTAAATTCCAATTAGTCGGCAGTATCAAGAACTCACCTTGACACTGCCAGCTAGAATTACCCTACTGAGGTTTGAAGTAGTGAATGCATGTCAAACGCTAAAAATTGTGCCTGACACTAAGCATATGTTAGCTGTTATTAGAATTAGAATTTGATATTCTGAATGATTCCCCAAACAGTGAGTCAAATCAATGAAGTACATCTTGAAAAGGAACACAGTAAAATTATTCCGCACACTAATCCTGCTGCATCAGACGGGGTTAGAATAACTTCACCATCCTGGACAACCAATGACTCGAAAATGTCTTTCTTCCCAGAGCTATATAAATGTATATTTGAACTGCTCTGAAAACCAAAGCAAAACAAACATATTTGTTCATCCCCACAATGGCTGGCAATCTGTGAGCAGCGAGTGCAGATGTGTTTTTAGTTTTGGAAGTTGTAAGAGAATGGGATTTCTAGCCCAACAGTTTTATTTCAGAGAGCCTGTAGGATTTACACATGTAAAACTAATCCTTCTTCGATTGAATCCCAGAGAGGCTTGATTTCAGCAGTACCAGTAGCTCTATAGAAGTGCACAGAGGAGAGATTGTTCTAAGAAATGAGCTCTCTGAAAATGTCACAGCATTTGACTGCAGCATGGTCATTTGCTGACTCTTTCTTGTGTTGCAGCCAGCCTTCTCAATACCATGCCTCTTGTTAAAATGCCAAGGATATCCCTCCAAAAATACTCATGAATCAGCCATTTGCATTTTCCCATAAAATTCTTTTGCCTTTTCAAAGAGTACTGGGTCAGAGACAAGGGGGCCATTCTGTCTTTTCACTGAGAATCACTCACTCAGAACACCGTATATTTTCTGTAATTTATTTATGTGAGTGCAGCATGGGGCACTGCTCCCTCCATTCTTTTCAAGATGGAAAAAATCTATTAAGCATTTAAAATATGAGTTGCTCCCTGATATTTTATAGACTATGTGGAAGAATATTGTGAGTATCTACTATGCTTACCCCTATCCTGTTGTAAATGGATGTCCATTTTCTCTTTAGCTGATCACTGCTTTTCTATCTTTCTATTAATTTACTTTTACTAGAGGAAGGCTTTTTTTTTTTTTAATCCCCATTTTAATCACCCACCTTTTTACTGCTCCTCTTGTCACCTGCCTGGCTCTCCAATCTTAATCTTTGTTTTCTCCCTTCTTTCTTGAATTGATTCCTTTCTTGCTTTTTTTCTCCCTTGTCCCTTATTCCGGGATTCTCTGCTTCTCCACTGCCAAGGCGGCCATTTTGTAGACATCGAGAAGAGGAGCTTATCTTCCGTCTGTGCCATGTGAGCTCAGCATAGTGCACCAGTGCAAACCTTCATGACTGTGTTCTTTCTTCCTGAGCATACAAAACCTTTGGTGGGGAGGGCGGGAGGAGGTTGCTTCGGGAATGGAGCAGTACTGGAAGCTTGTGTGTTGCATAGAATTGATGTCTGGATCTCTGTACTGGGAGCAGAGGTGGCTCTGAGACTGGGCCTGCAGGGTTTGGTGAGGGACAAGGATGGACTAACACTGAGTCCAGGCACTGAGGTTCCCATGGCTCAGACTGAACTTCAGAGACTGAAATTAAGAATGAGACCGGAAGAAATGAGAATATTTCCAGTGTAGGATAGGAGAAACCATGGGCTTCCTAGGGTCCCCAGCAGACAGTAGAAAGGAGTCCAGGCAAGTGTCCCACAGTTTAAGGGCCCACTGTGGGCACCATCAGAGAAGGGCATTGATTTGCCTATCACATAACAGCTGAAATGAATCTTGCTTTGGGGCACAGGGGCACAGGATTGGCCTAGGATAGAGATCAGCAGCCATCAGGCAGGCTGCCTGTGGGACTAACATTCTTCCCTCTGACATCCTCTAAAATACAAGATCCTGGGCCATGATTCACACATCAAAATGTTCAGTTGTCAGCTGGATGAAGTTTAGCATTTGCCTGAGTTCTGGCCCTGAAAGGTGATCACAGCCCCCTGAGGAGAGTTGGAAGGGACTGACAGATTTGCACTTTATTTTCCCTCCATTGTATCCCACATGTGTTAACTATGAAAAACATATTGTGCTGATTGAACAAAGGAGTGATAAAGGTGAAACTTAGAAAAGTTGATCATAAGGACTCTGCAAAAAAAAAAAAAAAAAATCATCTATTACTGCTGTTCACAGAAGTAAATGCTAATTCATAAATTTTTAAAATTAAATGGTCACTTTATTGCAGAGGGAAACCTTGGTGGTGTAGTGGTTAAGAGCTACGGCTGCTAACCAAAAGGTCGGCAGTTCAAATCCACCAGGGGCTCCTTGGAAACCATATGGGGCAGGTCTACTCTGTCCTATAGGGTCACTATGAATTGGAATCGACTCGATGGCAATGGGTTGGGTTGGGTTTTATTCCAGAGGTATGCCTGTGGTAGGAGATGAGACAGACCAAAAATCTGAAAATAATATTTCTAAATTGTGTGTGATTGTGTATGTCTTTGTGTAATAATTAATAAGGTACAGACACCAAGACTTATAGAATTCAAAATCTATACTTAAAGAGGGAGAAACTGAAAACATGTTTATTTTCATATTCATTCTTCATCATTTCTCCAAGAATATTTCTATTTCAGATGGTTCATTCTTTTCAAAGCCCTTAAGTCTCCTTAGAATAAACGTTCACCTTGGGGAGGTAGAGACTCCACACTGATTCTTTTGCGGCTCTTTTCTTGGCCATGGAATATTCAAAATGAGCTCAGTTGGTTGAATATTTTGCATTTTACTTCCTTTATGCCCTGCCATTTCAAGGATAGTTCAAATATCTAAAGTGTGTTTGCAGTAAAACACCCCTCGCTTTTTAAAGTGTCCTTGGATAACACTGAATGTGTCATCAGTTTTCCAATACCTGTAGCTGAGAATAAATCTAACAACCATCAGGCTGTAAAACATAAGTGCGCCCCATAGTAATACTAAGATAAATGCAGAATCATATTAGTAATGCTGCCCTGGAGGTAGAACTCTCTGCTGGAGCTTATCATGTACTTAATGAAAGATACAATCAGACAAATTAAACTCTAAATATTTTATTCATATTCACACAACTCTTTTTTCAGTCATACATTCCATGAGAACCCAAGCTGCACCTCTGCTGACCCTGGCCCACCCTACCTACCTCTGTTCTTATGGCCAAGAGCACTGGCAGGCCACTTACAAAGGGCCTAAGACAAATGGAGCAGTGATGTGCCCTGGAGAAGGGGAAATTGACTGTCGTTATGTCAGATCACCACTAGTCTTATTTTTCTGAAGCTGACCAAAAACATAATGTATCTCTTTAATATATTAGAAGCAGTCAGAGCCGGGGTAAGCAGGAAGGCACCATCAGGCAGGGTCAGCACACAGACAGGATCTCTTTGCTGGTCATCACTTCCATTCTTGTTGCTGCAAGACCAGTTGCCATAGAGTCAACTCTGACTCAGGGCAACTCCATGTGTGTCAGAGTAGAACTGTGCTCCATAGGGTTTTCAATGGCTGATTTTTCAGCAGTAGATTGCCAGGGCTTTCTTCTGAGATACCACTAGATAGACTGAAACCTCCAATCTTTTCGGTAGTATCTGAGCATATTAACCAAAAGGAGGTCTAAATTTAAAAAAAAAAATTTCTTCAGTGGAGAAAACAAATAGAACACAGGCCTCAATAGATTGACTTTCAGAGCATAGCTTATTAATTAAAGTCTTGCATGTCCAGCTTTAGGGTGTACAGCTTACAGGTTACACAGTCAGCTAGCCCAAGTCCTTTCCAGGTATGGGACAAGACTGAACTTTTACTTAGCATCCCATTATTTAGTATGGTTTTCTCTGGAGATCGCTATTTTATTTTGAGTGTGTCTCTCTTACAGGCAGTGTGTAGTTAGGTTCGGCTTTGTGGTTCGATCAGAGTCTTTGCCTTTCATAAAAAAATTCAGACCTTTATTGGCATGACAGAAATGTTTGTTCTAGTTCTATTACCATGTTTTGTTATGCTTTCTGTTTGTACTATGTAAAAATATTTTATTTAATTTTTTTCTAATGATTAACTCTGCTCTATATGTGGAATCCTCTATTTTTTTAGGCTTACAAATTGACCCTCTACTAAGAGCAATCATGACTTTAAGATATTTACACTTTAGTTCTCCTCTCTCCTTTCCCTTCACTACCTGCATTTCAGATGATTATATATTTTATTGGTGTTTAATCATTGCATTCTAAATGTATTTAGACTCTTATTTCTTGTTTTATTTTCTTTAAATATCTTTTGATCCCTTGTCAGGAAAGATCAGCCTACTTACACTAACCGCTATTACCTTTTCCTTCTCTCACCGACGTTTATGACTTTCATCATTTCTATGTGTTAAATGAAGATATTTGTAGCCTAGTCTGCAACCAAAAATTTCCCATTTGTTTTCTAATTCCTGCAGTTAAATGGATTTAATGATCACAGTCATGCCTTTTACCATGGAAAGTTGAAACTTGTTCTCTTTCAGTTTTTCAAGAAACTTAGAGAATACGTACTCATTGCATGTTTAAAAGAGTTTGTCTTCTGCCTTTATACCTGATTTACATTTTGGTTGGATACATAAATCTTGATTTAACCTCTTTCTTTGAGGACTTTATAGGCATTACTGTGCTTCCTTGAGGGAACTGTTGGGAGATTCTTATAAATTTCAGCATACACTTACCTAATATGGACCTAGAAATTCTACTTCTAGCTATTTACCCAAGGGAAATGAAATAATATGTCCACAAAAAGACTTAGGTATGAATGCTCATTGGAGCTATATTCACAATAGCCAAAGATTGGTGACAACTCAAATGCATATCAGCAGGAAAATGAATTAACAAGTCATGATGTATTCATACAATGGAATGTTTATTAAAAGGAATAAACCACTGATGCAGGTATCAATCAACATGGATGAATTTCACAGATATTTTATGGAAAAAAAGAAGGCAGACATAATAGTGGTCAGACTTAGGCTTTGCTATCTTCCCACAGGAATATTGCCCTAGGAATCCTGAGACCTGGGTTTGAAGCCTTAGTGAGCAACCAACTAGAAATATAACTTGCGAAACTCAAAATTCTTTTTGGTTTTGCTATCATTATCTATAAAAAAAGAGGGTTAGATGAAATGATCTTCAGTTTTCTTGCAGTTCTAAGATCCAGAGATTTTAGTCATTTGTAGCCTTCGGTAGTATAGCTAAGAATTTTGAAATCCACATGATGAATTATTAATCCAAACTTCCATCCCTTACAATATATGAGTTATAATCTCTAATGACCTTCCTGGTTTGGCACAATGGTTTCCACCCTAAAAATGAATGGTGGGGGGCTGTCAGTGAAAAAGATCAAGTTATATCAGGTTCACCAATCTATATCATTACTCATTTCTTATTATTCATTTCCTCTTCCACTCTAATAATGGTTAAGCTTTTCTTATATTTAGTTACTAATTTAACAAGTACTTAGTAAATGTCTACCTTGGAACTGTATACCTACTGCCATCAAGTCAATTCTGACTGCTGGCAACCCCATGTGTTACAGAGTAGAACTGAGCTCCATAAAGTTTTCTTGGCTGTAATCTTTACAGAAGCAGATCACCAGGACTTTCTTCTGCTGGAACTGTATATGGGCCCATAAATATGCTTTATTATTAGTTAGGAAACTCACTTTATTGTATATTTTTTCTTCTTAATGAGATAAGATAGATGTGAAAAGTGTCTATTCTTTATGAATGAACATAAATTACCCCTCAATTAATATATTTTCTATACATGCTGAACTTTTCTTCATTCCACTGAGGTCTCTGTTCATAAAGAAATCAGGATTCATGAAGGATTTAGCTCTTTCAGGGCCCTGGTGACACAGTGGTTAAGCATTTGGCTGCTAAACAAAAGGTCAGAATTTCAAATCCACCAGCCTCTCCTTGGAAATCTATGGAGCAGTTCTACTCTGTCTTATAGGTTCGCTATGAGTTGAGATCGACAATACAGCATGGGTTTTGTTTGTTTGTTTGGTAGCTCTTTCAAGGAAAAAAAAAGAAATTCTGGATTTTGGTACTGCTGCTATAGCGCTCTGCAACTCTGCAAAGATTACAGATACAGTCACATTTTGTTTTTCTCACTGCTAGTCAGACTAGGGAGCCCTGGTGGTGCAGCGGTTAAGAGTTCGGATGCTAACCTAAAGGTCGGCAGTTTGAAACCACCAGCTGTTCCTTGGAAACCAGGTTGCTATGAGTCAGAATCAACTCCACAGCAACGGATTTGGTTTTTTGTTTTTCATTTTTTCAGTCAGACTAGAGAATACCCATACTAATGCTTTATGTTTGTCAGAGTCTAGAGGCTAAACCTCACACAGGGTGACAAATAGAAATCATCACCCTAAACCCCAGGCTGAAGTTTCTCTCCAGTTGAGAAGTTTCTTCCACTTCAGAAGTTTTTATTCTGATCATTAAGACCTCGTTTATAACTGTGAGGTTTATGACACAGCCCTCTTTATTCCCAGTGAAGAGAATTATGAGATAAAATGAGAGGAACAGAATTCTCTATTCCTGGAGAGGACGAATTTCTCCAGTCTGATCTCTGAATCCTTTACGAAATATTCCAAAGAATTTTGGTGGGGATCCTCTTTCTCTAACAGAAGTGTGTTCTGGGATATTCAGGGCTCTGCTCTGAAACTTTGACTGTGACTAAGGATCACTTGTCCCTGGGTGGCACAAGTGGTTAAGCACTCGACTATTAGCTGAAAGGATGGGGGTTCACATCCACCCAGAGGTGCCTCGGGATAGAGGCCTGGCAATTTGCTCCTGAAAGGTCACAGCCTTGAATACCATATGGAGCAGTTCTACTCTGTACACAGGTGGTTACCATGAGTCAGAATTGGCTTGATGGCTATTAACAACAACGACAACAACAACAGAGATCATTTATTCTACTTATGTATCTTGAGAAGACTGGCTGATTTGTAAGGGCAAAGATCACATCATATACTCTGCTTTTTTCATAGATCCTCACTCAGTGGCTTGTACACCACGGGTAGCTATTAAACATTAGTGTTGACTAACTGACATTTCCTGCTAAACATTGTATTTTCTTTAAGTATAAAAAACTTAACATGTTTTTAAAGGATTTCTCAAAAGAAGGAATATATCTCAAGTATCTTCCTGGGAAACATTAAAGTAAGAATGTAGAGCTACATGTCTGAAATAATTAGCATTAAGACCTGCTTGGATTGGAGAGAGTTACAGTAAAATGGATTGCATATTTGTTCCCAGTTCTGCATCCTTCCCTGTAGTCTTGCCCTTTGTTGTATGACTTTGAGGTTGCTCTCACTTGAGGTGAGTGTACTTCCTTTTCCTATTGAAGATGTGACTTGCTTTGACCAATAAAATATGAGGGGAGTGACAGTGTGCCAGACGTCAGCTAGGTCTTAAGAGGCAGCACATGTTTCCGTTCACATTGCTGGCGTTTCTGCCATTGCCATGAGAAGAACATGCATCAGACAGTCCACAGGTCCCAGAGCCATGAGAGATTACCGAGCAGATCTACCCCAGTGACCCAAAAACCCACGATTTAAAGCAGAGCCACCCCAGCCATCCAGTAGACCTGTAAGTGTGATTATATTTGCTTATCATTGTTGTTGTATTTTGAGAGAGGTTTACAGCAACGTTCTTGTGACAATATGACTGATTCAGGCAGGCAACATGGAAGACCAGAAGGTCTCCTGAGGTTCATTTTAACAGAAATTCCTTCTGGATATGGTACACAGCTCAAGCAGATAAAGACCTTTTAGCATGTGATAAAGGCATATTCACCGTGCCATAGTGCTAAGCATTCACTTTTATTTAAGAGCAGGTGGTTGCATGATGCTTTCTAAAATGTAATTAAGTGGTGTAAAAACAGCTTGGGGACAGTGTCTGACCTCCTCCAACCCCACAAGGGGGAAGGAGAACCAAGATCAACAGCGCAAGGCTGACTCCCATGAGGTGGAGGCCAGACAAGCCTCCTCTCTCCGCTGTCTTTACTAATTCTAACACCAATCATCCCTTACACAGCACTCACTACTTCTCTGCTGGGTTTGATAATTCATTGCAATGGCCCTACAGAACTCCAAGACCATGCTTACGATTATAGGGTTTATTACAAGGGAAGTAACAGTTACAATTCAGGCTCAGGAACATTCAAGGATACAGTTCTTTCATCAGGACAGCCTCTTCCCAACCATGCTCGCAGGCATGCGTCTCCCTGGCCCTAGGTCTCTCCCCAGAGGCACTCAGCTTTCTCTCTCAGTGGGCCAGGAAGCCCACTGCACTGTTTCCTGCTGCCAGGTCTCTTTTCTCTCTTTCTCTCTCTCTCTCGCTTTCCAGAAGCTTCTCACTACTGTTCTTCCCTGGTGGTGGTAGAACCCTCCTCTCTGCTCTGGAATTGGCTCTCTTTTAAGGCAAAACTGACCAATCCCCTTGGTAGGCCACAATTACCTTATCACACAGTCCAGCCTAATCACCTGGGTGGGAGTTAACAAGACCATGGCTAAGAAAGTCCACACACAAAAGCAATCAATCACACTGCAAGTGGTTTACCACACCCATTGCCATGAGTCAGTTCTGACTCATAGTGACCCTATAGAACAGAGTAGAACTGCCCCATAGGGCTTCCAAGGTTGTAAATCTATAGAAGCAGACTGCCACATCTTTCTCCAGAGGATGATTGCTGGGTTTGAACCACCAACCTTTCAGTTACCAGTGCTTAACCATTGTGCCACCAGGGCTTCTATAATTAGGTGGTTAGTTCACTCAAAAGTGGTAGACAAAGCTCACCTTTGCTCTGTGTTGTATTCAGTGAGTGTGTTTAAGATGTACACATTCTATTGTATTTTCCTGTGAAAATACAAAAACGTATTCCACCTCTGTAGACTGCAAAACCATGTCCCAGGCTCAGAGAAATTTCCACGGGTGATCTAACCACCTCAACTGCAGGAAAGATGCAGTCTTCAAAGGAGATGCATGCAAGGGTAGTGAATAAAACCTAAAAGGACTTTTTCTTTGGAACTATAGGAAAAAAACGTGCTTGTGAGAGAGAGAAAGAGAGGAGACAGGCTTGGTTTTAATGGAAGAATATACCCAGACTTCAGCAAAATTAAGAAGGAGTCCTGGGGGAACACTGGCTGCAGAGGCAAAGAGGAGTGTAGAACAAATAGAAAAGAAACCATTGACATCAACAGTATGTAGACACAAAAGAAAGGAAAAAAAAATGATGGAAGTTGCAAGCACCTGACTCCCAGGATAGAGACAACCCAAAGTTTTTTTTCTTAAGGCCAAAGGCTGGCAGCAAAGCAATTCCTCTGTGCAGAAGGAAAACTTCAGACGGGTCAAAATGTGCTCTGATGTCCACTTGAAAAGTAAGGCAAAGCATGACAGAGGCAGAGACTTAGAGTACTACAAGACAGGTATGTTGATGGGGTGGAAGGGGTGGAGGGAAAGATACAAGATGGCCAATCGGATTCTCCATCTTAGCAACATTTGGTAGTGTTTATAAGGGCAAGCAAGACCACAGAGTCCTTCAGGCAAGGAAAGAGAGCAGTGATTTCAGTGGACTGAAGTGAGGAATGGTCAAGGAGAGCAGGCGAGACGCAAATAGCTGTTCAAAACCTAATAAGAATGCAGAACCAATAAATATTAAATGAAAAGAAGAAAAGTAAAAAAATAAAATACAACTTTATTATTAATAGAAGAAAAAAAATGTTTAAATTGTAGTAAGTTTGATCTTTATTTTTCCTCAGAAAGAAATTGAGTTCTTGGACCTTTATGGAACAGGTATGATACTCTCTCAAAATGATAATTGCGTTTGTATTTGCTACTCATTCTTCACACAATTATTTTTTCAAATACTATAATTGTTACATTCAAAATGTGTGCATTTACACACATATACATATGAATTATGTTGTTGTTAGGTGCCATCAAAGTAGGTTCCCACTCATCGTGACCCTTTGTACAGCAGAACAAAACACTGCCCAGTCCTACGCCATCCTCACAATCGTTGCTGTGTTTGAGCCCATTGTTGCAGCCACTATGTCAATCCATCTCATTGAGAGGTTTCAACAAATGGTTGCAGCGCTGGAGGTGCTCACTCATCTATACCAAGAAATTTGGAAGACAACTACCTGGCCAACTGACTGGAAGAGACCCATATTTGTGCCCATTCTAAAAAAAAGGTGATCCAACAGAATGCGTAAATTATCGAATGATGTCATTAATATCACAAGTAAATAAATTTTTGCTGAAGATAGTTTAAAAGCAGTTGCAGCAGTACATCCACAGGGAACTGCCAGAAATTCAAGCTGGATTCAGAAAACGACGTGGACCAAGGGATATAATTGCTGATGTCAGATGGATCTTGACTGAAAGCAGAGAATACCAGAAAGATGTTTACCTGTGTTTTACTGACTATGCAAAGGCATTTGACTGTGTGAATCATAACAAATTATGGATAACATATTGAAGAATGGGAATTCCCGAACACTTAGTTATGCCCATGAAGAACTTGTACACAGACCAAGTGGCAGTCGTTTGAACAGAACAAGGGGATATCGCCTGGTTTAAAATAAGGAAAAGTTTATGTCAGGCTTGTTTCCTTTTGCCATACATATGAATTATAAAGTATAATAATAAAATGAATACCCACAGGCACACCACCTAGCCCAAAGTACCAGAACATTATCAATAATTTTGTATCTATCAATGCACTGTCCCCTTCTCCCCTCCCCCTGTCTCCCTCCCACAAGCAACTTTGATTTTGAATTTCCGCATTACTTCACTGCACAATGTGTTCTTGGTGGGAGTTTTACAGAGTTTTTGAACTTTCTTACCAGGTTGAGTTGAACACATTCCAAACTTGTTTTTGTTGGGTTTTACTTAGGAAAGAATAAAGTCCAAGAACGAACCAATTCAATATTTTTACATTTCTTGACCAGCTGCTATCTGTGGTCTGTTTAACTCTCCCCATCACCCCATTCCCTTGAATTTCAAGCATGCTCTATTGCTATGAATGCCCTACTGAACTAAACACGAAAAGAAGCCCATGCTCCAGGTGGTCTAATTGACAATGCCGAACTCTCCAAGAAAAGCGACTTTTGGGAATCCAGAATATTTCATAACTAAAGCAAAATGAGGACTGTTTGTTAAATAGGGTATTTAAAAAAACAAAGCAAAAACTTTTGTTACATCTTGCAATATACTAGCAATCATGTGTTTAAATACAAGCAAATTCACAGCTCCTATGTTTGTTCCTACTGCATCCACATTTACTTTTTAAGATTTACAGATACTTGCGTTTAAAGTCACCATTATTTCTATCTTCTGGAACTTAGGCTGTTTTAAAATATTAAATGACTGGAAACTTATTAGTCATTTAACACTTAAAAACAGTAACAATGCAGAGCTGGGGAAGAACTTCCTTAACAATTGTAGGAGGGGGGAGAAAAAGAAAAGATGGGGGGGAAGGGAGAGAGGGGAGAGAGGGAGAAAGGGAGAGAGCGTGTGTTATGTTCCATTGTAAATCATTCTTCTACTTCTTAATTAAATTGCTTCATGTAATGCTACACTTTATGTAATGTCAAGGTTTTTAATTTGTCTGACTCAGTCTTGAGCAAAATAAATCAGTTTCTTCTTTGGTTTACAAAATATCTTCACCTATGTTAGACCCTCAGTGAGATGGATTGACACAGCGGCTGCAACAACGGGCTCAAGCATAACAATGACTGTGTGAGACTTTCGCAGGACGGAGAAGCACTTCATTCTGTTGTACGCAGGATCCCTATGAGTCTCCACCGCAGCTGACACCAGGGCAGGCCCAAATACTGTTTTTTTTTTTTTTTTTTCAGGATTTCACATCTGATGAAATGATCATTTTTGCTGTATTTAAAGCAGAAGTCAAACTGTACATAACACAGTTAATACAATGTATTGTTCTTAAAATAAGAGAGTGATATTAAATCTCTAAGACACAATGCATGTTCCCCATAAAACAGACAAACAAACCAAAAAAAAAAAACATTGCTGTCGAGTCCATTTCAACTCATGGAGACCCTATAGGACAGGGTAGAACTGCCCCATTGGCTTTCCAAGGAGCGGCTGATACATTTGAACTGGCAACCTTTCAGTTAGCAGCCAAGCTCTTAACCACTTCACCACCAGGGCTCCCTGTTCCCCATACCTACCTGTTAACTCTTGCCTACTACACAAAGCCAACCTCATCTTCATTTCAGAACAGAGAATGTAAGTAACAAGTAGCTATAAATTAGTGTTTTCCTTGAATGATCAAATTATATAATGCTTATGAAAGTGCTTTGAAAATTCCAGAATTTTAATAAAATTTTTTAACATGTGCATATAAGGAATAAAATGCCCTTCTCTGACTAAAAGATCTTTTGAGTATAGAATTTCAGAAATGGTTATTCCAGCAAACTCCTAAGCATTAAAAATAACCCTATTGAAAGAAGATGCTCTCAGTAACAAGGAACTTGGGAAGCCTTTTTTTTCCAGTGGAAACACAGTCATTGGAACTCCACAATAGTGAAATATGTAGTAAAGATGAGATATGTAGTAAATAGGGAGAGATTTCTCACAGCTATTACAATGGTACAAACTGGAAAAAAAATTTTTTTCACCAACCTCCAGAACCTAGAGAAAATGCCTCACAATTCTGCTTGGTTGAAGGTCGCACAAATTCTGATTTTCAGGGCTATGTTTCAGCTGACTTTTAAAATTAAAACTATTTCCCCCAAATGTTTCCTTTTCCACCCACTGTCCGGGCAGTGATTTTTCCTATTGGCCCTGATGTTCTTAACAGCTAAATGTGTTCCCCTCCTGAAATTTTTCCACTACAAATCCCTTATTTCACTGAAATCCAGAATTTTTAAGTCATCATTATTTTTAAAATGTGTTAAACTACTTGCTCTCTAAATTATGCTTCAGATCATCCAACAGTAAGATCTATAAAATACCAAAAAAATCAGCTCCTGATCTTATACTGGAGCTAATGTAATTCTGGAGAAAGGTCCTTATTGTTTGCTTTTGTACTTTCAAAGCATTACTGAAATCCATAAATACAATAATTACTTTTTAAATAACTGTTCCATCTTGAAAACACAAAATCTGTGATTGAGTTTTGCCAGATAATCAGTAAAAACTGATATAGAATTCTGCTACCTTTTTGTTTCATTTTCCAGAATTTTTTATCACTTCAGCTTTTCATTCTATATTCAGCACATAACTGAATGAAATGTAGTTTAAAGTGAAAGGAAATCTATTCCCTTTTATGAGGACATTCATCCATTAAAGGTTAAATAAAAGTTGAAGAACATTTAACTTCTTTGAATACAAATTCTTAGCATTGACTATTTAAACATTTAGATATATAGTGATCAATTTCTACCAGTGACCAAGTTTTTCCATATTCTGAATGTATATGTATGTGTGTGTATGTGTATGTGTGTGTGTAGTTAAAAAAAAAAATTAAGTAAGCAATGTGAGACTTACATTGATTTTTTGTATCCTTTTGGGAACAATTTCAGGAAGTAATTTAGGTAATTTCTTATTAGTTCTGCAAATTCTGCAATCTTTGTGTTCAAATACATATGTAAAATGTTAGAAAACATGTTTTATAACTCTTATGTATTTATACTATGTGTTTTAGTTACATTAATGTAGTATTTTCTTATTTATTGTTATTATTTTGTTGTTTAAAAACCTTAACTGAAGGAAGATTATTGGATAATCTTAAAAATTCCTTAGAAAGAAATAATAATGGAGTTCTTTCTTTTGGGGTTAATTAACATTTCTTTCGATCAGGAATCTCAATCTGTTTATCTATCTACTTTATGAATTTTTCTTCTGATACCTTTGCATGACATGGATATTAGAAAAATATAATTAATCATATTTAAAATAATCCAGAAAAAATTAAAATGACATTCACATAGTTGAGTGGTAACAGGAATTAAAATGGTATAACTTGTTTTATTGCTGTGCATCTCTTGGAATACTGTGCCCTGAAATAATTCTCACATTTAGGCAAGCTGCTGCCTAAAGGAGCAATCATTAAAGAACATGAATGCATTGTTTTTAATTATGTCTAATTTGTGTGTTGCCTGGGAACACTATTGAGATGATCTGGCTTAGGATAGAGTAACACATATTTAAAGTAATATCTATAAATTTCAGATATTTTAGGCTATAGTAGTTCTGTTACATAGACCATGTTTACTAACTAGCCTTGTTTAGAGAGGAAATATATCTGAATATTAATAAACAATGTGGGGGTTAACAAATTTTCCTGGATCTGTATCAAAGAATCACCTTAGAGATACTGATGCAAATAATTTTTTTCACTGATAAATGTAAAACCATCTTGAATTAACATAAAATTTTCCTTTCCAAGAACTCAAAAGACTCTCCATTGATGTTGTGTCAATAATATCCTTGTGAGAAGTACATAGGGAAAATTTAAGAGTGTAGACATCATTATTTTGTGGATAAGTAACTTAGAGCCAGAGCTAGTGTTAAAAGAAAGCTCAGACATCAGCATGTCCAATACTCTAAATGGCTTAAGAATTCTCCCTCAACCTCTTCAATGGATGGGCAGTAATTCTCTGCTTAAGCATGTAGAATGGGAAGGAAAATATTTCTTCATAAGGCATCTTATTCATTTAGGGGGTGATCGTAATTATTAAAACACTCATCTCTGTGTTGAGACATTATCTACCTCTTTATGATTTTCACCCATTAATCTTAACTTTGATTTTGGGATTTACACTAATAAGGTTAACCTTCCATGTGGGGGACTATGTACTTCAGTGGAAAGAGTAATACATCACAAGTCAGCATGCCTTGAGTCAGCCCTAATTCCACTACATTCAGCTGTGGGACATCACGCAAGTGGCAACACTGTGCCTCAGTTTCTTCATCTATGTTGTTAGGTGCTGTTGAATTGTTTCTACTCATAGCAACCCTATGTACAACAGAATGAAACACTGCCTGATCCTGCACCATCCTCACAATCCTTGCTACATTTGAGCCCATTGTTGCAGCCACTGTGTTAATTCATCTCATTGAGGGTGGTGATGGTTAAGATTGTGTGTCAACCTGGTTGGGCCATGATTCTCAGTGTTTTGGCAGTTGTATATGTTGTGATCACTTCCCTGTTGAGATCTGATGTGTGATCACCCCATGATGGGATCTGCTGTGAGTAGCCAACCAGTTGAAAGGGAGTTTCCTTGGGCATGTGGCCTGCATCTAATATAAGCAGTCGTTCTGGCAAGGCTCTAGGGCTTTTGCTTGTTCTGGATCCTGCAGCTGGCTCCTGTTTGTCTGACCTCCGATTCTTGGGACTTCAGCTAGCAGCTTACCTTCAGTCTTACCTGCCAATCTTGGGATTTGTTGATCTTCACAGCCTGTGAGCAAGAGCCCTGCTCACCAACCTGGTGATCTTGGGTTCACCAGCCCCTGCAGCTATGTGAATCAGGAGAAGCCTCTTTCCTGACCCACGGACTTGGCAAGTTCCAGCCTCTACAGCTGTGAGAGACATTTCCTTCATATAAATGTCTCTCTAGAGAACCCAGCCTAAGATAAGGGTCTTCCTCTTTTTTGCTGATCCTCTACTTTACCAAGCATGATGTGCTTCTACAGGGATTGATCCTTCCTAATAACATGTCCAAAGTATGTGAGACATAGTCTCACCATCCTTGCTTCTAAGGAGCATTCTGGCTGTACTTCTCCCAAGACAGATTGGCTTATTCTTCTGACAATCCATGGTATATTCAATATTCTTCACCAACACCATGATTCAAAGGTGTCAATCCTTCTTCAGTCTTCCTCTTTCATTGTCCAGCTTTCACATGCATATGAGGCGATTGAAAATACCATGGCCTGGGTCAGGTGCACCTTAGTTCTTAAAGTGACATATTTGCTCTTCAACACATTGAAGAGCTCTTTTGCAGCCAATTTGCCCAATGCAATACGTCATTTGATTTCTTGACTGCTGCTTCTGTAGGCGTTGATTGTGGATCTAAGTAAAATGAAATCCTTGACAACTTCAATATTTTCTATGTTTATCATGATGTTGCTTATTGGTCCATTTGTGAGGATTTTTGTTTTCTTTATATTAAAGTGTAATCCATACTGAAAGCTGTAATCTTTGCTCTTTATCAGTAAGTGCTTCAAATTCTCTTCACTTTCAGCAAGCTGTTGTGTCATCTGCATATTGAAGGTTGTTAATGAGTCTTCCTCTAATCCTGATGCCACATTCTTCTTCTTATAGTCCAGCTTCTTGGATTATTTGCTCAGTATACAGATTGAATAACTATGGTGAAAGGATACAACCTAATGCATACCTTTCCTGATTTTAAACCATGCAGTATTCCCTTGTTCTATTCAAACAACTGCCTCTTGGTCTATGTACAGGTTCCTCATGAGCACAATTAAGTGTTCTGGAATTCCCATTTTTCACAATGTTATCCATAATATGTTATGATCCACACAGTCAAATGCCTTTGCATAGTCAATAAAATACATGTAAACATGTTTCTGGTATTTTCTGTTTTCAGACAAGATCCATCTGACATCAGCAATGATATCCTGTGTTCCACGTCCTCTTCTGAATCCGGCTTGAACATCTGACAGTTCCTTGTCAATGTACTGCTGCAACTGTTTTTGAATCATCTTCAACAAGATTTTACTTACATGTGACATTAAAGATATTTTTTGATAATTTCTGCATTCCGTTGGATCACCTTTCTTTGGAATGGACACGTATATGGATCTCTTCCAATCGGTTTGCCAGGTAGTTGTAGTCCAGATTTCTTGGAATAGATGAGTGAGTGCTTCCAGCCTTGCATCAGTTTGCTGAAACATCTTAATTGGTATTCTTTCAATTCCTGAAGCCTTACTTTTCACCTATTCCTTCAATGCAGCTTGAAGTTCTTCTTTCAGCACGATCGGTTTTTAATCATATGCCACGTCCTGGAATAATTGAATGTCCACCAATTCTTTTTGGTACAGTTACTCTGAGTATTCCTTCCATCTTCTTTTGATGCTTCCTGTGTCATTGAATTTTTTCCCCTTAGAATCCTTCACTGTTGCAACTCAAGGCCTGAATTTTTTCTTCCGTTCTTTCAGCTTGGGAAATGCCTATCTTGTTCTTCCTTTTTGGTTTTCTAACTCTTGGTTAATTTCATTATAATACTTTACTTTGTCTTCTCAAGCTGCCCTTTGAAAACTTCTGTTCAACTCTTTTACTTCATCATTTCTTCCATTTGCTTTAGCTACTGTATGTTCAAGAGCAAGTTTCAGAGTCTCTTCTGACATCCATTTTGATCTTTTTTTTCTTTACTGTCTTCTTAATGACCTTGTGCTTTCTTTATTTATGATGTCCTTGATGTCCACAATTTGTCTGGTTTTGTTTATTAGTGTTCTTTGTGTCAAATCTATTCTTGAGATAGTCTCTAAATTCAGGTGGGATATACTCAAGATCATACTTTGGCTCTTGTGGACTTGTTTAAATTTTCTTCAGCTTCAACTTGAACTTGCATATGAGCAATTCATGGTCTGTTCTGCAACTGGCCCCTGGTCTTGTTCTGTCTGATGATACTGAGCTTCTCCATCATCTCTTTCCACAGTTGCAATCGATTTGATTCCTCTGTATTCCATCCACTGAGGTACACATTTATAGTTGCCATTTATGTTGTTGAAAAAGGGTATTTCCAATGAAGAAGTTGTTGGTGTTGCAAAAGTCTATCATATGATCTCCTGCGTCATTTCTATCACCAAGGCCATATTTTGCAACTACTGATCCTTTTTCTTTGTTTCTAACTTTGGAATTCCAATCACCAGTAATTATCAATGCATCTTGACTGCGTGTTTGATCAATTTCAGACTGCAGAAGTTGGTAAAAATCTTCTGTTTCTTCATCTTTGGCATTAGTGGTTGGTGTGTAAATGTGAATAATAGTCTTATTAAGTGGCCTTCCTTGTACGCATATGGATATTATCCTACTACTGACAGCATTGCACTTTGGGATAGATCTTGAAACGTTCTTTTTGACAATGTTCCTCTTCAATTTGTCATCCCAGCATAGTAGACCATATGATTTTCTGATTCAAAATGACCAATACCAGTCCATTTCAGTACACTAATGCCTAGGATATCGATCTACAAACACTCCATTTCATTTTTAACAGCTTCCAATTTCCCTTGATCCATACTTCCGTACATTCTATGTTCTGATTATTAATGGATGCTTGCAGCTGTTTCTTCTCATTTTGAGTCATGCCACATCAGCAAATGAAGGTCTTGAAAGCTTTACTCCATCCTCATCATTAAAGTCAACTCTACTTTGAGGAAGCAGCTCTTCCCCAGTCTTATTTTGAGTGCCTTCCAACCTGAGGGACTCATCTTCTGGCAGTATATCAGACAGTGTTCTGCTGCTATCATTAAAGTTTTCACTGGCCAACTTTTTCAGAAGTAGATTGCCAAGTTCTTCTTCCTGGTCATATACAGACTAGAAGTAATGACGCTTGCCTACTTTCTCTTCAGAAATTATACTTCTATTGTGAACATCAAATAAAATAACATATGGAAGCTCTTTCTGAATCTGAATTATAAAATGCCAAGCAGACAGGTTATTACTCTTTACATTCGTAGTTCTTCAGTTGTCGTGTTTCCCCTTAAGTCTTCCCTTTGTAGGACCAACATTCTGCGTACTCTTAGCTATTCACCCTATGATATGGATTTGTGTTTCCCCCCATTCTAGACTCTCTCTGGTTTGTCAGTATTTCTATTAATGTGATTCCCACAAGAATGTCAGGGCTAAGTGCTTAGATTAATTTTCTCATTTACTCCCTAAAACATTTATTATTATCTCAGATGAAGAAACAGAAGCTAGTGAGGTTAGATAACATGTCAAAGGAAAAATAGCTAGTAAGTGGCAGGGTTGATATTCTCCTTGAAGCCTCACTTCAGAGCCTATACTCTCAAAGGGGCATGCTAATCTCAAGATGCCAGAGTCACCATGTCATCATCATTCTTTCATTCAGCATCTTTTTTCTGAGTACATTGTGATAGATACTGGGGATACAAACGTTAATAGGGCAGAGATTCTGGCCTCAAAGAACTCATGGTGTAATAAAAGAGTTAGATAAGGAAACAAATGACTGTAAAATACAATGTGGTAAATGTCATAATAGGAATGAGAACAACCACACTAGTGTCTCTTTGTTCTGGATGCTCTCTTTTCACTGACGTAGCGTATTTTATTTTATTTTTCTTTCCAACCAATACCTGTCTGACAATGTCCTAGAAGTGTTCTCACAGAAGACACGTTGTTCCTTCTCAGACATATTGATGAGGTGACTTGTAAATCATGGAGATGGTTAAACAAGGTGATCTGTAAGGTACTTTCAAACTTTTAGATTCTATGAACTTGAGCTAGAGTAAAATAAACCTTGAAATCATATGTACCTAAACTAGTATTCCACAACCTTACATGTCTGCAATTGATTGTTTAGAAGCTAAATGCAGAACCTGACATTGTTCCTTTATGAAATTCCTTCCTGTCAGATATGGTTCACTGTTCTTTTGCAACCTGCTTTTATCATCCAGCATGACTGCTGTTATGTCCAACCTAGCGTCTTCTGTAAATGGTATCTGCATGCCTTTCTGTCCTCATTCCTCCAACAACATTTATTAAGCCTTTGCTTTGGGCCAGGTGCTATGCTGATGCAGGCAGGGGAGGGACTCTCAGACCAGTTAACGGAAATGTATAGGTGGTCATGTTCAATGCCATGATTGAAAGAGTCACAGGATCTAGGGGAGCACAGAGAAGGTGGTGCCTAACCGAGGCTAGGGGCTGGAGGTAAGACAAATGAGGGAAGACTGCTTGGTCTTGAGATACATGTAGAAGTGAGGAAACGGGTGTCCCAGGTTAAGAGCGTCCTGTATACAACAAAGGGTTTGGGGAAGAAGATGACATTTAGGGAATTGTGAATAGTAAGAATAATGCTGGACTCTTAAAAAAGAGTCATCGAATGGAGAATATCCAGAAAACTGTCATTGAAAACTCACTCCAGCCCAGTGTGGGTTAGGCCTGGTGCTTTAGCCAAAGGACTATACTATTTACTTGTTCTCAGTGATATTCTGTGGGTCAAGAAGAAGGGGAAGAAGAAGGAAAGGATAAAGATGTGATGAAGAATTAAGGAAAAGGAAAGTGACTTCTGACTATGAAGTCTAAAAATACAAAACCGCAAGGAAAGCATTTCAGGTGGGAGACAGAACACACTATAAATGTCAAAAACTGGGAGAATTACCTGGAAGGATGCCAAACTCCCAATCTTGAAGCCACAGCTAAATTATGCTTCCAAAAGCCTTATAAGTTATGTATGTTTGTTTAAAATTAGGTAAGAAACTAGAAATAGATCCACTAGGACAACTAATCCACCTCGTCAAAAATAAATTCTAGAGATGTCCTCTCATAGGTAACCTTGCTCAGTTGACAAGATTATATTGACAGGCAGTCCTCCATTCAACCTAGCTAATTTTTTGTTGAGGAATGATAGAGAAATTTTTAGAAAGCAAGACGAAGAAAACTAGGAAAATTTTAACATTGGCAATTTATCCTAAAATCATTAAATAAGTGTCTCTCACAATAAAATGTCACTAAGACACCTGAGTTTATTTACGTTTTCCAAATATTATAATAATTAGGTAGAACCATAATTAATTGAATAGAAGTTTAAGCATTTCTGTGGATTCACGATGAACTTGCCTTCTACTTCCACATAATGTATGGGATTGCCCGAGAGTTTTATTCAACTGAAATATGAAAATTCAAGGAAGGCTTCAGGATTTTCTTTATCCACTTTGCATATTTGATTCTTTCCAAGGGTGCTTACCTCCTTCAGGAATTCGCAGCAATTTCACCCTCCTCTTAATCACTGTTTGTTATGTACTTGACACTTATAAGGCCTACACTGTGTGCTCTCTCTCTCTGTCTCTTTTTATACATATGCAAGTATGTATATAATCTTCTATACTGGTTTGTGGAGTTCCTGGGTGCAAATGGTTAAGCATTTGACTGCTAACCAAAAAGTTAGAGATTTGAGTCCACCCAGAAGTGCCTCTGAAGAAAGGCCTGGAGATCCATTTATGAAAAATGAGCCATTGGAAATCCTACGGAGCACAGTTCTATTCTGACACATATGGGGTCACTATGAGTTGGAATCAACTCAATGGCAACTGATTTATATGAGTGTGTATGTTTTATCTTCCAATCTAGATTTTAAGTCTTGGGAAATTGGGGAAAATCCTGGACCAGTGTTAGGCCACTTTTCCCTGAATGAACACCTGCCAGAAGAAGGTACAAAATATTTAAGCATTGAAATTGATTTCTTTTTCTATAATCAACTCACAAAATGATAGAGGCAGATTCCTTTTTCATGGAGCCTTTTCCTGAAAGAGCAGGGAGTATATTTTACGTCTCTTTGGCTTCTCAATAGCAATTCAGAGGCCCAATATTACTCTGTCTTCTCTGCTGTTTCCTGGTGTTGGTGCCATCATGCCTGAACCAAAAGTTTCTATTCCTTTTAACTGGCCCTTTGTTATCTAAAGTACGCATGCAGGGACTGCTTTGCCTTGATTCTTTGACTTTTTAAAGTGTAAAAACTTAAAAAAAAAATCTTTCTTGTCAAATTCACTATATTTTGCTTTTGTGTATTTCTTTTTCAACCACTATTCTGCACGTTGCCATCTCCTTAAGGACAGTCTACTGATAAGTTTTCCTTTGCTGTTTTAACTTTTGTGCCTAGGAGCACTTCACATGAATTCATATACTTATCATTGAGATAGAGAAGAAAAACTGGTGGTAAACACCACTACTTTGATCAGTTTTATGTAATTTTAAGGGATTTTCATTTCCCGTTATCCTACGTCTATCTTCTTCCCTATCAAAGGATACCAAAGGAATCTCATCAGTTCATCTTCTATTTGAAAATGATCAGTGCAATTGAGTTTCTGTTGGTTTCTCATTCTTCTTGGTTTACTTTTTTTTTTTTTTTTAATATTGCCTTTTATCTGGATTCCCTGCAGGTACCTGTGTTATATATGGATTGCCGCACCCCCTTTTGTGTCCCCATTGCACTCTGCACAAACAACCAGCATCTATTATGCTTTCCTACACAAAGAACAAGTATCATGCTTCTTTGCTTTTCTATCCTAATGATCCACCTAATGGCACAGTAGCTAGCATGTAACAAGAGTTTAATGCATGCTTACTAAATGAATGGATAAATGTTCTCATCCTCAAGTGGGCTCTGGTTGCATATAGATTCAATTTTACCTTAAGGCAGTTCAGGCGAATACCTAATATACCTATCCCACCCAGCGTGTGAAACCTCTGTGAGTGTCATCTGGCCTACCATTATAATGCAGAAGTCTCCATTATGCAATGATAATCATGTCACCCTTCACTCACACAACTTTAGCTTCTACAAACTATAAAATATGAATTTTCACACATATTCAGCCATTTTTTCATGTTAGACTGGTTTTGGATATCTACAATATACATTAAAATGGATGGGCTGGTATTTTACCTAGAATTAATAAAAACAATTATGTACTGGGTATGTACCCCTAATCTATATAGCATATGGAGGCAAGAGAGTGTAATAGGATTTGGAATTAGACTCCTGGGTTCAAATCCTTGCTCCTTCCCCTGTTAGCTATGCCACCTTTATCAGATTATTTAACTTCTCTGAACCTTAGTTTAGTTTTTTGTTTTTTTTTTTAATTGTAAAACGGGGATGATAATAGTGTCTACATCATAGGCTTGCAGTGAAGAGACAATCTAATCATATATTTGGCACTTAAAACAGTGCCTGACACATAGTAAGTGCTCAAAAATCATTAGCTATTATTATTACTTTGCTGCAAAATCATTAGCTGTGACCTGTATGCTTGTGGCTGAGGGTCATTGAATCACATTTGGGACATTTAGGTCAGAAGAAAAATTCAACCAATAAGAATTCTGCAAGGTCCTGGTTGCTCTACGTATCTGAGATGTGATGGATTGCTTTTGTGTGGCCTTTCTAGTCATGGTCTTATAACTCCCACCCAGGTAATGGGGCGGGACTGTGTGATAGGGTAATTGTGGCCCACCAAAGGGATTGGTCAGCTTTGCCATCCTGCTGGGCTTAAAATGAGCCACCCCAGAGGTGGCAAAGAGAAGATCTCACTACCACCAAGGAAGAACAACCAGGAGCCAGCACGTCCTTTGGACCAGGGATCCCTGCACTGAGAAGCAGAAAGACTGAGAGAGACTGAGATAGAGAGAGAGCTGTAACCCTGAAGACGGTGTGAAGTGGTAGCAGGACAGAGCCGGCAGCAGAGACACAGCAGCAGGAGATGGCACAGTGGGCTTCCCAGCCCATGGAGAGAGAAAGTTGAGTGGCTTTGGGCAGAGGCCTAGTGCCCGGGAGAGGCGTACCTGCAAGCACAGCTGGGAAGAGGCTGTCCTGATGGAAGAACTGTATCCTTGAGTGTTCCTGAGCCTGTATTGTAACCTGTTACTTCCCCAGTAAACCCCATAATCATGAGTAGGGTCAGTGAGTTCTGTGTAGCCATCGCAATGAATTATCAAACCCAGTAGAGAGCGCTGTGGGAGGAATGGGTGGTGTCAGAACTGATAGAGATGGCGGAGAGAGGAGGCATGTCTGACCCCAGCCTCATAGGAATCAACCCTGGGCTGTTGCTCTTGATTCTTCTTCCCCTTTGGGAAGTTACAGGAGGTCAGACACTGCCCCCACACTGTTTTTACAGTATCACACACCCACAGCTTGATTGTCCTTGCTAACTAAGGAAACTAGAAATACACTTCAGTAATAATTGATGGGGCACTTTATAGGCACATTAATCAATTAAAAAGACAATTTACCCAAGGCCAGGGGTAATTATTATTAATTAGTAATAAGTTTATAAGGTTACAACCATACCAAAAAAAGAGTGGCAGAGAAGATAAAAAAGGCAGAGAATGTGAATCAGATTTTACAAAATGATTAAAAACAGATGACTTCAGAAAAATTCCCCTTGCCTCATGTATAATTTTCACCAGGGTCCCCTTATTTAGAGCTACCTCTGCTTCTGTATCACTATTCGTACTTTTATCTCTGTAGTATACTTCTCATTAAATTGGAGATAGGCTTTCTCTGATGTATAGATCTTTAAGTCACACGTATTAAATAGCCCTGTTCACTTTAATTTATTTCTCTCATTGCTGGTCACCTTGGTATCAAAGCTCATCCGGAATATCTTTGTGCATTTTTGAGGAAGTCTCATTGTCCAGCGAAAGTTTTTTTTTTTTCTTCATGTAATTATAAGAAATGTTCCCTCAACCTCCTCCACCTCTTAGCTAATCCCTCCCTCTTTGTGAGATTCACTGCAGTGCCTCCTATGCAGCCCTCATTACTCAGTCTGTGTGGGAGGATTTCTGCAATTCTGGGCAGTATGGGCATTGGCAGTGCCCTTTACTTCCTACTACCCTCCCTTCTCTTTTTCAGCCCCTCATAGCTAATAAGTCTTGTCTCACAGCACTGGCCACTTCTACTCACTTCTACTTTTCTTCCAAAGTTGTTATAGACCACCAAGTGTTTGCCCAGGCTGTGCTCAGAAGTTTTGTCTGAAATCAGTTCTGAGGTCATTCCACCCACTCACACAATTCCTCTTCAGGTCAGCAAATTAATTGTGTTCACTGAGTGATCTGTGATGTTGCAGTCAAATCACATGATTTTTACTTGTCAGATTTATATTGGTAACACTTCTCTAAGCTTTTCTTTTTCTTAAAATAGTTCTGTAAAAAAATCTTCCATTCTTCCGCAGTTGCTCATTAAGGCCAGTTTTGCTGCCAAGCCGACATCCACCTTCATTACTTGTCTCCTTGCATGAGACTATGACACATCTGTCCCTTTGATTTTGTATTTTTATGATTCTGATCATGTCTGTATTGGTGCCACCCTTTTACTGAGTCATCTTTACTTTTTGTGCTTTGACTTCTTAAGGTTTTTCCTAAATGTTCTCCATTAATTATATCTGCTGTTGGGGACACATGTTTGCTCTTTATGACTGTGGGCATTATTCCTCATTCCATTTTGAAGATGCACCATAGATCTCTGGCATCTTAAAAGTGGAATAAGGCTTTCTTACCCTTGATTACTCCCATGCATCTGTCAGTTTGTCGTACTGTGGGGGCTTGTGTGTTGCTGTGATTCTGGAAGCTATGCCACCAGTATTCAAATACCAGCAGGGTCACCCATGGCAGACAGGTTTCAGCTGACCTTCCAGATTAAGACAGACTAGAAAGAAGGACCCAGTGGTCTACTTATGAAAAGAATTAGCCAGTGAAAACCTTATGAATAGTAGCGGAACATTGTCTGATATAGTGCCTGAAGATGAGCCCCTCAGGTTGGATGGCTCTCAAAATATGACTGGGAAAGTGCTTCTTCCTCAAAGTAGAGTCAACCTTAATGACGTGGATGGAGTCAAGCTTTTGGGACGAGACCTTCATTTGCTGATGTGGCACGACTCAAAAAGAGAAGAAACGGCTGCAAACATTCATTAATAATTGAAACGTGGAATGTATGAAGTATGAATTTAGGAAAATTGGAAATTGTCAAAAATGAAATGGAACATAAAGATCAGTATCCTAGGCATTAATGAGCTGAAATGGACTGGTATTGGTCATTTTGAATCAGACAGTCATATGGTCTAGTATGCCAGGAATGACAACTTGAAGAGGAATGGGGTTGCATTCATCATCAAAAAGAACATTTCAAGATCTATCCTGAAGTACAATGCTGTCCGTGATAGAATAACATCCATACACCTACAAGGTAGACCAGTTAATACAACTATTATTCAAATCTGCACACCAACCACTAAGGCCAAAGACGAAGAAATTGAAGATTTTTACCAACTTCCGCAGTCTGAAATTGATCGAACATGCGATCAGGATGCACTGATAATTACTGGTGGTTGGAATGCAAAAGTTGGAAACAAAGAAGAAGGACTGGTATTTGGAAAATATGGCCTTGGTGATAGAAACCATGCTGGAGATTGGATGGTTGAATTTTGCAAGACCAAGGACTTCTTTATTGCAAATACCTTTTTTTCACCAACATACACAGCAACTATACACATGGACCTCGCCAGAAGGAATACACAGGAATCAAATCGACTACGTCTGTGGAAAGAGACGATGGAAAAGCTCAATATCACCAGTCAGAACAAGACCAGGGGCTGACTTTGGATCAGATCATCAATTAATCATATGCAAATTCAAGTTGAAACTGAAGAAAATTAGAACAAGTCCACGAGAGCCAAAGTACGACCTTGCGTATATCCCACCTGAATTTAGAGGCTATCTCAAGAATAGATTTGATGCATTGAACACTAATAACTGAAGACCAGATGAGTTGTGGAGTGACATCTAGGACATCATACATGAAGAAAGCAAGAGGTCATTAAAAAGACAGGAGAGAAAGAAAATATCTAAATGGATATCAGAAGAGATTCTGAAACTTGCTCTTGAACCTCGAGTAGCTAAAGCAAAACGAAAAAATGATGAAGCAAAAGAGCTGAATAGAAGATTTCAAAGGGCAAGTTAGGAAGACAAAGTAAGGTATTATGATGACATGTGCAAAGACCTGGAGATAGAAAACCAAAAGGGAAGAACACACTCAGCATTTCTCAAGCTGAAAGAAACGAAGAAAAAATTCAAGCCTCGAGTTGCAATACTGAAGGATTCTATAGGGAAAATGTTAAACGACGCAGGAAGCATCAAAAGAAGATGAAAGGAATACACAGAGTCATTATACCAAAAAGAATTGGTCAACATGCAACCATTTCAGGAGGTAACCAATGATCAGGAACCTATGGTACTGAAGGAAGAAGTCCAAGCTACGCTGAAGGCATTGGCGAAAAACAAGGCTCCGGGAATTGACAGAATACCAACTGCGATATTTCAACAAACAGATACGGAGCTGGAAGTGTTCACTCGTCTATGCCAAGAAATTTGGAAGACAGTTACCTGGCCAACCGACTGGAAGTGATCCATATTTATGCCTATTCCCAAGAAAGGTGATCCAACTGAATGCGGAAATTATCAAACAATATCGTTAATATCACATGCAAGCAAAATTTTGCTGAAGATCTTTCAAAAGCAGCTGCAGCAGTATATCGACAGGGAACTGCCAGAAATTCAAGCCAGTTTTAGAAGAGGACATAGAACCAGGGATATCATTGCTGATGTCAGATGGATCCTGGCTGAAAGCAGAGAATACCAGAAAGATGTTCATCTGTGTTTTATTGACTATGCAAAGGCATTTGACTGTGTGGATCATAACAAATTATCGATAACATTGCAGAGAACTGGAATTCCAGAACACTTAGTTGTGCACATGAGGAATCTGTACATGGATCGAGAGACAGTTGTTCGTACAGAAGTTGTTTGAACTGAACAAGGGGATACTGCATGGTTTAAAGTTAGGAAAGCTGTGTGTCAGGGTTATATCTTTTCACCATACCTATTCAGTCTGTATGCTGAGTAAATAATGCAAGTAGCTGGACTATGTGAAGAAGAATGGGGCATCAGGATTGGAGGAAGACTCACTAACAACTTGCGTTATGCAGATGACACAACTTTGCTTGCTGAAAGTGAAGAGGGCTTGAAACACTTACTGATGAGGATCAAAGACCACAGCCTTCAGTATGGATTACACCTCAACATAAAGAAAACAAAAATCCTCACAACTGGACCAATAAGCAACATCATGATAAATGGGGAAAAGATTGAGGTTGTCAAACATTTCATTTTACTTGGATCCACAATCGACACCCATGGAAGCAGCAATCAAAAAATCAAAAGACACATTGCATTGGGCAAATCTGCTGCAAAAGACCTCTTTAAAAAGTTGAAAAGCAAAGATGTCACCCTGAGGACTAAGGTGAACCTGACCCAAGCCCTAGTGTTTTCAATCACCTCATATGCATGTGAAAGCTGGACAATGAATAAGGAAGACCAAAGAAATACTGATGCCTTTGAATTGTAGTGTTGATGAAGAATATTGAATATACCATGGACTTCCAGAAGAACGAACAAATCTGTCTTGGAAGAAGTACAACAAGAATGCTCCTTAGAAGTAAAGATGGCAAGACTATGTCTCACCTAATTTGGACATGTTATTAGAAGGGATCAATCCCTGGAGAAGGGCATCATGCTTGGTAAAGTAGAGGGTCAGTAAAAAAGAGGAAGACCCTCAACGAGATGGATTGCGTAGTGGCTGCAACAATGGGCTCAAGCATAGCAACAATCGTGAGGACGACGCAGCACCTGGCAGTGTTTCGTTCTGTCGTGCACAGGGTCACTATGAGTTGAAACCGACTCAATGGCGCCTAACAACAACAACCCTTGTTTATCTATCATATTTTAAGTGTTGCTCATTTCTAAGAGGATATTCCACTCTCAGTATTTGTGTGTGTATTGTGTGATTACATACAAATTTTAAATATTTTGATTTTATGGGTTTATTTTTTATTACTTCCCAGCCTAGTCCATATTTCTATAAATTCAC
The DNA here is from genome assembly GCF_000243295.1 of Trichechus manatus latirostris. NCBI lineage: Eukaryota > Metazoa > Chordata > Mammalia > Sirenia > Trichechidae > Trichechus > Trichechus manatus. The sequence goes on from NW_004443979.1 coordinate 2,263,358, forward strand.
TAAAATTCTCTGCTTAACTTCCCCATCTTATTAAATGCAGTGATGTTGCCATATTCTTAAACAAGTTTCTCTTTTTGTATTTCTTTTGAGAAGCATAAACTTTCACAAATTTGATCTTCCCCAACCTACTTTGTATCCACAACCCTATATCTCTCAAACAAGATTGCTTATCTTTTCCATACTCATCATGGAGAGTAAAGAAAAAAATAAATCTTTTCATGGCTTGTCTTTGGAATGAGGCCTTTTCTACCCTCTTAGTTTTAGGAGAAACTCTTATTCTCCTCATTCTCATGTTTTAATGAAAAGATTTTCAATCCACTTGCCAAGAGAAAGACATACTGAAGAAGTACTACAGGATTTTTCTTCACTTAGTCTCACTGTGGGAAAACGAGTAATCCATCTGATTGGTGAGACTGGGAACTGGGGAGAGCTTGACATTCACTGGACCCTGATGACCAGGGGCTGTTGCTGCACTGAAATCAGGTGCCTCAGCAGGTCCCTCTCACCCTTTGGACTTGTTTGCCTTCACATTATGTACCACTACTTCTTCTTTACCTTTCTCCATGTGGTGACCACAAACGGACAGACATCCCCCATCCCTGCTGCCCTCACTCCGTGTGGTGGAAGGCTAGTCATTCCCTAGCTTCTCTGCTGGAACTGGGTGTCTGAGTGTGGGAGATGTGGGTCCTAATACCTAGGTTCAGTGAGGGTCATGGGAGTAATTCACTCTGTTCTCTGGTCACACTAATAAAGTTGCCCCAAATAAAGCTTATATGATATGTTACCCTGTTACTGCAGTTGTTAGTGCAACTATTAGTCCAAACTCTGGAGTAGAAGTATTCCACTCGAGAATTTCACGCGGTGGTATTTGGCATCAAAGCCCAAGCCAATTTTCTTTATGTTTGGCCTTGATTTTTGTTCATGTGTGGATCATTTGCATGTTTTTTAATTTTCTGGTTTTGAATTTTGAATTTTGAAATCATTTAGACTTATAAAACAGTTGCAAATATAGTACAGAGAGTTTCTATATACCCTTCATCCAGCTTCCCCTAATGTTAACATCTTAGAATAACCATCATACATTTATCAAAACTAAGAAACTAACATTGGTACAATACTATTAACTAAACTACAGAGTTTATTCAGCTATCACCAGTTTTTCCTTTAAATGTGTTTGTTGTTGTTGTTCCAGGATCTGACCCAGGATCCCCTACTACATTTTTGTCACATCTCTTTAGTTGTCTTCCATCTGCGACAGTTCCTCTGTCTTTTTTTGTCTTTCATGACCTTGACAATTTTGGAGAGTACTGGTCAGATATTTTATAGACTGTCTCTCAGTTTGGGTTTGTCTAATTTTGTTCATAAGCCAAACAGACAAAACAAACAAACAAACCCGTTGCTGTTGAGTCTATTCCAACTCATAGTGACCCTATAGGACAGAGCAGAACTACCCCCGTAGGGTTTCCAAAGCTGTAACCTTTATGGAAGCAGACCGCCACATCTTTCTCCCCTGGAGCAGCTGGTGGGTTTGAACCACCAACCTTTCAGTTAGCAGCTGAGTGCTTAACCATGGTGTCACCAGGGCTCCTTATCTATCTTATGGTTATCAATTTAACCATGAGCAAAATTAGAGGTTATACAGTTTTGGAAAGACTACCAGGGAGGTGTTGTGCCCGTCTCCACATGTCATGTCATGTATGTCTACATTTATTATTTGGAAATCTTTCATTATTATTTTTCTCCCCTATCAACCTTTGTTTCTGTAATAAGGATACAACCAATTTTTCTTCTCTGAGAGTCCCTTAGGCCTCACATCTACCTTCTTGTGTTCTTATTTCTGTTATTTTCTTCCTGTTGATTGTACTTGCTCCATGTGTTTTAAATTAGTGCTTCCTGGCTTCTTTGGAACTCCACTTCCTTCCCTTTTGACTCATCTCTTCCTTCTATTAGTCTCAGGTCCCAATCAAATGCTTGTGCTATATACATCTAGGACATGGTCTCCATCTCTAGTGGGGCTGCTGTCTCTTTCTCTTTACCATGGTAATTTCTTTTGCTTCTTTGTACCTAATCTGAAGACTTTGGTCCCAGAGAAAATAGTCTCTTCCGACCAAGCTTCCCTAGTATCTTCATCTGCATGTCACGTTTTTGTTTTAGCTACAGCTGTTGTTTATTTCTAGCTACTCTGTTTTCCTTCCCCTTCCCACCTACTCTACCATCTGGAAATCAATGTGCTTACTTTCTCCTCCTTCCTCTTTTCTTGGTGCCCCGAGGAGTCTCCTTGAATTCATCTGGGCAGATGTTACATGCTCAGTTGTTTGATTTCCCCTTCCATCATGGAGACCTGATCCGTGTGCAGCTCTGTCTTTTCTCGAATTTACATAGCTGTATGTTCAGCTCCTTTTTCTATACACAGCTTATACACAATTTACTTTGTGTGACAGCTATGTTCTTATCCTCCATACTGAAAAACACATGCACACAAATGATATAATAATTCTCCTTCTAAAAGTCGCTGTCATTTATTGAGCACCCAGACTCTGCCAAGTGCTGTGCTATCTACTTTATGTTGTTGTTAACTGCCATCGAGTTGGCCCCCTGACTCCTGGCGAGCTTATGTTCAACAGAACAAAACATTGCCTGGTCCTGTATCATCCTTGCAAGAAGCCCTGGTGGTCCAGTGGTTAAGGGCTCAGCTGTTAACCTAAAGGTTGGCGGTTGAAACCCACCAGCTGCTCTGTGGCAGTCTGCTTCCTTAAAGATTACAGCTTGGAAACCCTATGGGACAGTTCTGCTCTGTTCTATAGGGTTTCTATGAGTCAGAATCGACTCGACATCAACGGATTTAGTGCCATCTCCATAATCAGTCGCAGATTATACCACTGGGTTTTCATTGACTGATTTTCAGAAGTGTATCACCAGGAATTTGTTTCTAGTTCATCTTAGTCTGGAAGCTCTGCTGAGCTTCTTTGTTCAGCATCTTAGCAACGCACAAGCCTCCACTGAATGACAGGTGGTAGCTGAATATAAGCGGCATTGGCCAGGAATCTCACAACAAGATATTGTTATTGTATCTATTTTAAATATGAGAACCTAAGGCTCAGTAAGTTAAATAACTAATCTAGGTTAATTTTAAAATTCCAAAGCCATTTTTCCCACCATGTAATTCTGAGTCTTTGAGATAATTATTCAGATTAATCTTGAGCCATCTCTCTAGCACATCTTTGGCTCTCTGGATAGCATTTGAATTCTTGATCAAGTTTAAACAAAAAGCACTCTGGTTTATGGGTAAACCTATTCTCCTTTTTCTATTAATTTTCAAGCTTCCTTCAAAACCATGACCTTGAAAAATAATGAATGAGGAATTTACTATATACTTTACATGCATTGTCTTATGCACTCCTCCTAACAACCCTATGCAGTAGATACTATTTTTCTTATTATACATAGAAGAAACTGAAGTTTAAAGAATTTTAGTAACACGCTTAATGTAATTACAGTACACAAGTTAGTAAGCAGTCAAATTGGAATTGAACTCAGGTTGTCTACCTTGGAGCCCATACTCTTAACCAACTCACTGTATACCACGATGTTGCTAAGGGCCGACACTAGATATGCTCATATTGCTTCCTCTTAGTTACCTGTGTATACATTATCTGTCTCCTTTACCTTTCACTCTTAGCCTTAACTAAGAATTATCATATGGGAAATAACATTTTGTACAGCTCTCTACTCAAGGCTAAGGGAAGCATTTCATTTAGAAACCATCATTTGACATATTTTCAGACTATGATATCATACTCATTTCCAGGACCTTGAGAAGGATTAGTCATAATGGAACATTAAGAGTATGAACAAGTATTAGTCACAAAGAAAAAGAAAAGGTTTAGCATCCTGCTTTGATTCACGTATTCCCAGTAATAGAGAGAAGATGATCTTATTAAGCACTGCAGATTGATTTCTAAGGGACATATTTTTACAAATTTTCAAGTGTTAGTAATTTACAGGATACTCTTCCTCGTCAAGCATTTTCAGATTTCATTACCACAAATTTTAAGGGGCTTATCAAATGCTTTCATTTGCTTGGAATATCACTGCATTCAACATCAGGTGTAACGAGTGAGCCATGGATTAGGGCTAGAAAATCTTTGAGATTACAGAGATAGTCATTATCAGGGAATTGGTTGCAGCTGGGATTTAACCTGTTACAACTAATTAGGACAAGTTTTCTAAGTGGAGCAGATGCTTGACAACGATTTAACAATTTCAGTCTAGTAGAAAGCCATCCCATATAAAAAATAAATCCACTTTGATTTTAAAACAGCACAGTGAATTACAGGGAAGAAAAAAGCTGCAGAAGGTGCAAGTTTTCCAAGAGTTTGCTCTTGAATTGCTACATTCATGGTACCTACCAGAAAAAAGAATGATGGAAAGATGACTGAAATATAAAGTGTGGACAGTGCATTACTCTCCAAAAAACTTTCAAGTGACCACTCCTGGTATTAGAAAAATAAAGGCCTCAGACTTTCCACTCTCAGCTTTCTGTTCTCCCACTACCATGAAATATGCAGGCATCTGTATCTCAGGCCCTGCTGACTCTTTCCTTCAGGTCCCTTGATTCTAGGCTATTACCACTAAAATATTGTGTCTTGATGCGAAAACGATCATTTCTAAAAATAAATACTGCAGCATTTCCCTCTCAGGCTATCCTGTCCAATGACCCCATTACTGTTAGTGACCTTACTATCAACAGCAGCCAAGTGCTTTCTAGTGACCAAGATATGCAAAAGATTTCCTGTTATTATTTTTGAGTAGGGATTATATGTACATGGTACAAAAATTCAAGGAGTACAAGACATATAGAACAGAGGACTTCTTCTTCCCACCCAGGTCCTTTATGCCCCCATTTTCCTCCGCAGAGGCAACCCCTGTTGCCAGGTTCTTGTGTGTGCTTCCAAGAGTAATCTGCTCTTTTCCACAAATGGTAGCATTCCAAACACACAGCTGCAGGCCATTCTTTAAATTAAAAGCTTTAATGAGGCATAATTTGCATACTATACAATTCACCAATTTTTAAGCATACATTCGGCGATTGTTAGTAAGTTTACAGAGTCATGTGACTATTGCCACAGTCCAAGTTGAGAACATTCCCACTACTCCAGAAAGATTCCTCATGCTTATCTGCAGTCATTCCCTGTTCCCACGCCAGCCACAGGAAACCACTAATCTACTTCTGTCTCTAAAGATTTGCCTTTTCTGGACATTTCCAATAAATGGAATCATACAATAGGTGATCTTTTATGGCTGTCTTCTTTCACTTAGCGTAATGTTTTTGAGATTCATCATGTTGTAGCATGTATTAGTACTTCATTTCTTTTCATTGCTGAGTAGTATTCTATTGTATGGTTATATCAATGTGTTTTTTCCATTCATCGATTCTTGGACATTTGAGGTGTTTCCACTTTTTGGCTGTTATGAATAATGTTGCTGTGAATGTTCCCACACAAGTCTTTGTGTGGACATATGTTTTCACTTCTCTTGGGTAGATACATAGGAGTGGAATTGCTGGGTTGCATGGCAAATTTATGTTTAGCATTTAAAAAAATGCCAAGCTATTTGTCCAAGTGACTGCACTATTTTATATTCCTAATAGCAATGTATGAAGATGTTACTTTATCTACAACTTCACCAATACTTGTTACTGTCTTTTTTAAAAAATTTTTATTACAACCATTCTGGTGCATGTAAAGTAGTATCTCATTGTGGTTTTAATTTGCATTTCTCTAACGACTAATGATATTTAGCATCTTTTCATATGCTTATTAGCCATTTATATGTCTTCTTTGGCGAAATGTCTACACAAATCTTTTGCCTATTTTTTTTTTAAATTGGGTTATTTGTCTTTTTATTACTGAGTTATAAGGCTTCTTTATATATTCTGGATACAAGTGCTTTATCAGATATATGATAAAGATACATGATTTACAGATATTTTCTCCCACTCTGCAGCTCGTCTTTCCATTTTCTTAGTGGTGTCTTTTTGTAGCCTAATGTTTCTAATTTTGATGAAATCTGATGTATCATTTTTTTCATATGTCATATCTAAGAAATCTGTACCTAACCCAAAGTCATGAAGACTTTCTCTATGTTTTCCTCTAAACGTGTTATAAATTTTACTCTTATGTTTAGTTGTAGAATCCATTTAGAGTTAATTTTTGTGTCTGGTATAAGGTAGTGAGTAGCTTTTTTACTTAACAATAATCTTTTACTTAACAATGATCTTGGAGATCATTCTGTATCAATAAAAAGAGAGATATGTCTCATTTCTTTGCAATGACCATACAGTATTCCCTAGTATAACCTACGTAATAATTTGATTATAGCCTTCACTGGTAAATATTTAGATTGTTTTTTGTCTTTCACTCTTACAATCAATGCTGGAATGGATATATTTTGTACATATAACATTTATTTCACACACGTGAGAATATATCACATAAACGGTAAAATCTTGATTAGAAATAGCAAGAGGCTCTAGAGCTGAGCAGTTCTGGGTTCAAATCCCAGCTCCACTATTTCCTTGTTGAGTATAAATCTCTGGTAACTCTGTCAGCCTCTCTTTCCTCACCAAAAGGAGAGAAAGCAAAAAATAAGGAATAATAATATACACTTCATTCTGTGAGGATCGAAAGATGAAGTATGCAAATTTACAAAGCACCTAGAACAGTGTTTAGTATTAAAATAGATACTCAGTAAGTGACAGTTGTTATAGTTATTTTCACATCTCTTTAAGGAGGAAATCAGTGTCTTATCTTTTAACATCACTTACGGATATATTCATTTCAAGATAATCTTCATATAAATTCTCAAAGTCTTCATAGGTAAAATGACAGTAGGAACCTAATTCCCTCAATATAATAATTTCATCGTTTTTAAAGGCTTGCCAATTATAATGGAGCCATCCTCCCCCTAACTCACCATCAAAAAATGGTAGATGATTTATTCACATGTTGAGGCTTAATACAATCTGTTATAGAAACACCACCTAACGATAGCATTCAATTTGTTTTCACATAACACTGTGTCCTTTTCTTTGCCATTTACAATTGTCCCCTGAGGCACAGTAGAGTTTTTTGTGATTACCCCCAGCATGGGTGAGGAAACCAAGGCTCAGAGACTTGAACAAAGGCCTTTGGAATCTGAATCCTGGGCTTTTTCTCTACATTATAAAGATTTGACTAAATGAAATAATGAATGTAAACAGCTTTATAGGTATCACAAATTGTGAAAAATATAAGTAGTTACTGCAATTGTTCTTAGTTTGGAGTAGAAAATCTAATACATCCTAAAGCCCAAAATTTACCACCTGGAGCATTTCTAATTCAAATAAAAGCATTTAATTGAACTACTAAAAGCTTTAGCAGGTTGAGCCTTTCCTAAACTACCTTAATCTTGATTTTGGTTCTAAATGAAGCACCTGCCTTTCCTCTAGGCCTGTGTAATAAAGGTGAGGGCTAGAAGAGACTAGCCTTCAAGGCCTTCTCTGGATGCCTTGGGAATGGGAGTTATTCAGGACCGGGTCACCAAAACAAATCAGTTAAAAACTTAAAAAAATTGAAGACTATGTAATCCATTATGCTTTTGGTTCCAAAACTGCCTACACAGCTGCAGCTACAGAATATCAGGTCTGGAGTCCTGGAGTCTCAAAGTTTCTTCATCTAATGCCTCCCATTCAGAGTGGGATTTAAGGGCCTGGCAATGTTATGATGTTTCAGCCCTGCTCTGCTCCTCCAACAGTTAAGTGCATCTTCCTAAACATCCGTTATTCTTTGCTATCCAGGTTGTCCTAATAGCTCCATCTCCAGGGTTACAGTTACCAGTAACTATTTAACACTAAAGCATTTCTGAAAACACCTTGCAGGACTATTTTATAGTGTTGATTCAATGCCTGTGAACTTCTGTGAGTCTGCTGTACTATCAACTTCCTGGAAACTAAACAATGCCTATTCTCCCCTTAGCTAAAAGTAAGCTTGTTTCATTGATAGAAAGAATCTAGATTATTTCTGGCTGAGCTTAATCAGCTTTGTATTTCAGAAGATGAAATACTTTATAATCTTGGGGGAATACATTTACATACCAATTTTTAATAAAAATCTCCAGTGTATTTCCATCAATAGACATCCTGAATAATTCTCAATATCTTTTCTACAGACAAAATTGAAGTGTACAATTCAACTTAGGAAATATATCTTATGAAACCAGCTTAAAGACATAAAAGCTCAACACTGATAGATTTCTGTCAGCATAAATTAGTCTTTGATTTAAATTTCAAGAGTCACTACCTCTATTTCAAAAGTTTTTTTTTTCTCTCTTCCCTCATGTGGTAGAGGGTGGATGGCGGAAGTTTTCCAGAATAGCTGATGGAGTCTGACTAATTGGTTATCTTCTGACTGAAATTTCCTCATACTGCACCCTATTGCAATACCCAAAAGTGAACCAGATGCCACTGCTTCCTTCTCTCTCTTCCCACATTTAAGACAGAGTACAAGTGGGAGAGAAAAGGTCCTCTGAGTAGAAGAGAGCCAGGTACCAACACACTGCTGCCACTGTACGTACCTCAGCTGATGTAAGTTGAGAATCTATTTTTAGGGTTCAGTGGGAAGGAGATTTGCCAACGTCTACATTGAGAGGATTTTAAGTAACAATGCAAGTAACACTAAACACACACACATAGACATACATACACACAGAAAACAGATTGTTTTACAGCCCTTAAACAGAATTCCAAGAAATAGCAAGGCGCGGGCACTGATTCTGTTATTTCTCCTGACCCTTCCCCTCTCACACCAAAAGGTGAAAGATGCTATCTTCTATAATCCATTGGTCAAAGGGCTGAAGAAAGAGCAAAGTTTCAAGTACCAGTAGGTGACAAACCCTCTGATCCTTAGTCATCTCCCCTCCAAAACTGACAAAAATGACGATACAACAAACTCAAGAGTTAGATTGCCTGGGCTCAAATCTCTGCTTTGCTATTTACTGACTTTGTAATTGTGGCCAAATGCCTGAACATCTCTTGACTCATCAGTAAAATGTGGATAGTACCTACCCACATGATTGACAGGAGCCCTGGTGGCACATTGGTTAAGTGCTCGGCTGCTAACCAAAAGGTTGGCAGTTCAAACCCACCAGTGGCTCCAAGGAGGAAGATGTGACAGTCTGCTTGCATAAAGATTTAGAGCCTTGGAAACCCAATGGGGCAGTTCTGTTCTGTCCTATAGGGTCGCTATGAGTCAGAATTGACTCAACAGCAATGGGTAGTAGTAGTAGCACCCATATGATTGTTGTGAAGATTATATGAGTATGTGTGTGTGTGTGTTTGCGTGTGTGTGTGTGTGACATAGAACAGTACAGGACACATAGTAAGCTTTATGTAAATGTTTGCTTTATTTTCATTTCAATCATCATAGACTTCTTGAAAGACTTTAATAAGGTAAAGCATGTAAACCATAGCCTTTGCAACATTACAGGTGTCCAGTAAATGAAAGATGATGTGCTGACTTGTAGTTAAGTATACAAGATTTGGAATCAGACAAATCTGGATTTGAAGTCTGGCTCCCCTTCCCCTCCATCTTTCGCTCCATTCCTCTCTCTTTCCTTCTCTTTCTCCCTCTCTCTCTCTCCTTCCACACAAAGCAGCTTCTCTCACAGTTTTCTCATGTAAGTTCATAGCAATGCCACCCTTTCTCTTCTTCAGGATAAAAGTCTTGGTGTCATCCTTGATTTTTCTTCTTCTCACAAGCCTCACAAACAACCTGTCATCAAATCCTGTTGGTCATATCTTCAAAAAATATCCAGAAACTGACCACTTTTCACCCTTTCCATTGCTTTCCATTCCAGACCACTCTCTTCTCTCATGTGGCTTATTTCAGGAATACCTTGAACAGTCTCCCTACCTCTTCCCTTTCTCCTCTTCAGTTTATTCTAAACACAGCAGCCAGAATTCTTTTAAAATGTAGATCACTTTTCTGCTCAAAACCCTCCAATGGCTCCCCAAAGTAGGAAGCAAACTTACAATGACCTGTTAGGCCCTATATGATCTGCTGATAATACACATTACCTAGCTGGCCTTATTTGTCTTCTTTTACCTTGCTCACTTTACTTGGTCCACACTGACCTCCTTTGCTGCTGCTTTTTAAACACATCAGGCCGACTCCTACCTCAGAGCCATTGCACTTGCTGTTTCCTCTGCCTGGAATATACTTCTCCCAGATAACTCTGTGCTTTTCTTCCTCACCTCTCTCAGGTTGCAGTTTCCCTGACTGCCCTGTTTAAATTTGCAACTCACCCGCAGCTATCTTTATCTCCTCCTTCCTAGATTGTTTCTTCATAGATTTAGCATCTAAAACAGTATGTTTTATTATTTATCTTTCCTCACTACAATATAAGCTCCTTGAGGGAAGGGATTTTTATTTCTTGTGTTCACTGATACATCTCCAATGCTTGAACATCCCCAGTGACTAGCACATAATGTGTGCTCAATAAATATTTGTTTAATGAATGAATTAAGATCATCTTAAATAAGACGCCATTTTTGATGTCCAGTACCAATGAGGTAAATAAATCAATGTGTAGACATACTAGAAAAGATTAAGAGGTGGATCAGAGGAGAACTTTAGGAATTTTAAGGAGCTTAAAAACTTAGCATGTAAGTTTGAATATTTTACAGGTTCTGACACGTCAGTAGTTCCAACGGGCTTTTATAAATTATACTTGAATGTCAATATATAAAACTTGTGGTTCGACAAGATATTTAGTTCTCCCTAGTGGTACAGTGGTTAAGAGCTTGGCTACTAACCAAAAGGCTGACAGTTCGAATCCACCAGCCACTCCTTGGAAACCCTATGGGGCAGTTCTACTCTGTCCTATAAGGTCACTGTGAGTCGGAATTGACTTGATGGCGGTGGGTTTGTAATAGATAGAGAATATGATTTAATCTAACTTATATAAATAATAACAAAATCCATTTCCTGAACACTTAATATATTCAAGGCATATATTATTTGGTAATTGCAAAAACAATTGTCTCTTTCAGATCTGGGAGCCATATACAGATTTGGAATTCATATGCAGGACAATCTAACTCCAAAACCTGGTTCTTAATTACTATGACGTATCATCTAGTTGGTAATATAGATATTCTTATGGAAAATACATAACACATTCATCACTATTTAAAATAAAATCCCTAGGAAGCGAGAATTTTATAGTAAGAGTTTGTTCAATAGAATGCTTTGTGCTAAATTTTGGAAACTGTTAACTGTTTCACACCTAATTTGAATTATCAGCTAATGGACAAGGACTTGCTCTGGGTTTGGTTTGTAAGTAATTTAGTAAGACATTGGATTTCACAGGCTTTCTTTGCCTATCTGTATCCCAAAAGTTAAACTTTCTTAGTAGAGGTGACTCCTTGAATAGTGGCTAAGTTCTGACACTGTTTTAACATAAGAAATGCTTCTCCCTTGTTAAAATGGACGTTACTTTAACAGTGACAGACTTATTCACATGATTCATTTTGTAAGATAACCAAATTGTCATGGTCCCCTTGAGAAGATACAAAATAAGAGAGATCTAACCATATATAAAATATCTAAGGACTCTGCTTTGAATCTTCAAATGAATTTGAAGTAAAATGTCTGAAAAAAGGAAATTGCAACTCACGATCATTTCCCTAGGAGAGTGAAAAAATAGATTATCAGGGCTCTATCAAGATAGTATAAAATATATAGTGTCCCCGAGTGTTTCTAAAGTATCTACATATTTTCATTGGCTTTCTAAATGAATTTAAAATGTAAAAGTATTGACATGAAGAAACTACTCATGGTGATTCCTAAACAATGGTAAAAATAAATCTAAACACACAGTTCTTTTAATCTGGGAAATATTCTTGTGTGTTTGATTAAATGTAGTTTGGGGGGCTTAAAACTAAAGAATTATATGCCTTCTTAATAATTTCTTTAAGATTATTACAACTACAACCAGAAAAAAAGAATCCCACTTATTTTGCACTCAGTTATGATGTTAAATCATTCCTCAAAATAAAGGATAACATTTCAAAATTTTTTCCTCCTGCTATTTGTGTGGTAATGTCAGTGATTTTAAAATGTTATTATTTTGTCTACATGACTTTCTCGTCTATCAGACAAGTCAAAAGGCATACAGACTTTTTTATTATTGGATTCAGTTCTAGGTTATAAATCTCAGGGGATGAAGCCATGACACAGATAACCCAGATGAAATCTTGAGGTATCTCAGTTCTGTGTGCCGTTGTTTGAAGAGGCTCAGTTCAAAAACCGAAGGTAATTTAAAAGAGATTCCATGTCTTACTGGCAACTAAGGAAGATCCAGTGCAAAACCCATATCAGTACTTTTCAAATCTACCTTCCTCCACTTGTCAATTTTCTTGCACATAGAAGTGCTTCAGAGCATTTACATGTGAAAACTCCAAAGGGTCTTCAGCACCCAGCCTCCAGCAGTGTTTTGTTCTCTCCTCCAGTTCCACAACCTTCTTCTTGATCTGGCTCAACCTGGTCTCCTACTCTCTAGTGAAAACCCTGCCTCTTTAGGGTTAGAGGAACAGTTGGGAATTTTCTAGATTGCTGCAGCAAGAGTAGACCTGAACCAAGCACAATTTTTTTTTTTTTTTTGGCCTTCACATTTTCATTTTGTCTTTGGTGGAGGACAAAAGAGCATCCTGTCTGTTCTAATGTACTCATTTTTACTGCAAAGCCTAAGTAAAGATATCTAATATTCTAGTACTCTAGAATATTGCATTGTGCACAAGCGTAACAATTCAGCAGATTGTTAATCTAATGACAAATTCACTAAAAAAAAAAAAGGAACTATATATTTAAGGTTTTTGTGACACAGTGAACTCATACCAAGCTCACTGTCACTGAGAAGAGTCCGGCACAAGGAAGGCCACTTTGTAAGCGTGCTGCGGACATTATTATTTTCGCACAAATGTTGAAATAAGCAAGGCACCTTGATGGCCAACTGACTAACTTCCCTGTTAATCATTTTTTTAAAAAGCATTTTATGGGATGAAGCTATTAAGCGAGAACATCTTGCGAAGAAAGCGTCCCTGAGTATGGAAGTAAATGTCTCAGGTTTGCATTTTTTGTAAATACCACGGCATTTTATTACAGCTGGGGAGACGCATGGCCCATTTCAAAATACTTTTCCATTGTCATTATTCCTTTAATTAGACTAGATGGAATTAGTATTCAGCAATTGCAATGCTAGCTGGTTGATTCAATTGCTGTTTGTTGTTTTCTTTTTCTTTTTTTCTAAGTAAACCACCTTCTCACCCCTGTCAGCACACTGTATTTTCCTCTCAAAACCCAAAAACCCGTTGCTGTCACATTTTCCTCCCAGCAGGTAGAATATTTTATGCTTTTATACCTCTGCTTGAGTTCCACAGTGTTAGTGTTTTAATAGAACTTGACTAGATTTCAAGTTTTATCTACACTCGCGTTAGTCTTTTTTGGTAATTATATGGTTTATTACAAAGAAGAAAGACTTTGTTTGATTACTGCACGTTTTTTGTTGTTGCTGTTGTTTTTGCTTTTACTTTTAGTGCGCTTAAAGGGAACTTTAATTATCCTAGCCTTCTCAGTTACCTGGTGGATTAGCATGCAGTTTGTTTACTAAGGAATGCTGATATCTTATGCAAATGCAGTCATTAGAATGTATTCTGTGCTATTTCATTGGGTGGAAATAGTATTTCTGGTTATTTTACAGTCTAAAGATTACATTTTAATGTAACTTGTGAGGTTGTTTTTCTTCTTCTTTTTTTTTTTTTTAAAGGGGTGAAATTACTAGATAGAAACTATTCTACCATGACGAAAAAGCTGTTCAAGAGCTCTGAGACAGCTGGTAAACTAACCTGTGAAATTTCAGGGGAATCAAAAATATCATTGCCGTACAATAGGGCTTAGCAACGGAAGAGTCATCAAGGTTAGGTTATGGGGCTGGGTTGTGAGAATACAGAAAAGACCAATTTAACTGCTATGCATAAAACCAGTACAAAACTTTGCTCCTGTGGTTTGTATACATAATTGGTCTTTGGAAGAATAACCTTGAAGCACTTTGAATGTTATCCAACATAACAAAGAAAGATTAAATCATTTTTCATGAAACTTTTAAAGATTATGTTTTGTAACATTCAAATTCTTTGAATCATGCATTATGTTTAGATATATGCATACAATATATTTTATATCCTAATTCTTAAGTAATAAGATGACTTTTTATCTCAGTCACTTGGGACAAATTCGTTTGCTATAATGAGTGAATATATCTGTAATCTAAAGGAGTCTGAAATCAATTTGTGTGCTACTAAGTTTTGTACTATAGCTGATGGCATCTAGAATGAGTTTGGGTTTATTATACACTCACACCACAATAGCTGTAACAATCAGTACGATTACTATGTATTTTAAGTTCAGATGCGTATGATTGAAACTCATTAAAATAGAAGGGGGCAACTTCCAGCAAAATGGCGCTCTAGGCAGAAGCACCACGCCGTCCCTCCACAGCAAAGATCCAAAAAACTAAGCTGAACAGAGAAAACAACAATCCTGAAACCCTAAAATATCAAATGAAGAGATAAAGAACTCAGCCAAGCACCAAATGGAATGAGAAAACTGACAGAGAACGGAGAGTGAGGAGAGATTCATGCAGAGGTCTCCAATCAGCTAACGCAGCGCGGATCTGCCATCTTGGACTCGTCTCGGAGACCAGCAAACAGGGGGTACGAGAAAGCAGATTCACGGAGCTTCTGATGGGAGACAAAACAACAGGTAATTTGCAATATACGCTTTCCCAGCCCCAACCCTTCTTCAGCCCCACTTGGCCTCCTCTGCTTCCCGCAGCCACAATCTCTTGTCTGGGAAGCACCGGCTGCTTGGATTCCACCCACTCGAACAGGCTGGCTCCCTGAGTGCCATTTGTTGGCTGCTGGTGTTACTTTTTTTCCGCTACTTTTGATTTCTTCCTTACCTCTGACCACCTCCCCCTCCTTTCGCTCAAATACCTGGCTCTGTGCGCCATCTTTGCTTCTTCCCGACGTGCTGCAGAGCTCCGTTTAAGTGTGGAGTTCCTTCCCAGTCTGGGCTGCCATGCTGGTGGGATCCTGGGGCTTTTGTTCATTTGTTTGTTTTGAATTGTTTGTTTGTTTTCTTTTCCTTTTCTTGAGTTGTGAGCCCGTTCTGGCCAGGCGGTGCTGCGTGGCTTGGAAACTACCCCCTCAGCTTGCACAGATGTGCAAAGGGATCCCTGAGGGCATTTCTTTTCTCGTTGGTTCTTTTTTTTGGGGGGGGGCTTTTCTTGGTCTTTTTTGTTTTTTATTTGTTTTGTTT
>NW_004443979.1:2282237-2292501 GCF_000243295.1 Trichechus manatus latirostris
AATGTCATAAAACAATATGTGTACTACTCTTTCATGAGAAACTATTTGTTCTGTAAGCCTTCACCTGAAGTACAATTTAAAAACAAAAAATAGAAGGGGGCTCAGTGACATTGCACTAATTGGTTTAGAATAGAAATTTCCTATAGCTACAATATATGCCCCAATACACTGTTTTCTGTACTCTTATCCACACGTGATAGGTATCTGGTCCTTTCTGGTGGCTAACAAGTTTTGTGAGCATCGATTTAATTAACTCATGCTGTGCAGTCATAAGCAGCTGAAATCAGACGTATAGAGAGGCTCACATGTTCAGGCTTCTCTGATTGCTGTTTTCAGCATGTTTGCAGGTTTCTTCAAAGAAATTCTTTTTCTTCTTTTGAGAAGCTACCATCCTGGAATGACAAGATGGGATCCCAAGTGAGTGCAGGTGTGTGTGTATGTGTGTCTGTGTGTGTGTATGTATTTTTTGTGGGGGAGAGGGTCTCAACGTGATAAGTAACTGTTTAAAAAATATTCTTCCTGTTGGGTAACTAATCTGAAAACACAAGCACGCTTCCAGGAATCTAACGAATAAATGATAAATAGTGTACCGCTGCAGTAAGAAGCGCCTTCCTTGTGGGGAACTGACATGTTAACCAGACCCAGGCAGTAAAAAAAAATTCATTATTCATTTAACAGCTTTAACTTGAATGGCAAATAAGCATTTTATGCTGATGAAATTAGGTAAATAAAACCTTTTTTTACGAGAAAAAAATGATTACCTGTTCTGCTACATTTTTCTCAAAATTTCAAGTTTAGCTGTATTTGATGGAAATGAACTTGCTTGCTTTAAAAGAAAAAATAATAAAATAATAACACACCCACTGTTACCAGAAAAGAATAATTTTCTGTAGTTATCTTTATGATGAAGACTCTAAGTAATCAGATTCTCATGTGATGGACCTAATGAATGGGAGCTCAATAAGTTTTGGCTGAATGAATGAGTATGCTTGCTGCCACCAGGCTTGTTTAGCTGTCACTTGGGTTTTCTGAATGGTGGCAAACACACATGCCCTAGAAGTCATTATGTTCTTCTCTAAGGGAGGTGGGTTTTACTATAGGAAATCTAAATGCTATTATTTATTACTCCCTTGTAGTTTTGGGATCTACATTAATTTGGTCAGGAAGTGGAATTAAGTCCATTTTAGCTGGAACCATGAGAAAAATCATTTTCTAAGCTAATTCAAAGTGTAACTTTAGTCCTGTTAGGTAACCACCTTACCACACTACCTCACCACAGCTCTTTTGCTACCCCCAGGTGGTGCAAACAGTAAATGTGCTCAGCTGCTAATAGAAAGGTTGGAAGTTCAAGTCTACCCACAAGCACCTTGGAAGAAAGGCCTGGTGATCTACTTTAGAAAAATCAGCTTTGAAAACCCTCTGGAATACAGTTTTGCTCTGATACACATGGGGGCATCATGAATTAGAATCAACTCAATGGTAACCGGTTTTAAGAGGTAGCAAATTGTGGTTCATTAGACCAGGTGGAGTTTTCAAAGTGGTTAATTCTGGCTCCTTTTCAGACAACCCAAGCTTAGATGCAAATTCCATTTTTAGGGGGAAGGTGTTGAGGGATAAGTAAGCAAACCTGCTTTGGTTAGAAGCTAGTACAGGCTTACTTCGTATAGAAAAAAAACATCATTGCCACGCTCCAGCCTAAATTGTATTGGGCTTTAGGGCCAAAATTCCAGCTGTAAACAAGGTGTTATTTTAATCTGAAGATTTCACAGGAAGGTGGAATTATAGGACCAAATATGAATTTTAATATTCTCTGGTCCTTTGGCAAAATATTCTAATTTCACCTAAAAACCCACCTGTAATAACAAAGCCAAGACAATATTTAACTACTTGAGAAATCTTGTTTTTAAACATGCAGTAACATCTATTTCTATACCATATCTAATAACAATAGCTAACATGAATTTAGTACTTACTATATGCCAGGCACTGTGATAAGTGTTTTACATGGAATACTTTATCAATCCTCAGAACAACCCTATGAAGTAAACATTATTATTTTTATTTTATAGATGAGGAAACTGAGGCTTATAATGGTATCCTGCAAAGATTTCCCCCATCTTAGTAAATGATAGCACCATTTATCCAGTTACTCAAGCCAGAAATCTAGAGCTATCCTTGAATACTCACTTTTCCTCACCTTGCAGCCAATTCATCACCAAGTCCTGGTGATTCTATCTCCAGTAGATTTCTTGGCTTCAGCCTCTTTTCTGCACCTTAGTTAGGCCCCCATGATCTTACACCCGTACCATTGGAACAGATTTCTCACTAGGTCTCCTCACTTCAGTGCTTGCTTCTCTCCCATCCATTCTCAACCAGCAGAAAAGTGATCTTAAAAATGCCAGTGAAATCACATCAATACTTTGCTGATACCCTTCTATGGTTTATCACAGCAATTAAAATACAATCCGCTGTACTAGAGCCTATAATTCCTGCATCATTCGGCCCCTGCTTATGTCTCCAATTCCACTTTGTTCCCATCTCACCACCTTCTAGTCACGCTGGTCTTTCATATCTTTGAATATGCCAAGCACATTCCCACCTCTTGGCCTTAGCATAAGTTCTCCCCGAAGAATTCAGTGCTCTTCCCCTACTTGTCAAGTGGCTAAATCCTTCAGGTCTCAATCACCTGCTCTGACCAAACTACCTATATAGTAAAGTTTCCCTATTCACATTTTTTTATTTTCATTTCTTTATTCCTTTCATAACCCAAATTACCATGTAAAGTCATCTTATTCATATATTTACTTTTTTTTTTTTTTTTTACTGTCTTCCACTAAAATAATGTATTCCAAAAGAATAGGTACCATCACTGCCTTCTTTACC
The DNA here is from genome assembly GCF_000243295.1 of Trichechus manatus latirostris. Lineage (NCBI taxonomy): Eukaryota > Metazoa > Chordata > Mammalia > Sirenia > Trichechidae > Trichechus > Trichechus manatus. Next base: position 2,285,121 of record NW_004443979.1, read on the forward strand.
AATGTTCGCTTAGCAAAACCCAGTAGAGAATAGTAAATATTCAATACATAATTTTTGAAGGAATGAATGTGAGTTCTTAGATTTTTATGAAGCAATCGTATTTAAAACACTGCACTGCAGGAGAAAGATGTGGCAGTCCGCTTCTGTAAAGATTTACAGCTTTGGAAACCCTACGGGGCAGTTCTGCTCTGTCTTACATGGTCACTGGGAGTCAGAATCGACTCGACAGCAGTGGTTTGGTTTTTAATAAGGATGTAACACAGTGAAATACATTTTTGAAGACTGCTGGAGATATCTATTACACATTTAAACTAATTCATGAGATTCTTGTCAAAGCAGTAGTCTGGCAGTTTACCTGATAAAAAAATAAATGATGATTGATTAGCAAGCATCATATTTGAATATAAAGAGTCTCTGTTATAAAAGCTCTCTGTTATGTTATTGAAACGCTACATGCTGCCTTGATGAAATAGTACATCAATTTGCCCCTAATCATGATGTTTCACTCATGTTTAACATAAAGAGGTCTGTTTACTCCTCTGGTGCCATTCAACATTATGAACTCAGGTGACCTGGTTTATTTATGTTGCATCTACTTTTACTTCTAGCAACAACAATTTATCATCTTTCAAGTGATGGAAGGGTGGGTAAGTTTCCTGTTAATATCTTTTATAATGCTATCCAACTCTACAGTTTATAAATTATTTTCATAACCATTATTTCATCTGATACATATACTAATCCCATGGCCACTTTACATAATGAAAATTTAGATTTAGAAAGATTAAATGACCTGTCCAGGCTATCATAGCTAGTAAGTTTTAGATCCAGATCTTATTACAGCTACATTAATGTGTTCTCTCTGTATTATATCTTTATGCTTAAGGGACTTAAGACTAAATAAAGGTAAATTTTGAAAAAATAGGAAGTTTTACCAAGTGGTCAAATCTCTCTCTGTTTTTTTTTGTTAGTTTTTATTGTACTTTAGATGAAGGTTTACAGAACGAACTAGCTTCTCATTAAACAGTTAGTACACATATTGTTTTATGACATTGGTTAACAACCCCATGACATGTTAACACTCTCCCTTCCCGACCTTGGGTTCCCTATTACCAGCTTTCCTGTCCCCTCCTGCCTTCTAGTCTTTGTCCCTGGGCTGTTGTGCCCCATTAGTCTTATTTTGTTTTATGGGGCTGTCTAATCTTTGGCTGAAAGGTGAACCTCAGGAGTGACTTATTACTGAGCTAAAAGGGTGTCCGAGGGCCATACTCTGGGGGTTTCTCCAGTCTCTCCCTTGATTCAGTATGCAAATCTTGTATTTCTTGAATGAGAAATGTTTAAGCCTGTTTAAATGAGCCTCTGTTTACTCCAATCAAATGGTCCCTGATTGTGGTAATCATGACCTGATCCAAAAGTAAAAGCAACTCTGTGCCAAGGGAAATCTAATGGCCCTGCAGCCTCCAAAGGGGTTTGGTTGCATCAGATTGAGTCACCTCTCCCTACCAGAAAACAATTGCACATTTATTTTGACTGATACTTCTTCAGCAGGGCTTGGAAAACAACGTTAGTTTTGTGTCTTATTTTCTCTTTTTAAAATGGCGGAATTTTCTATCTGGAAAGGAAGCTTATGACCAAATCCAAACTTCTTGTTTTGCAGTTGAGATACCTGAGAAGGAGAGAGATTAATTGCCTTGTCCCAGGGTTTTGGTAACTCCTGGCCTAGATCTCTTCATTTGGCCTCTGTCCACAGGACCAGTCTATTGATAAAGGAGTCTGTTGTGTTTCCCTCACTGTTGTCAAAGGTTGAAATGTTCTGCTGTCTATAAAACCTTTAGTTGACTGTATGTATCAGTTAGAATCACGTTCAGCTGCATGTAACAGAAAGTTAAAAATAACAATGGCTTAAATAAACGAAGATTCTACATAAAATAAGTTTGGAAGTGTGCAGTCCAGGGCTAAGGTAGTGGCTTCATGGTCAACAGGAACCTGCCCTCCATCTTTGTTTCTGCTCTCTTAATTCTACTGCAGATTCCATCGTCAAGGTCACATCAATAGTCCCATATGATTTTTTGGAGCTCCAGCTAGCAAATCTGCATGTCAGGAAGCAGGGTGTAGGAAGTGGGAAGGAACAGAGTGGCCCACCCAAGCTCTCTATTTTCTCCTGTATGTGTTCTTCTTCCTAGGAGTCCCACCTAGTTGATTTTGCCTACATCTCATTGGTCATAGCTTAGTTAAATCGCCATTCTAGTAACAGAGGAAGCTGGGAAATGCAGCATTTTGGCGGAGCACATTGCCACCCTGAATAAAATTGGAGATTTCTTACTAAGAAAAAAAGAGAATTAATGGATGTTGAGGGGGCAACTAAAAATCTATGTCATACCTTCTTAGAATTTTGTCAACAATTCTTCCTCAAAGGATATCCTTAGTGAATATCTCAGAATATTCTCACTGTTAGATGACATCCTAAACCTCAAGTGCCAGAAAATTCCTTTATCTCCTTTTCCTATAGAGCTCCTGAATGTCTACCTGAACCTCTGCCTACTTCTGGTCTTCACTCTCCACCAGCTGTCTTTTATTCTCTTCTGTCAAAGATTTTGCTGCCACATGTATTGACACCAGCAATACTAAAATGCATGCTCTATTCACTGTGAAAAGGTTTTGTCTGTCATTATAGAATTCTAAGTAGGAGAAGGAGACTCCTAAGTGAGTGGCAAGGCTGTCTCTACATCTCATCTCTAAAATGGGGATAATAATGGTACCTACCTCCTAGATTTTTTATGATTATTAAATGAGTTAATAGATCTTAGAACAGTATTTTGGAACAAAATAAGTGTCCTGTGAGTTATTGTTATTATTGTTATTCTTTCTATTATTGTTATTAGTAGTAGTAGTAGTAGTGATGATAGTAGTATCACCAAATAGCTTTTTTTATACTGAGGAATACTTAATGGGCAGCTGGGAAAAAGTATTCTTGTCCCCAGGAGTGAAATTCCTCCCAGGAGAATCACTAATGGGTCTGGATGACAAGGAAGAAGTATGTTCAGGAAGGCACTGTTTAAATGGCTACCAAAGTACATGGGTTTATCAAGTCACTTAGTTGGTAAAGTGGTCCCTTACAGTGTGAGTGTTGGGAGATATGCTTCCTGTAAGGGAAGTTTCACATTCTTGGAGGATCCTCTGAGCCAAAGATGATGATCAGGTGTCTGGGAAGGCACTTAGAGCAGAACCAAGACTTCAAACCAGGAAGGAGGCATGCTAAACTTTGCTTTCTTCACAAGTTTGCATAGACCCATTCCTGATAAATTGGATATCAGATGTCTCTGGATGAAGCTGTTGCCAAACTGACTGGGTTTCTTAGCTGCAGTCCAATAATCCACAAATACCTTTGTGAGCTGCATGGAAATTTAATGTCGTTCTAAATTAAGTGGGGGAAGAGAACTAGAATGTGTTAATTATATGCAAAATGAACCAAGTGTAAAAACTAAAGTCTTTAAGTTTATTCTTTGAAGCATATTCCTAGCTTATAAAAAAATATGGAACTAAGGAAATGATGAAACTTCTCAGTGCCTGAAAAATCTGGGTCACTGACAGAACTATACTTTGAACACTGTTAACTTACTTGTTACTGAGAATCTGATGAGCCCTTGATAGTGATTGTAATTAAAGCCTCTGATTTGGGAGTCCTTTTATCGCTGATATGATTCTAAGAGTGTGTGAGAAAGTTCTGAAGATTGACATTTGGGAAGAAGCAGAGTGACTTTCTGTATCCTTAGTAAATCACTTCCAATGAACAGTAAGAATTCGAGACAAGGACAGCACAAAAGGTGTAAGGGAAAAGAGAATCCTAGGTGAAAAAGAGGCATACAATTCTATCAGAATGGTTTACACTGGCATGCTATAAAGGCCCATTCACCTGGCAATCATTTTTGCAACAGGTCTAGGAGAGAGAGATTGCAAAGCTTACATGGACTGAAATTCACTTCAGGTACCTGCTTGGATTTCTTTATCTGTAGTTCCTTTGGAAGAGTACAAAAACAAAACTTAGGATATGATTGTCCATTTCCCATTGTTGGTTAAGCCACAAAGTGTCTCTTGTGAGGAATACTGACACTAAGCACTCTTTAGTTGAGGAGAAAGGAGGCAAAGATTGTCAGGGAAGATCTCCAGAGCACAAAATTGGTATTCAGGAAGTTACCCCAACTTCTCCATAACTAACTGCCTTTCCTGTCACTCTATGACCAAGTCTCTCTCCTCCTCTCTCAAAGATGATTCAGGTTCTCAATAAAATAAAATAAGAGAATCATTCTTACCACCTATCTCATCTATTCAAGTCACACAAAAGTCCAATATATAGTAGCCGTAGATGTCTTTTGTATGTCAGATAAACAGTAGAGTCTACTGAATTTGCACCAGAGTGTGGAAGGTGGGAATATATATCTATGTATCCATCTATCCATCCATCCATCTTTCTATCTATCCATCTATCCATCTATCTATCTATCTATATGAGTGGAGTGAAGATAGTTTGGGGAGTAAGGGTAAACAGTTAAAAAGCAGCAAGTAGGGAGACAAAGATCCGAGAGATGCAGATAGTGTCAACAAACTGTGTTTGGATTCAGAATCATAGTGAAGATACTGAAATAAGGACTCTTTCTGAAGGAAGGGGAGCATTCCAAGAGGGGAAAGCATGGAGGCTTGCCCACCTACCATCTGAGGAAAAGAGGAAGGAGAAAAACACCCAGATGAATCTATGAAATCAACTTCTACGGAAGGAGCAAGTATCACAGGAGAAGAAGGAATTTGTAGGAGCTTCCTGATGATTCACAGGGTAAAGAACTGGAAAACTGATATGAAAGAGCCCAGGTAATATTAAAACCAAAGAGTATTTGAGATCAAAACACAGGACAATGTAGTTATGCCGAGACTTGGCAGGGAAGTTTCTGCCTGCCCTTGGTTACCAATACTGAGAACCTCTGATGGGAGACTCAAAGGTCCCTGGTTCCAGTCTTTGCAAGATGCCTTTTCATGGAAGCTGGACCCTGCCCAGTTCCCCCCTCTCCACTTTGGCACAGACTAGGGGCCTGTGCTAATTTTTTTTTTTAAAGAGTTTTTTTTAACACTTGCTTCATTATTTTTACATGCTTATTACAAATACCTATGATAAATGATTACAAAAATTCAAACAATACAAAAAAGAAGAAAGTAAAATCTACTCCATATCCTTCAACCTACATATAAGCACTGTTAACATTTTAGGGTTTATTCACATCTTTTCATGCAAAATACAAAATACAATATAAACAATATCACAAGTGGAATAACACTATAGTAGCAAGCTATACTAATCTGTAACTTTTCATTCAACAACATTGTTGTAGACAGATATAGATCTATATCATAATTTTATTCTTGTATAGAATTTTGTGTGTATACATATTCTACAATTTACTTTAAAAAATCCCTATTCATGGGGAAAATGTAGAACAGAATTTCAAATTCTCATGGACTCCAGGCTTTCTGGAGCCATACAGGCTGGATGAACCCCTGAAACTATTGCTCTGAGATAATCTTTAAACCTTAAACCAAAATATCCCCTGAAGTCTTCTTAAAACCAAACAATAGTTTAGCTTAACTAGTAAACACAGCATTATGCTCTTTTATGAACTATCTATATAGGATTAAATTGACAACAGCAACTCAAAAGTTTAGATAGTAACCTTAGGGAGCAGTGAGTTTATGTTAATGGGGGAAGAACAACTCAGAAGAGAAGGGTGAGAAGGGTTGCACAACTCAAATAATGTAATCAATGTCATGAATTGTACATATAGAAACTGTTTGACTGGTGTATGTTTTGCTGTATATATTCTCAACAACAAAATAAATAAAATTAGAAATAAAAAACGTCCTTCTTCATGTATATTTAGGTTTTATCCATTTTTCACTAATATAAATAATTCTTTAGTTATTAATCTTGTACATGCATCATTTTCCATTTTTCTGCTTATTATTTTTATGATAAGTTTCTAGAAATGGGATTACTGAGTCAAAGTGTATATTCATTTAACATTTTGATATAAATTGCCATATCGCCTTCCAAAATTTTACCAATTTACACTCCCATGTATATTCATGAACTGTAGATTAATTTAGGAAGGACTGTCAGGAAGGTTAAAATATAAAATGAGTTGAGACATGCAAAATTTGCTATGGAAAAAACTTTGCTCTTAAAATTGTATGTGGAATAAGAAGGTGATCACCAAAAAAAAATTTAAAAAAACCACACCTGTTGCTGTCAAGTTGCTTCTGACTCAGAGTTAATCCTGTAAAATAGAGTAGAACTGCCCCTTAGGGTTTCCAAGGCTGTAAATCTTTACGAAAGCAGACCGCCATGTCTGGTGGTTTGGAACTGCCGACATTTTGGGTAGCAGCCGAGTGATTAACCCCTGGGCAACCAGTGCTCCTAAGGTGACCACAAAAGAGATACCTAACCCTTCACTCTTAGCAGATGACCCACCTTCAACTTCACAGAGAAAACAGAGGTCAACAGGAGTGAAACCTTTTGGCCTTCAGTTTCTCACCTCCCACCTTATCTCCAGGCAGCATTAACTGCTATATCAGAGGAAGAGGTATCTCCACTTCTTTCTGAAGCTCTTGTTCTCACACTGTATCAGAGATTTGTCACTCTTCACCAAATACCCACCTTCAGCTTAGAAATCTATTACAAACATCTTCATTCTGAAACCAGTTGCCTTGACTGTACTTTCTCTTTAAGTCTTCAACCAAGGCAAAAGAAAAATGTGCCAAGTTCCAAGCATATGAAAGTACATATGAAAATTCTGCTACATAATCATAAGCCTGACAGAGCATTTCTAGTACTCTTGAAAATCTTATTATATTTTGTGACATAAAACAGAACAATGATCAATTCTAAGAGATAATTTATAACCTTTCCCTCAACCCACTCCAGTATGATTTCTGCAGCCACCAAGCTATCTGAAACTTCTTTGGCAAAGGCCAACTAAAAATGGACTCCAATTTACTAAGGCAGTGGTTTACTTTATATTCTTTGTAACCTCGCTGTGGAATTTGACCGTATCTGCCTTGAAATTTTCCTCAATCCTTGTGTCCTCAACACTGGTCATTCATTATTCTCCTCCAACCTCTTTGATTTCTTCTTACCTAATCCAACCCTTTGCCATGGAGTGGATTATGACTCAGAGCAACCCTGTAGGACAGAGTAGAACTGCCCCACAGGGTTTCCAAAGAGCAGCTAGTGGATTTGAACTGCAGATCTTTCTGTCGAGATCTTAACCACTGATTTCTTCTTATGAGTCATTTTTTCTGGTTCCTTTTCCTGAATTCATTCCTTAAAGATTCATTT
>NW_004443979.1:2293838-2295665 GCF_000243295.1 Trichechus manatus latirostris
GTTGCATTTTATTTCTGAAATATCTTTCTTTGTTAGCACCCTGACTTTCTTCTCTGCCATGAATAATATTGACACTCAAAAGTGTAGAAAAAATATTGTCTAAAAGGAAAGGAAGTCCAACTTGGAACAGAACAATCTAAAAAAGCACGTGGCATCTCTGAATGTATTCCAAGTTTCCTGGGCAGCGTGAATCACATCCTAAAGAGTGGAGAGCACATGCAAAGGAGACCTCCAAGAGTGATTGCTGAGGAATTGTAAAACAAAGCAAAACAGAACAACCAAGAGATAAAGTAGGAGAGTTGAAAATTAGAGATGGGGAGCAGGGAGTTCATTAGACAATGGAAGGTCTCAGTTGACATTGTGATATTTTAGGGATTTTTAAGCTACAATGTCCCAATGTCTGCCTTGGGGCCAGTTTTCCAAAATACCTCTTTGTAGACACTTGAGAGTATCAGTATCACAAATTGTTAGCTTTCACAAATTAACTAGACAATATGATAAGTAAAAATGCCCAGGGATTATGACAAGAAAGGAAAATAAAAGAAATATATTTTTTTCCTTATCAAATACACTAGTCTGAAATACTAGTACATTTGCATTTGGACATTTACTTATTAATCTTTTGTTTTTGGAAGGACAGGATGGTAATAATACCCCTTTGCCTAGGTAGGCAAAGTGGAGCCCAACATTATCCTTATGCTATGCTCATAATGTTTACTTATATTGAATCTGGATAAAATTTATGATTTTATTACAAACATTTATATATTTATTTAAACAATAAATATCTTTTGGGTATAAAAATACATTAAAACTAGAGTTTTTGTATTTAAAAAAGTAGGCATATACATAAAGAAACAAGGAATGTCAATTGTGCTTAGGTCTCTATAACCAGGTGTGGGCAGGCATGTAAATAAAATATATTTAGTGTTTTTTGACCTTTCTGGGATCTGATTATTCAGTTCATGTTGAAATATGTACCTGAACTGAAAATCCAAATAAACCTTTACTTGTCAAGTCACATGACTACAAAGAGAATCAGTGAGTAATAGCGAACATAGAAGAGGACAAAGGGAAGAAGCAGTTGTAGTATGAAAAAGTAAGTGAAAGTTAACTTTGAAAATCTATTGATATAGCATCTTTGCTAAATAACTTATATCAATTAGTGTGAAAGCAAAAAAAAAATAATTTCAGAGATAACTGTTTAATATCTGGAAATCAAGCTATAATCTCTGCTTCCATTTTTATCATCAGTAATGATATGTATAAATCATAGCTGAATTAACACGTTGGTGATGACACAATGAAAAGCAGAATCATCCTTATTCAACAATTATATGATTCCATAGCATTAGGTGATTATAAATGTGTAGTGAGGACCTAGTGCTCTCTAGCCACTATTGTGTGTACCTGTCTATCTTCAATTATCTCATTACTTCTTCTTTCATTTATGCTCTAGACACAGGGGATAAAGCAATAAGCCAAAGCCTTTCAGTAATCACTGCACTCTTGGAGTTTACTTTCTAGCAAGAAAATAGACAAGACCAGGCAGTGATAGCCTCACTGAGAAGGTCTTAATGTAAAGACTGAAAGAATGTGGGAGAGCACCCCCTACCACCCAGATACCTGAAGGAAGAATGTTTCAAAGACTGGAGAAACATCTGGAAAGGTCTTGATGATGGGAATATTCCTGGTGTTCTGGAGAAGTAGCAAGGACACTACTGTGGCTGGTGAGAAGCAAGCATGGGGAGATCAGGGAAGTCCTGGGGTTCCAGATCATGTGGGGCCTTGTAGGCCATTTCAAGGCCTTTGGCATATTAGGAATGA
>NW_004443979.1:2297603-2298485 GCF_000243295.1 Trichechus manatus latirostris
CCTGCTCAGACATAACCAAATAAAACAAACAAACAAACAAAAGGACAAAAACAAATCTACACTCAATAGTTGAAGAAAATGACTACTGAATGTCCCAAAGACAGAAGACAATGTCAAAACAGGTAAAAAAAATAAAAATAAAAAAAACACAGGACAGGATGGTTCCAGTAGGTGTCCAAAATAAACAACACCAGATGACTTTCCAGTAGAAGAAAAGGCACTAGAACTACCTGATAGGGAATTCAAATCTCTAATGTTCAGAGCTATCCAAGAGTTTAAGCAAAAAGCAGACAAAAATGAGGAAAAAACAGACAAATTCATGGAAAAGGCAGACAAATTCATGGAAAATACAGACAAAAAAATAAAGAATACAGAAACAAAATGCCAAAATAAATTCACAACTAGAAATCACACAAAAACAATAATTAGAAATTCAGAAGATAACCAGATTTCAGAAGTGGATGCTGACATAGAAGGTCTAAGGAGTAGGTTTGAAACAATGGAAGATAGGATCACCAAGTTTGAAGACAAACACATGGATACAACTTTGAGGAAAAATCAGAAAAAAGACTGAAGAAAAATGAAGAAACCCTGAGAATTATGTGAGATGCAATCAAAAGCAAAGATTTGCAAGTAATCAAAGTTCCAGAACAGGGGAAGAAAAAAGAAAACACAGAAAGGATCATTGAATAATTGCTGACAGAAAACTTCCCTAATATCACGGAAAATGAAAAGCTGACCATCCAAGAAACTCAACAAATTCCATATAGTATAGATTCCAAAAGAAAATCACTAAGGCATATTGTAATCACACTCGCAAAAACCCAAGGCAAAGAAAGAATCCTGAGAGCAGCTCAAGAAAAACAAGAAGTCAAATACAGA
>NW_004443979.1:2303835-2309413 GCF_000243295.1 Trichechus manatus latirostris
AATACTAACAAAGATGCTCTGTTCAATAAATGTTAGTCTCCTCCTATTCTTTAATGTTCTTTTTAGTAATATATTATGAAAGATCTAACAGAATTGTACTGTGAAGTTTTATTGTTGTCATTATATTATTTTAGTGAGATTAAAATGAAGCTTGTATGTTTATGCTGTTAAGTCTCACTAGGACAGGACAAGGAAAGGTTTCATAATGCTTGGATTGTCCCTTTGCTTCAGTACTTTCTACTTTTTCTGGCAACTTGGGCCAAAGAGAAAAATTGGAAGAAAATAAAATATATGATCTGTAATATGATATGATAACTGCTCAACATATATAAAACAAACAAATGAACAAAAAAGTGAGGTTTCCTCGCAGAGTGTTTGGCTGTCTGTGTGATCAGGATTCTACAGCTAAAGGCTGACTCCATGAAAGACTGGCCTCAGGCTAGTTTTCCAGCATATTGGCTGCCGTGGTCAGATGACTGCCATGCCATGGCATGGTCACCAATGCCCCAACCCCACACATAAGCTAATTACTCAATTTGTTTTCCCCACACCCATTAAAAAATAGTACTCAACACTTAAAAATCCTTAATCTTACAGCCAGCATTTTCTTATTCATTTGCTAAATATTAATCGAAAACTCTTTCCTCAGTAGGCTCTGTACTATGCTTTGGAAAGTGGTGAGCAAAACAGTTTCTGTCCTCATAGAGGTTAGAGTCTTTTAAGCCCTGGAAATGCAAGTATTAACAATAGATTATTTGTACATTTTTTTAGACAGAGATCAAGCATATTTACCTGAAAACACTATACTTGAAACTCATTTGATATGTACCAGATTCCTACTGCACTTACAGAAAAGTAGTGAATATCCACAATAAAATTATTTCTAGTGCCTTACCCAGTCTTGGAGCCCTGGTGGCCCAGTGCTTAAGAGCTCGGCTGCTAACCAAAAGGTCAACAGGCAGTTCAAGTTCACCAGCCGCTCCTTGGAAACCCTGTGGGGCAGCTCTACTCTGTCATATAGGGTCACTGGGTTTGTTTGTATTTTATTCGGTCTTAGATACCTTTCACCCAAACTGGCATTAAGTAAGTACAATCCATTTATTCCCAGCAGGTATTAAGGTAATGAGCTGTAAGTTTAAGGATATATACATAAAGAAGTCCTTATACATTCAATAAAAGAAATCAGGGCTCAGAAATAGGATCACTGCTTGAGCATTCAATCACCCAAACATGGTTTATAGTGGAAGAAAATTTATCTTTGGATTTTGCTTTTATGTTCATGTTATAGGGTACAATCATGTCAGCTTATTTGGAGTACAATAAGGTAGCATTTTATAGTATTGTATATTGACAAAGTGAAGAACCCACCCAGCAGCTCTACGGGACAAAAACCTGGCAATCTGCTTCCATAAGGATTACAGCCAAGAAAACTCTATGGGGCCGTTCTACTTTGTCTCATGGGCTCACTATGAGTCGGAATTGACTTGACTGACAGCACCCAACAACAACATACTGACAGAGTGCTTTTTCACAATTATCCCCATAATAAATAAAATACAAAATACACTACATCAGGCAGTATCTACAATAGACCTAGTTTCTCAGACTTATGTGTACAGAAACAGAAGGTCAGGATGCCCTGGTTAACAAAATAAAATATCTGAATCATGCACTTTAAAGCACCATGTGATCCAACCGCATGTTTTAAGTAATTACCTTTAAAGCCTGGTACTAGAGAATTAAAGAGCCCTGGTGGAGCAGTGGTTAAATTGCTTGGCTGCTAATCAAAAGGTCAGTGTTCAAATCCACCAGCCACTCCATGGGTGAAAGATGTGACAGTCTGCTTCTGTAAAGATTCCAGCCTTGGAAATCCTATGGGGCAGTTCTACTCTGCCCTATAGGGTGGCTATAGGTCCAAATTGACTAGGCGGCGATAGGGGTTGGGCCTGGAGAACTAAATCTCACCTCTCCACAGACATCTTCCTATCATTTCTATTAATGCTAATGGGCCATTCCATTTTCCTGGTAAATTTACTTAGAGACTATATAGTTGTCCAAATAATAGCTCCCATTTTTCCTTAACATCTCATGCTGAGATTTATTAGTCTTTGAATGAATTAGTTTCATCAACTGTCAGACAGACATTTAATTACGATGTGGATAGTGCCACCTACTAAAATGACACACAGCTTCCTACAAAGCTTGTTGTAGTTCCTATTACTTGCTCTTCACACTGTTGGTCTTTATACATGTTTGATACCAATTTTAGTGTTATAGCTTTAATACTATTTAAGAAATAGTATTAAATTCATTGAAAATATAATATGTTTCTTTTTAATTAAGTATCCTCTTACAACTTAGCGTAATGATACTTTTTATGTTTTTAGTATGGAGATCCTGGAAGTTTTTTCTGTTCTTTTGAAAGCTACCCTACTTAAGCACATTTCCTCCAGTTTAAATATTATTTTAATGGTAAGGTTACTATCATGAGATTCACCTAAGACAAGTCTTCTAAAGAAACAAGGAATATAGATGTGTGTAAGAGATGCCTAAAAATGCTTCAGGTTTTTAATTTTAGTAATATTAGAAAAGTAATCTTTTGGAAGTTAGTACCATTGGGTAAACAGACCAAGAAGTGATGAAAAAGAAGTAATGGAAATAAGCAAGAGGCCATGTTTCATGAAATTTTATCAGAAATTACAATAAAATGTGATATTATTCAAGGTTGGCTACAGAGGCCATGATTCTTTTGACAATTGCCACATTAAAATTTGGGTGCTATCTTTTTTGAGTGAATGTTATAAACTAATTTTTCACAGTGGTAAGCCAGAAGGCCTCTTCAATTTTTGATTTGTACGAATCTGTTGACCTGAACACTCTCATGGTTCTATGTCTCTCTAGTGAAAAGATGATGTGAGTTATCTAACCTGCCAGATAATCTTCATCTGAGTAGGCACACTCTTTAACCAATTGTCTAATGGAATGTGAACTAATTAAAGTTTAGTTTTCTTGTAATAATAATATAAAAATTGTAGATAAAACTGCATTCACAATAACTTTGCTAAAAAGAAATGCATATTGAAAATTGTGCAATTTACTTAGTACGATCAGCTCTTGGCAGATACTGGGCATAACTACTGGAAAGCCTGAAAATAGCAAATAGTCCCTTCTTTCCTCCGTGTTATTGTAAATATTCCCTTAATAAAAGTGTCCATAAAATATATCACTTCAGGATAGCATTATCCAATAGAATAATCTCCCATAGATGTCAAAAAGAAGTCAGTGTTTTAGTGGAAATATAGAACATATGTACTTGCCTGCCAACTTCTATCACAGCTACAGAATTGTAGCCATTTATTATGATTGTGTGTCACCCTTTGTTTTGAATTTGATATTAATGAATCACTATTAGTAGGAACTGATCTTCTGGTTATCTTTAAAGTAGTGCTATTGTGTAGTAATAAAAATAATAATAGCTAATATTTATGGAATGCTTACTCTGTGCTAGACGCTGTGCTGCGTACTTGCATTTACATGGTTAAAAATTATTGCCACTTTCTTATGCCATCCTTTGTGATCAGAGAGACCTCTGGAAATAGTTAAGCTAAAGCACGTAGTTGTAAATCATGGAAAAAATTATAAATAACTCGATGGGAATTCTGCCTTGTAAGGTTCCTACTCGTGACTTTGAACTCATTAGCGTTATCCTTTAATTTTAACCAATGGTCCTATTGGCCTAGAAATCATTAAGATTCTCAGACTTAAATATACACACTTACACACACATCACAAAATATATGTGCGCAAGGTATCCCAGTGTGCTTTATACTCTATGAAAGCAACTTGTGAGATAGAGCTTTAATATCCAAAACAAGCCAAGACCTATCTATTATTTATGCCTATCTAGCAGTGTAGCCAATGACTTGAAAATCAATGGCAAATAATCAACTTTATATACAAACCAGAAAGCTACTTAAGTCGGTACAATTTTGAGAGCTTTGCACTTCACTTGAATTGTGCCCCAGTACTTTATTAAATTTGATGGGATATTTGCCATAGGAGTCTAGGTTTAGCACATGCAATCATTTCTCAGGATAACGCCCTTTTAGCAAGTCTGACACTCTAACCAGAAAGTTCAGTTAGAGAGCAGTTGCTTCTGGATTATAAGTAGGGAATAATCCTAACTAAACTAGAAAATGTTTATACATAGGCAGAACTTGAAGTCAAATGGACAATGATTCTCTGGGTATTACATTAAGTCCTATATTTACATGTTTTTGATACAAATAAGTACATTGTTTCTTATTTAAAACAAGTAATATAACACTGAAATTGAACAAGAAAATCCAAAAGGCTGGGAAATTGTAACTACACAATTTTTTTAAAATATAGATTATTCTTATGAGAAGCTCCATTGTCAGCCTTCACAACCTCCATGTCTCCAAATCTGGCACCAAGTCATCTCTGTAGATGACTGCAGAGAGAGACCCATAGCTAAGATTATACAGGGGTCTAATATGTCAGAAGGCCACCTGGGTGGTGCAAATGGTTAAGCACTCAGCTACTAACTGAAACGTTGGTGGTTCCAGTCTACCCAGAGGCACCTCAGAAGAAAGGCCTACTGATCTACTTCTGAAAGGTCATAGCCACTGAAAACTCAACCAAGCACAGTTCTACATGACACACAGGGGGTCGTCATGGGTCAGAGCTGACTTGATGGCTACTGGTTTGATTTTGGTTTAATATGTGAGAGCATTCACATAATTTATCATCTTTAGCTAAAATTCAGATTTCTCATACATCACCTTGCTCCAGGGCTGGCTTCAGTCTCCCCTCTAATCTTTCATAACTTCTGAGCAATTAGTCATAGTTGTTTATCTTAATTTTACCTAATTTCCCTACTCTCTCTTCTCCTAAAATAGGGATACAAATAAGCAATGAAGTGGTCAAAAACAAGTAATTATGCTTCCATAATTTGAAAATGGCTAATTACTTCTGAATTATCCTGTTTATAGTACAATTTCATTAGTGTTTATAGCAAAAAGTAATCATCCATTAAATACCAAAATGTAAAGAATGTTGCTAAAGGACAAAAATGCATTGAATGTCTTTAAATTTCATTGCTGCATATTAGTGATCTGAAAAATCCGTTAGAAAAACCTAGGTAGCAGGATACCCATAACCAAACCAAACTCGTTGCTCTCAGGTTGTTTCTGACTCATAGCTACCCTATGGCAGGATGGCCATATAAAATTTTAGCTTAAAGGTTACTTTAGCATTGGGGTCAATATGAATCTTAGATTCAATACTTGCCTCAAGCTTTCAGCTTACAAATTAAAAAGCAATAAAAATAGGAGATGCCTTGTTCACTGTCAGGCTTTTTTAACAGCTTTCTTCATTGGATATCTTGGATTTTAAGACCTGTATTTCAGTTTTGCCCATATTTGAACTTTTCCCTCACTTTTAAAATGTTTTAAAGGAAGTTTTTAGTTTGTAGGAATAGTATGCCATCTTTTGGACTGAAATTAGTGGCTTGTTTATTTACAGTAATATTACTGTATATAATATTACATTATAT
>NW_004443979.1:2310142-2311384 GCF_000243295.1 Trichechus manatus latirostris
AGATGTTTACGACTTATAAAATATTATGACATCTATTGGATGTAGACATGATTTTCCACTTTCAAAAGTCAGAAAGAACTCCCCTATTTTAAAGAAAATACCTGTTTTGCTTCTTATAGTTCATGCAACAACTACAACAGGGTTCTGAATGATATTTTGAAATATTATTTGTTATAACATGAAACTTCTCACCTTGAAACGTCTCCAACTTTATTTTGCTTTAACAGCAGTCTAGTGACTTCTCAGGAAATCCCTACAAGGGAAGTAAAGGGTGGTACTAAGAACATCCGTTTTACAAATGAGGAAGTGGCAGTCCTCACCCCAGGCTCAGGTTCAAATAGGAAGGTCGTCACGCAGGGTCTGAGTCAGAGCCTACTCTTAAAGCTTCACAAAGGTAATGATTTTTTCCCCCAGCATATCTTTCAGATCATTGGTTGATCTCAAGGTCATGTAATAATTTTTACAATTTCTTTTTAGCTTTCTGCCAGTAGCAATTGCTATTTGTCACCCAGCTTGAGAAGGGATCACAAGGTTGGAGAGGCAGTATGTGGATGTTTTAAGGGACCTGCAAGAATACTAATGATATGGTGATACTATGCGTGTGTGTGTGTGTGTGTGTGTGTGTGTATGCATTAACTAATTGACAGTTTAACAACAAACTAAAGAACTTATAATAAATCATATTAGTTAGCTACAAGTATACATTTAGAGTGCTGCTTGCTTTTCCATCGAAAATCTTTTTGAAATTCTTTTTAATGTCATTACCAACATTTGAAACTTCCTGCCTTTTTTCTTTCAATCATCCAAGGTAAAATAATACAGGCTTTTAATATTAAGTAACTTCCTTTAGGGGCAACTTTTTCAACTCATAACCTTGGTATACACACTGCCTTGGACATTCCTGCATTTTTTCAGTGTGTTCAAATTCCTGACTTGAGATCTACTAAAATATGGTAAGGAGCACATTCAGAGTTGAGGAGTATCGTCAGAAAATTTAAGTCCAAAGTTAACACTAGCGTGTGGGATTACATTTTCAGGGAGGCAACTTTGATAATAAGGCAATTTACTAACTCAGTTATTTTCCATAAGTGTGCTAATATTCTTTCGGTCGGAATGGAATATGGTTTAGAAATATGTGGTACCTGTGCTAAGGAAAGGGCATTGGATATTCTTGGGGAGGCTTGGAGAAGGGGCTGCTGTTGTCAGGTGTCATCGAGTTGGCTCTGACTCATAGCAACCCTA
>NW_004443979.1:2312329-2314752 GCF_000243295.1 Trichechus manatus latirostris
TAAATATCACTACAGCTCCTGGCTATTAGTGCCATTTATCCTCTGCAGCTTGCCGGGCTGGGTGTTGTAAACCCACAAAGGAAAACTCAAAAAGTTATGCAGAATTATTGGATTGTTTTTCTCCGCCTAGAAGAAATAGAGAATTTTTCCTGGAAAGTCCCTCTAGATAGTGCTGCAGGGGTAGAAGATAAGAATCTAGCCAAACAAAAATATGATTTTTCATTTACATACCTAGATTTTCACTTTCTCATCTATAAAATTCTTTTAATTCAACAAATATTTATTGAGTTCCCCTATGTACTAGACACAGTCTAAGTACAAGGAACATATACATGAGCAAGACAATTTACCCTCATAGAGCTTATATTTACCTCACAGAGATATTGTAGTAACTGAGGT
The DNA here is from genome assembly GCF_000243295.1 of Trichechus manatus latirostris. Classification (NCBI taxonomy): domain Eukaryota; kingdom Metazoa; phylum Chordata; class Mammalia; order Sirenia; family Trichechidae; genus Trichechus; species Trichechus manatus. The sequence continues at coordinate 2,312,729 of NW_004443979.1, forward strand.
ATGTAATTCATTTGGTATAGTTCCTGGAACATAAAAACTATGTAAGACACAGATTAGGTTTAATTGAAAATATAGCAAATGGAAATGCTCCAGATAGCATTTAATTTAATCATCATTTGTCATTGCTATGATGAATATTGTAGAGATGAAAGATTTAGATTGATAATTTCTAAGTCAAAACATGACAAAGTGTGTCCTCAGAGTCAGTTGTAAAATGACATTATTCTAACTGTTGATATTCTGATTTTCACAGCAATATGCTGGTGTGAATATTAGCTTAATCCTAGTGTAATTTATAAAATTTAAATATTAGTTCTGCTACAGCTGTTTTTTTCCATTTTTGAATGATGTTGAGATTGCATCCCAAGGGTATGCTCTCTTTCCTGGGAGAAGGTGCACATTTGCTGAAAAATATTCCATGAAATATTTTAAGATGCTTGAAGAAAGAGAAGTTTAGAATATAATTTTCCATTATTAAAAATGTCTCAATCTTTTAAGTAATGCTTTCATTTTTTTTGCTCCAAATGAAATTCAGTTGAAAATCAGGCATCCAGTTGCATTTTGATCTTTAGAAATTGAAGACACTTGACAATGTGCAGGATTGTATAGAGTTCCCTTTCTAAGACATTTTGACACTTGTAATAATAATCACCTTTCTTTGTATTAAAGCTCTCAAGCTTGTAATAGAAATATTACGCTTTACTATGTAAGTAAGCCCTAAATGGAACTATGAAGACCGGAAAGTGAATCATAGTTGGAAGATTCATGAAATTAGAAGCATTACCCCCTCCCCTCCAAAAAATAAAAGAATTTAAATATTTTTTCAAAAGATTAGAATATTCCAACAGAACACTGTTACAGTGGCTGCAACAGTGGGCTCAAACATAGTAACAATTGTGAGGATGGCGTAGGACAGAGCAGTATTTCGTTCTGTTGTATTGGGGTCACTGTGAGTCAGAATAGACTCAATGGCACTTAACAACAACAACAACGATGCTTTCAGAAAACACGCAGTATTTAATGGCAAAAGACAACATTAAGTCAGAAGAAACCCAATATAAATATCAAGAAAAGGGGTTCTTCATTGGCTATATTGTGACCTTCTGAAATTAGCACTCATGCTGTTTGGCAGTGGTAGGAAGTTGTCTTAAAATGTCTTTTTTTGAATGGATAGGAAGCTAGAACACACCTCAACACAGAAAAGTGGTCATGAGAATTTGAGATCTTCTATTCCCGTGTGCTGCTCCTTTTGACTTTCAGTTTAGATTTGTTTTAAAATACCTCAATTTACTACAAACAATCCAATATGATTCTGAGCTTTGTGTTACGGGAAGTGTCTGGGATTTTGCTTCCCTCGTCTCTAGACCTACTAAAGGTAGACAATTTTAATTATTTGTCAGAGTCTTTGCAAACCTATAGAACTTTCCCATATAATCCATGAACACTGTGAGGATTAGAAATGCAGAAACCTAACACATATTTAAGACAAAACAGTTGCAATCTTTCCATTTATACCCAAGTGCATCCTACGAAGACATTTTGTATGTTGCAATGTCTCATTAACCTCATGTCACAGATGGAGAAAAGGAGGAAGGAGTTATCTGTTTGCCTTTTTACTGTCTTTGGGATGATATAATGGTTTGTGATTTGTCTAACAGAATCACGCTAGCAATTTAAAATCTAGTATAATCTCTCTGACTCCTGAGAAGGAAGACAAGCTATGTTTAATGAACCTGCTTCAAGGTAATTTAGGTGATCTAGCAAATTTCTACAGGGAAGATATATTGTCATTTTGGAAAGAGATGATGTTACGTCTAAGACTCTGAGATGTTTATATATAACACATCTGAGATGTAAGAATTATGTTGGTCATGTGATAGCATATAATTCTGGATGTATTATGCCTATGATATGGAAAAAACGCTCATTACCTGTGAGAGTTTAAGTCCCTTGGTATCCTAAAAATGTTGATATCTCACTTCTGTTACTTTTAACAGCAACAACATCACAATAATAGCTAACAT
>NW_004443979.1:2315684-2316675 GCF_000243295.1 Trichechus manatus latirostris
TGATCTGTTCTAAAGGATGTGCCTTTGGTCTCTGTACCCAGAACAGACTGAGCGAGGTGGGGCAGAGTAGAACCAGGAAGACAGGAAGGCACTATAATACAACAGGTGAGGGAGGTCATTGGCTTGAGCTAAAGAAAGTAGTAGAGATGGAGAGATGTGGTTGGATTCAGGATACATTTTGGAGGTAGACTCACTTAGAATTACTGGTGAATGGGGATAAGGGATGTGGGAAAGAGAAGACTCAACCTCCATTACCACCACCCCCCCACACACTCACCTCACACACACACATACAAACATTCTTTTTCTTCCAGTAGGTTTTTGTATTGACTGCAATTTATATAATAAAGTAAGGAAATAGTGTCAGTTCGATGGCATATTGTATATGTATATGCTGTGTAACTATCACCCAGATCAAGATATAGATAATTTTTCATGGTCCAGAAGGACTTCCTCAAGTCCCATCCAAGTCAATAGTCTCAGTTCTTCTCTACTCTTGATATTCTCCCTCAACTACTTCACTACAATCCATTGCACACACCACAGCCAGATTAATCTTAGGTGACTGCCTTTTTCATTCCATTCTTCTGTTTGGAAACTTTCAATGGTGTAACCTGAGGGGAATGGGTCCTGTCCAGTGTGACCCCTCTAGTCAACTGGGAGACACCAGCCCTTTGAGAAAGAGGAAGTGGACTTTATGGCAAGCTGGTCAAGCAAGGAGCTGGGAGACTTAGTCTCAAATCAAACTCCCCAGAAGCTGGGGATCTTAGGGCAGTTATAGGTTTCGGGATAGAGAACTTATGCATAATTCATGAAGTTTCTGAGGATAGGCAGGAATTTCAGGAACTAATTAACATGTATGAGGGTGCAGTGGGGTTGCAATATGATGGCTGGTGTATGACACATAAAGTTTACCTAAAGCTAGCTTTGCAGCTTACTGCTCATGTCCCAATGGAGGCAGGAGGGGTGGTTGATTAGCAGTGAAGCGACC
>NW_004443979.1:2317893-2319479 GCF_000243295.1 Trichechus manatus latirostris
CTGGCAGTTTTCTTGTGTTTTGCTTTCTTTGGAAATGTGGTATCTATGTTGCTTTAAGGTCTACATCGCAGTCTTCTCATATTTTTATTCTCTGAGGATATGTGGTATCTATGTTGCTTTAATAGCTACACTGAAATATCTTCATATTTTGTTCTTTGAAGATATGGGGTATCCATGTTGCTTCCATGTCTACATTGTAGTCTCCTCTATTTTGTTCCTTTGTGTATGCATAGCATCTAGCGTACTGCCTGGAACAAGGTTGGTGTTCAGTAAATAATTGTTGAATGTATGATGAAAGAATGAATTAATATGCATTATTAGTTATCCTTTTTGATGTATACATATCTCCCCATCTAAACTGTATGTTCTCTTCATTAAGGGCCAGGTCTTACATTTCTCATAATATCATACATAACATCTAGCAAGGTGACCAAGAGAAAGTAATAGACTAAAAAGTTAGCAACTCCTATCTTTCCCAAAGTGCATCTCTTTGCCTATCCTGATTGACTTCTTACTTATTTAGGTAACTTTGAGAGGTGTGGGGGTGACAATAGATATGACATCTGTGTCCATATTTGGTGTATCTGTTGTGAGAGATCTGGTAGAAACTTCTGGCAAACTCACACCTAAAGGTGCATGTCAGAAACACTTTCTGTAACTCTGGAAATTTACCAAGTTGCTCTGGTAAGTAACTCCTATGTATGGGAGCAAGATGACTGTTTTTAAACACTGCTAATAAATGGGTATGTAATAGACATATGAAGCCCCAGTGGTGTTGTGGTTAAGAGCTTGGCTGCTAACCAAAAAAGATCAGCAGTTCGAATCCACCAGTCACTCCTTGGAAACCCTATGGGGCAGTTCTACTGTGTCTTATACGGTCACTAGAGTTGGAACCGATTCAATGGCAACGGGTTTGGTTTTCTTTTTTTTTTTGTTTTTGTTTTTGAATAGACATACAGATTATTTATATGTAACAAAGAACATGAAATTAAGAATAATCAATTCAGTGCTCTCAGTAATTTTAATAAGGGAATTAAACTGACTGCAAGACCAATCTGATTACTTTTTTCCAGAAATCAAGAGTGAGAAGCCATGTAAAAATGTAAAGAACATCAGAATATGAGATGAAGTATGACCTGGGTTCAAGTTCCAATTGTTTTATTAACTAGATGTGTAACTTTGGAGAAGTTGCATAAATTCTCTGAAATGTAATTTCCTGTCTGCAAAACAGATATGACCCAGAAAGACTGTAAGGAAAGAATGAGATGGTACATGGGAGGATCTTTGAAGTTCTAAGTGATATATACATATAAAATATTAATAATAAGGTAGTTGTGATGGTTACTGTTGTGTGTCAACTTGGCTGGGCCACGATTCTCAGTGATTTGACAATTATAATGTAGTTTGGCAGCAGCTATGTAATGATATAATCACCTCCATAGTGAGATCTGATATAATGTAATCCCCTCCGTAATGAGATCTATCATGAGCAGCAAATCAGTTGAAAGAGAGTTTCCTTGGAGGTGTGGCCTGCATCAAATATAGATGGACTTTCTGGCTAACCTCACAGGCTTTTGCTCGCTCTG
>NW_004443979.1:2320696-2321746 GCF_000243295.1 Trichechus manatus latirostris
GGTCAGAAATAAGTTTTCAGGTATTCTTTCCAGAGTAATTACCATGTCATGACTTTAACAATAACTAAAACAAATTTAGACTTTTGAGTAACTTTCTCCCCCCCCCCCGAGGGAACACAGAACCTTGAAAATACCTTGGGGGAAATTGCTTAACCTCTCTGGACCTTAATGAATCTTTATATCATCCCTAAAGATTCATAGATGTTTTCTAATTCTGCATCGCAGATAGGAAACCAAAGAGTTGGCCAATAGTTTTCCATTGTCAGGAGTGAACTGACCAGAACTCTTAATGCTCTTACCTTTTCATTGTGGTGCAATGAACTGCTTAACATGACCTTCTAGCCATAGTCTTTGTGACTCACACACAATGATTAAGACTATGCAAATAAGGTATATAGAACCCTAATGAAGGGGTTAGTGAATTTTAACATCCTGCTAGGCTTAAAATGAGCCATCCCAGAGGCAGGAAGAGAGGATCTCACCACCACCAAGGAAGAAGAGCTAGGAGCAGAGTGCATCCTTTGGACCCAGGATCCATGCGCTGAGAAGCTTCTGGAACCAGGAGACAGACAGACAGAGAGAGAGAGCTGTAACACTAAAGATGGCGAGAAGCAGTGTCAGAGAAACAGTGGCAGCAGAAGCAGGAGACGGGTAAGAGACAGGCAGCAGATGGATGGTGGGCTTTCCAGCCCAGGGAGCGAGAAAGTTGAGCACCTGTCAGCAGGAGCCTTGCTGGTGGACTAGGTTGCCTCCAGGCACTTGGTGGAGCTAGGTTTGCAGACCAGTGGAGCTAGAGTGGAGCTAGGTTTGCAGACCAGTGGAGCTAGAGCTGAGCATCTTCAGGTCGAGGCTTACTGGCGGAGTAGGGTGCCTCCGGGCACTTATTGGCAGAGCTAAAAGAACTTTGTAACACTTGCTGGAGTAGGGCAGAGGGGCCACAGGGAAGCATGCCCATGGGCACAGCTGAGAAGAGGCTGTCCTGATTGAAGAACCGTATCCTGAGCGTTCCTGAACCTGAATTGTAACCTGTTACTTCCCTAATAAATGCCA
>NW_004443979.1:2326015-2327616 GCF_000243295.1 Trichechus manatus latirostris
TAAAGATCAATGCATAAAAAAGTATATTTAACAGCAAAAGAAAGTAACATTAATTTTAATGAGCAGTTGGCTTTATTCCAGCATTCTTTCATAAAATAAAGAATGGGTGACAAAACTAAATTTAATGTTTCAGTAAAAGAGACTGGTTAATTCTTCAATATAATCACATGATTTAAAGGAAAAAATTCTACTGATCAGCTGAAGTTATTTAAATATCATGAACAGTCACGGGAAAGGGGAAAGCAAAAAGTCAGAATGAGGAAATCAATAATCATGTTCAGAAAAAATAAAATCAAATGGTAAATCAAACTTGAGTACAACCAGTATAAAGTGGGATGAAATGTATAAGGTAAAAAGTTTTATCACAGCATATATAGGTACAGTCGTATCCCCCCCCCGCCCCGCACCATAACCGTGCTCAACGAGGACTTACCCTATTACTTTACCAAAGTCTTCACAGGAAACATGTAAATATAAGAGTAGAGCTGACCTCTTGATTACACCTGGCAGTTTACTCTTTGCAGTCAAAGCTGTTAAGTCATTACACTATCTAGCAACACTTGCAACCTAAGTGCAACTTTCAAAGGACCCAGTAGAGAAAGATATATTCATCGAAAAGCAATAAAGTTGTACTAAAATGACTCAACTTTATAATTACCCACCACATGTGTCACAGGCTGTTACTGAGCAAAACAGCATATTACAAATTCTGAAGAAACCATCATTATTTATTTTTATAAAAGAAATCACAATAGGAAAGCATGTGGAAGTCTAGTGCCTATTAAAATAACCCAAGCAAGAATAAATTGTGTACTTACAGCTTTTTTTCTAAGAGTGACTTCTATTACGTAACAGTAGCCTTATAATTTTCTATTAATTATTATCATGTAACCTAATATCATTCTTTCAATCTGTAGTGCTGCATATCTGACTAGGGTCTCAGAAATAAAAGAAAGCTTTTTATTAGGACCCTTATAAAGATATAGGGCTCATATTCACTATTCTGATGAAACTGCAAAGCACAGGGTCCATTAGCAGAGCTCCAGAATATCAGCCAGGCACGTAAGAGCTGTAGGGTTTACAGCCAATCCCAGAAGGAGCCACAAGTCAATTGAAGTACAAACTACTCCAAAGCCACCTACTTGGATAAGACTTCCCTGACCACACCATGTGAAATAGCCCTTTCATAGTCACTCTCTCTTTATCATGTCTTATTCTCTTCATAGCATTTTTTATTACCCGATACTGTGTAGCATGTTTATTTGTTCGTGGTCTATCTCCGCTCCTAGAATGTAAGTTCCATGAGGACTAGGATGATGATCAATTTGTTCATTGTCCTGCAAGCTGGAACAATCCCTGAAAACTTGGTGACTTTTAATGCTTGTTAAATGAATGAAACCCAGGGGAGGTAGAATATCTATCAATGCATGAAAAGTGAAACCCTTCAGTGAAATCATTCTCCCTTGAAGGCATTTGTGAGATACTGAACACCATTTGCTGAACATCATTTTCACATTGCTAAAAGCATGTAAAAAATAATAAAAATTTTCACGGACCAAATATTCTCAATGTGAAGTAGGAGACACAAAGAGTGAAAAAAA
>NW_004443979.1:2328219-2332558 GCF_000243295.1 Trichechus manatus latirostris
AATGCTTAAAGATTATGTGGTAGTCACTGAGGCAAAACTAGAGGTATCCTTGCATTGAAGCAGTTATGTTTTTGGTAGCAGCCAATTTGGAAATGGAAGTCCATACTTGCTGGGAAGACAATGGTACTGTTTTTGTCTCCTATTAGTTGGGCAGTCATACGGCACTAGCTGTTGGAGAGAACTTGGTAATAATCCTACGCCCCTTGAGTTTTATTTGTAAGGACAAATCACATGTAATACGTCATTTAAAAATGAAAGGAAGGAAGGGGGGAGGGAAGGAAGGAAGGAAGGACAAAAGAAAACCTATGATAGACTGTCTTTGAAGCACAGATGATCCCAGTTTCTTGAGAGAAAGGGACATTTTCTCATAAGCAGCCAAACGGTTAATGGCACAGATTGCAGGACTCTGACACTATGACAATGACACTATGATCCATTTTAAAATTTAATGTAAATGGCAAATAAGTATAGGGAATGTACATTCCCATCCAGTCAGCATGACTCTGTTTGGTCCTGCTTGCTTATGCCTTCTCAGCTTTAATGCTTTGAAAGCACCAGTATCTTCTTCTTTTCGTAGTTCCATTTAATTTATTCAGCAGTGTGCCTTTTTGTTATGTTCAAGAAGCACTCATTTTCCCTCCATATCCTATTTGTTTTGCTGTCTTATTCAGTGCCAAGAGCACAGCGTTGCTTATAAAGGAGATAACCCAAACCCAAGTGTTTGATATTCAATAGGCTGTTTCTGATTTCAGCAGTCCAACGCGTGCTTCTAACGTTCTTTTCTTAGTAACATTCTCAATGGTATACAAAAATGAGTTGTATATTTAATGCCAAGTAGGAAAAGGAAAACCATGCTATAGTATAACAATATTATAAAAAGTAGTGTTATAAAAGGCTTTTTTTCCTAGAGTTTCAATTAGAAAACACTAATGCCTGCCCATTTTCATACCCAAAGCCTGAGAAATACTTCTCATATTTAATATTTAACAGAGCTTTATAGTAAGGAATCTCTTGCTTTGATTTTGTTCCTCGGCTAATTTTTCAGCGCATTCTGATTTTAGCATATTTTGTTTTCCTTTTAGGAGAGTTATTTTAGTCTAGTCTTTCGTTTGACTTCATACCTCATTCTCTTCCTCCTATTTCATTTTCCTGATTGGAACTTGATATATTCAAAGCAGGAAATGAAGAAGAATGGCCTTCCAGGTTATTTCCTGAAGATAAAATTCAGCTTCAAATCCAAGGAAAATAAAACTGAATTTCAATACCCAGTTAAGCGTTTTGAACAACAGAACAATTTGAGAACGTGTTTTTATCAAGCCGTTTCACAATGCCTAATTATTCTTCAAGATTTGGTATCTGGCTATTTACTAATACAATGTACTCTTCAGATCGCTGAGTAAACTTTTGCATTTTATGCATGAAAGTTCTGACAATTGTAATTTTTCTACAACACCAATGCTTTGGATTATGAGAACAGTACTATTTATTTTGACACTGAGTTTCAAAGTCTGTCTTCTTTGCATCTTAATGAGGCTAGACGTATCTTCATGAGACCATGCTTCTAAGCCTAGGAAAGCAGGTCACAGCTCACTTTCTCCTCTACATCCTTAACTACTCTCCATTCCGTACCCTCCTTCCCACTTTCTCAGCAAACTTCACCATGTACACACAAAGCAGAGATTAGATATACTGTTCTTTGATATCAGTCAAAAACAATAACTTCTTGCCATGTGTGGGCTACCACAATGTTTAGTTTGCTCACACAGTGACACCAAGGCTTCCTAACACCTTGCAGACTCTGTAGGATGGGACAGAGGAACTAGAAGGGGCAAGGAATATGAAGCGCTCTTTTCCAAAGCCATTCCATGAAAAGGGTAGGTTACATTTATGGGTTGAATTGTGTTCCCCCAAAAGATATATCGAAGTCCTAACCCTTGGTATTTGTGAATGTGACCTTATTTGGAAATACAGCAGTCCCCACTTATCTGCAGGGGATACATTCCAAGACCCCACCGTCCCTCCCCCCAGATGCCTGAAACCGGGGATAGTACCAAATCCTACATATACTATGTTTTGACCTATACATACACAACTATGACAAAGGTGAATTTATAAATTAGGCACAGTAAGAGATTAACAACAATAAGTAAAAGTAAAATAAAAAAATTATAACAATATACAGTAATAAAAGTTATGTGAATGTGGTCTCCAGGCAGGACGGAGTGGGAAGGTGCCAGATTTCATCACGCTACTCCTTAAACATTTTCAGACCACGGTTGACCCCGGATAACAGAAACCCGGAAAACGAAACCACAGATGGCGCAGGGGACGGGGCAGGTGGTGGGGGTGGGTGGGTACTGTAGGGTCTTTGCTGATGTAATCAAGTTAACAGGAGGTCATCCATAGACACAGAGGAACACAGCCCTGTGAAGAGGGAGGCAGAAATTGGAATTATGCTGCCACAAGCCAAGGAATGCTTGGGGGCTACCAGAAGCTGAAAGAAGCAATGCAAGATCTTCCCCGAGATTTAAACCCACCAATTCGTGATAATTTGTTACTGCAGACCTTGGAAATTAACACAGTTCTTAAGGAAAAACTATTCCTTCTCCAAAACGGGCCAGAAAGTGTTGTAATAAGTGAAGTGGTAGGAAGAGCTATAGGAAACAGAAAAATGAAACAAAGATAAAGGCTCAGAAAGATGGGGGAACTGCAGGATGCAGAAAAGAACCACTGCCGGGAACTAATCAGTCTAACCTGGTTCAGGAGCATGGCCTGTCTGCAATCCTTTCCAGAAATATCTACCTCCTGGTCAAAGAGGTTTATATATCAATTGAGGATAATTGTTTTTGTTTTTTTGATAAATTTCTTTTCCTGGCTTTGGGAATTATTGCCAACACGATTTGGAGGTCAAAATACTAAAACTATTTAAAAATGTGTAAGATCTAGCTTTTTCTGTTTTTTTTTTTTTAATTTTAGAAACATTAGGTTAAGACAAGTTAGAGATGTCTGAGAACATTACTAAAGTATGAGATTATGTTCCAATGTATTTTGGGCATTTTGAAACTAGTTCTTCTGAAATTATCTAGAGATTGAGCTGCCATTTGGCAAAAATCACAAGTCCAGGGCTAATTTGCCCTGCAGATGCAAAATTGTTGCACAACTGATAAAGGACTTTGTTGTTGTTAGTTGCCAAGTCGATTCTGACTCATGGCAACCCCACGTGTGCAGAGTAGAACCACTCTATAGAGTTTTCAAGGCTGTCTTCCCAAGCACCTCTATCTAGTAATCCAGTGCTTAACAATTTGTGCCACCCAAGGTCTCCTTATAAAGGACTAACATTGTGCTTTGTCTTCATAACTGAGAGGCATAAATCAATGTTTTGATCTGAGTAGTGGTTGCCTATATATAAAAAGTCATCAAGATGCACACAACATTTGTGTACTTATTGTATATATGCTATACCCCAATACAAAACAAATGCATTCTCTACTAAAAACTTTATATACCTATATAAAATGCTGTAGGGGAAAAACATCACAAAGTTTAGTAAAGCAAAAAGAAAGTTTTATTCGGCATATATTCAAAGGGGCACAAGTAGGAAACGGACAATCATGCTGCTAGAGCTATGTCTGTCTGAGTCCAAGGAAATATCACAGAACAGACAAAAGCGGGAAAATGACAAGTATGCTGATAGAGCCATGTCTGTCCAAGTCCAAAGAATATTACAGAATAGGCAAGAATGGGAAAATGGACAAGCATGCTGCCACAGCCATGTCTACTCAAGTCCAAAGACCATTACAGAGTCACCAGTGTATATTAACGTTACAAACGGGCAAAACCGTTGAAAGCTTTGTCTTTTCACAGATTGGCTAGAAACTGTGAAACTACATTTTGAATTGTCTTTCTTACCAATCATTGGTAGAAGTTTCAGTAACAACAGTCAGGAGTGTTTTCATTGGTCCAACAAATTTCTATTCACTAAATGTTAATATAAAAAGGTAAGAGTGGAAAGTCTTGTGTTCTGTTTGATTGGCTTATGTGAAAGTTTCCCTAAAAGATACTTTCCAAGATTATTTTAGCTATTGTCTTCACACCTCAGGGCCCAGTTGATGTGTCCTTGTGAGTCTTTGTGAGCCCTTGTGAGCCCAGTTCCAGCTGGGTCGCATTCTGTATGCTCAAGGACAGGGAATAATAACTCCAATATTATTTCCTAAATCAAAAACCAAAAAAGCCCAAACCCATTGCCTTCGAGTTGATTTTGACACATAGCCACCCAAAAGACAGAGTAGAACTGCCCCATAGGGTTTCCAAGGAGTGGCTGGTGGATTCAGACTGCTCA
>NW_004443979.1:2332658-2333471 GCF_000243295.1 Trichechus manatus latirostris
ATATATATAAATATACACATATAAATAGAGAGAATCAATCTTCAGCAACTGATAATAATGAAAACTATTGCAGGTTATGATCACTAAAAATAATCAGCTATTAAAATATTTCAATTTTGGCTTTATAATATATTCATGCTACCTTTTTTTACTACAAATTTACCATCCTAAGCATATTTTGATTAGTTTAGTATTAAAATAATTTTCATTCTATAAGTATAGAATTTCTAGGTAGTAAAGAAAGATGATTCTGAACAAATTAGGTGATTTGAGGAAATCAGTCTTGAATTGAGAATTTACTGTAGATTACACATTAACTAGATAATCTGCATGTAGTTCTTTAGTATGTTAATCCAGTGTTTTTCAAAATTGGTCCAAGATTATCTGTATCAGAATTAGTTGGGATTCTCACTTAGCACCTGCACATCAGACTCTCTTGATTTCTGATGATAAGGCTTTGGAATCTACATGTTTAACAAACAACAAATTCCCCAGGCGATTGTTATGTATACTAAAATTTTTTTAAATCATTGTCTAGGTTACCAATTTTAGCATGCATCAAAATCACCTGGAGGGCTTTGTGGGGATATCTGCCATTTAAACATGGCTGCACTATTGACAACTGCAGCCCCCACAGGCCTCTATGCTGTATACGACATGTTAGAGACTTGTCAGCGATGAGAAAGAGATGAAGCACCACTTGTTTTCCCAAACCTATTGTCCTGTTACTGATTGGCTTGTTTACCTGAATTCCTTCTCCCTTGCCCGAAACTTATTGTTACTCACCCAAAGCCCATCGTTCTGTTTATTTGA
>NW_004443979.1:2333822-2334184 GCF_000243295.1 Trichechus manatus latirostris
TGGGAGAAAAGACCTGACGATCTGCTCATGTAAAGATTATAGCCTAGGAAACCCTATGGGGCAGTTCTGCTCTGTCAAATAGGGTCTCTATGAGTTGGAATGGACTCGATAGCACACAACAACAACAACCCTGTCAACAGTTAAGCACTCTACTACTAACCTAGAGGTTGGTAGTTTGAACCCACCCAGAGGCTCCTGGGAAAACAGGCCTGGTAATCTGCTTTCAAAAGATCACAGCCTTGAAAACCCTATGGAGCAGTTCTGCTCTGTAACACATGGGGTCATCATGAGTTCGAATCAATTCAAAGGCAACTAACAACAGCAGTCAGTTGGCTGCCAAGAAGTCTCACAGGATGGAATTC
>NW_004443979.1:2334284-2346861 GCF_000243295.1 Trichechus manatus latirostris
GTGAATCTAGAGGGTCAGTGAAAAAGTGGAAGAGGATTGACACAGTAGCTGCAACAATGGGCTCAAGCACAGCAACCATTGTAGGACTAGGGTGAGGCCTAATTTGCATTTCCAATAAGTTCTCACATGGTATTGATGCTGCTGGTTTGGGAATCACACTTTAAGAACGCTAGACTAGGTCATCAATGGTTGATTTATATCAATTTTATTTTAATTAAAGTACTTAATTACTGTCTGTGCATAAATATATCTGTTACCTTGACGGAACTATATTTAAAAAAAAAACATATATTCTGCTGCTTATTCCTAATGAGAACTGTCCACCTTTCTCTGGCTGAGATTGGGGAGTGTTCTAGTCAGTGTTCTTCAGAAACACAGACACAGACACACACACACACACACACACACACACACACACATGGTTTAAGAAGTTGACTTAGGTAATTGTGGGGACTGGCAAGTCTGAAATTTGTAGGACAGGCCAACAGGCTGGAAACTCAGGCAGGATCTCTATGTTACAGTCTTGAGACAGAATTCCTTCTTCTATGGGAAACCTCAGGTTTTGCTCTTAAGGCCTTCAACTGATTGGCTGAGGCTCATCCACATTACTGAGGATGATCTCCTTACAGTCAACTAATGTAAATCTTAATCCTATCTACAGAATGCCTTCACAGCAACATCTAGACTAGTGTTTGATCCAAACAACTGGGCACCTTAGCTCAGCCGAGGTGACACATTAATCATCACAAGAAGTAATAGCCAAGTTGCATAATTCTTGTTATTGGTCTTTCAGGTTACCTGATGCAGTAATGCTCCACTGCAAGGCTTTCCCCAGTTCTGCAAGTACACCTGGATCTAGCTCAGGTGGCAGTTATAAGTATGTAACAAACATAAATGTTAATGCCTTCAGGGCAAAAACCTCTCAGGGAAATAAAAGTTTTGTAAATTTAAATAAGCCCTACTATATTAGATGAGAACTGAGTCTTTCTCCTCCCTAAAAAAAAAAAAAAAAGAATCAAGCCCATTGTCATAGAATCGATTTCAACTCATGAAGGCACTGTGTGTTACAGAGTAGAACTGCTTTGTTGGATTTTCTTGGCTGTAATATTTATGGAAACAGATGATTGCCAGGCCTTTCTTCCACAGTGCCGCTGTGAGTGCAAACATTTTACTCCTCTCAGGGATCTTACCTTCCTCTCTAGAGATGTGTATTTCTTCTCATTTGGGGAGGAGTTTGCTGAGTTGCTTTTCCTCCTCTTCCCTGGCTTCATCAGCTGTCCCTGCCTGATCTAAGCTCCTGTTTGATAAATAAAATGGCCTTTCCTTAGTTCTCTTTTCCCTACCTCCTTCAAGTCATTAATAACCACCTTTTATCTTCAAAACATTCCACTTTTGGTTTCCAGAACACAGCATTATACCAGTTCTTCTCACATTTCTTTGACTACCAGTAAAATCAGTTGCCATCGAGTTGATTCCGACTCATAGTAATCCCACATGTACAGAGTAGAAATATGCTTCATAAGGTATTCAAGGCTGTGACCTTTTAAAGCAGATCACAGGCCTTTCTTCTGATGTGCCTCTGGGTGGGTTCGAACTGCCAGCCTTTCAGTTAGTAGCCCAGTGCTTGCACTACCCAGGGACAGCCCTTCTCTGACCTCAGTCTCCAAATATTCCCCTAAATCCTGCACTTAGCTTTCTGTCTTTCTCTCACACACTCCCTTCCTCCCCAACAGAGATCACTTTTACTCACATTGTATCAGATCATGCTTCTGTGAATTCCGACTCAAATCATTATCTCTAGCTCAAACCTCAAACCCACACTCTGGTGTTACATTCTAATTACCCAGAAAGGAATAATCAATGAAAAAATACTTGAATACAAGAATGAGATGGCTGCTCAAAACCCCATCTTGATGTCTTATCAGCATCTATTTGATATGTCCCCAAATTCTTGCTCTTCCATCAAAATTAAATCTTCTATGACATTCTCCTACTCTGTTACTTAAACCAAGGTCTCATTCTCTCATTTCAGAAATCTCGACCACATCTTTGTTGCTGCTCTCTTCCTGGTAACTCCACAGGCCACCAGGTAATAAGTTTTGCTGCTTTTTCACAATCTCTCTCACAGTCGTCTCTTCATTTCCTTTGTTGTTGCTACCACCACCCTCACTTAAATCTTTAACACAGTTTTACCTGGATTGTTGACTCTTGATAAACAACCCAGGGAAGGGGGTTGTTTCCTCCTAAAAAGGAAAATCTGCTGATTGCTTTGCCTCTCATCATTTCTTTAAGATAGTATTGCACCATTTGACTTCTAACCTGCTTTTCTTTTCTTTTTACGTGCTCTCCTTGGGGATGTCACTCCTAAAACAACATCTAACACCTACAACTTCTTTCTCTTTAGCCTATATTCATTCCAATTCCAAGGGACTTTTAAACATTTTCATCTAGATGGCTCACACACATCTCAACTGGCTGGAGGAAAGCCAGTCAGTTGGCTGCCAAGAAGTCTCACAGGATGGAATTCGGTGAATCTAGAGGGTCAGTGAAAAAGTGGAAGAGGATTGACACAGTAGCTGCAACAATGGGCTCAAGCACAGCAACCACTGTGGGGATGCAGCAGGACAGAGCAGTGTTTTGTTGTGTTGTATATAGGGTTGCTATGAGTAGGAACCAACTCAACAGCACCTAAAAACAACAACCACCACCACAATTCAGGCCCAGCCCTCAGTCTTTCAGGTCTGTGGACTTGATCTTGTCAATGCTCCAAAGTCAATTATATATAGGGAAATGAATGATCCTAATATGTTTACAGGAGATGTTAACTAAATTGTCAAATTTCTAATAAAAACATCATAATATTTGTTATTATTTATATAGATTAGTATATCTGCAAAAAAAAAAACTCTTTCTCAGCGTGTCAATGAGAGAAGTCACATGATAAGCAAAACTAGAGCAGAGAAGTAGATATTCAAGCAAGGCTATAACTTTACTGGAGCTGTTCTATCCAGACCAAGGAAAGACCACATACACCATCTCTGCTCCACATGAGGGGCTCCTTTTCCGATGCTATGATAGTTCCTGCCCCATATTCAATCTTTCTTGTTAACAGAAAGCACTGAACACATACCATCAACTCTTTGACGATCTATTTTCTGAACTGATCATGTTTCAGATTGACACAAGTAGTTGTTAAACCATTTATCCCATAGTAGTTATATGTATACTAATGTAGCTTGACTTTGCCTATATTTTCTGTCTATGGGGCAGTGGTATAAAATATTCCATTTACCCTGGGGCTGCTATGCTGTGAGGAAGCCCAAGTCACATAGAGAAGTATCATTACTCTGGTCAACAGTCTCTGCCAAGATTTCTGCTGGCACCCAGAATCAACATCCAGATATGTGAGTGATAACATCTAGATGACTCCAGCCCACGCCAATTGAGTCACACCCAGCCATCGAGTCCATGCCCTGTCCAAATTCCCAACCTACAGAATCTGTGAACAAGGTAATATTGTTATGTTAAGCCATTAAGTTTTGGGTAATTTATTACATGGCAGTAGTAACTGGAACAACTTCCTTATTATTTTCCCCTCTAATAGCCCTGTCATGCTATAAAAATACTTTGAGGACACTTAATGGTTTAAAACAGGAATTGTATCATGTTTACAGGTTCTGTAGGTTGGGAATTTTGACAGGACATTGGCCTATCTCTGTTCTACGATGTCGTGGACTTCAACTGGGAAACTCACTGACCAGGATGACTCAGTGAGTGGCGATGGGATCATCTGAATGTTTCCTCAAAGGATTTCCTTTAGTAGAAGATTCTCTCAAACTTGACAGCCCTCTTCCTTCTATTTGGTGCTCCCACCCCAATATCCAATCTCTATGGCAGTTCAAAGTTTCTCTTCACTGCCATTAAAGGAAGGACAGTAGAAATCAGCAGGCTCCTACGTTTAGGTGAACCTGATACTTGATTCATTAATATGCTTCAGTAGTCATTTACAGCAGGAATTAACAGAGTGGAACTCAAGATGATGAGCTCAAAATTTTCTAGCATCAGTGCCATCTGCAAAGGCATAGCAATTCCTGCTTTCTCTCTACAAACCAGTTCTCTGGCTCATGGTTTCCAAGAAGGGACCCTTCACCTAATGTTTGTCAAAAAAGTTCATAAGAGTTATCCTCAAGATCCCCTTCCTTTTTTTGTTTCTGGTCTTTAGAAGATTGTCAAAGGGCAGGTATGCACTTCAGAAATTATGAAAGGAGGCACAGCCTCATTTGGGAGTTTTATAATTGTAGTCTCCTAAGGGAAAGAATGTAATCTCTCATATACGATGCATTAAGGGGAGTTCTCATCTGAAGCAAGAAAAAATTCCTTGAAATAAAGTCAGAGGATATGAACACTGTGGTAGATGTTGTAACATTGTCCTTCTAAAAAGTCACTTCTATTTCAATTTCTATCTGTAGGTCTAACTTCACTAGGGGCAGGTGTTGAGAGCACAGCATAAGTATTTTAAGACGGAATATGCTTCAATTTTTTTAAGGAGAATAATAACATAAGAAAAGTCTGCACAGAAATTCCTCCAATTCAAAAACTGAAAGCTAATCTCTTTAATCCCATTCTTACACCTTGTTTGATATAAAGAATTGAAAGGAACAATCCAAATACTGCTTAAGATTAGACTTAATTTGAGCCTTGTGCCATAAATAAATAAACAGTCCAATGATTTTGAATATAAGTTATTTTAAAAGTTGATGTGACAGTCCAAGAGAATGTTCCAGAATGATTGTTCAAGAAATAATTATCCAACAAGGCTTACAAGTAGCTATTCATACCAATAGTTGCTTAAATTGACAAGGTAATACGTTCCGAACCGTGTAATGAAAAAGTTTATTTCCTAAGGATATCCTTAATTCTTTCCAAAGTTATCTTGTTCCAAGATTTGCATTTTCTTTAATGTTATATAAGAATCTTTGTGGTCATTATTCATAAACGTGTTTATTCAGTCGTTGTGTGAATATCTTTGATCTGAGAGTACAAAGATAGGCTTCCTGAAATCCTAACCTTTTCTCCTTAAGGAAAAAAATTTCCAGTAAACACTCAGAGTTGTTTTTGGAGCATAATACAACTGCTTTCCTCTCCCACGAGCTCTCTGCTTTCATAGTTCATAACACCCAACTAAAATGGAATTTGAACAGCTTATAGTTAGGAAAAATTTATTAATTTAGAATTGTACACCTAGAGATCTTAGGCAAATCTAAAATCATTAAACATTCTACATTTATTCTGTCTAATATCTTTCCTGATTTCCTCATCAAATGAGAGAAAATGGTATTGATATGTGTATCGTTTTCTTTTCCTTTCTAATACTTTTTCTCTGATTGGGTTAATGACAGCAATAAATCTGTTGAAGATGGTGGGTTGAATGTACGCATTAGCTTCCATTTCTTCCCAAAACTCCAATAACACAGCAGTAATAGGATTTTTTTTTTAATAACATAATTTACAAGGACAGAGAAAATAGGACAGAGTACAGTGGAACAAACTTTTGGAAACTGGAAAGCAGATGGACAAGAAAGCTAAATCCTAAACTGGCCATGGGTAGCTGAGGAGCAACTTAATTTTATACTACTGAACTCTCAAAAGTTTCAAATAAGTGATACCACTAACCTCTGCAGATGTGGGTAAAGATTGGGACTAAAGATAAAATTACGGCTGAAAGTCTTTTAAAGAAGAAGTTAGATCTCCAGATCCTCTGTCCTTCCTCACTCCATAAGTTTTTATCTTTGCAGGATATAAAATACACCATCTTTAGACTGAAGGACCACACGTGAAAACAGGGTGAGCAGCCAGGCTTTTGCCTCCATGCAGAAGATTAGAAGCACCTTCTTTGAGGACTCTAATTAGTCAATAGGAAAGAACTGTAAGTACTGACAGAATCCCTGGGTGGTGCAAATGGTTAACATGCTGGTTAACATGCTTGGCTTGTAACCAAAAGGTTGGAGGTTGGAGTCCATCCAAAGACACCTTGGAAAAAAGGTCTGCTGATCTACTTCTGAAAAATCAGGATTGAAAACCCTATGGAGTGTAGTTCTACTCTAACACACATGGGGTAGCCATGAGTTGGAATTGACTCAACAGCACCTGGTATAAGTCCTGACACTGGAGGTCCAATTACAGAGCAACCCAGCCAGATCCCTCAGTATTCAAGCCCTTAGACAACAAACCACATACTTTCACCCAGAACTTCCAATAAACTATTTAGTTCATTGCTGTCATATATGAGAGGGCAACCTAGATTCCTATGACATTCAGAGAACAGAGCAAAAGTTCTTAGAAATCAAAATAAGATAGGACTCTTTAAAAGACTCAATAAAGGGTTAGAAGATAAAGTTGGGGACAAAAAGAGTCTAAAAGCTTCAAGGGAAAAAAATCAGTTTTGTAAGAAAGATTAAGAAACAGAATGGCTTGAACATGAAGCAGAATGTCCGGGATATCACAAGGACAACACTGGAAGCTAGAAAGCAATCAAGTATTGCCCCACAATTTGGAAGAAAATTTATTTTTTTCTAGGTAAAATTCCATATTCAACAAACACAAGCTAAATGTAAAGAGAGAATAAAGTCATTTTCAGACATGCAAACTCTCCATGGAAGATGTGCACCATGTAAAGGAGGACGTGAACCAAAAAAAAAAAAAAAAAAAAAAGAGAGAGAGAAAGATATAGGGTCCAGGAAGCAAAGAAACAACACAGGCGAGGGACACAAGCAAAAGCATGCCCCAAGATACAGTGTGGCGGCCAATTCAGCGAGGCACCAATATATGTTGAAGCAGGTCATGAGGCTCTGAAAAAGACCTCTCTAAGAAAGAAAGGATAGCATACTAGCATGTCTGGTGAACTACCCAGTAATCAGTTGTTGAGGAGTTGATTTCAACTCATAGTGACCTCATGTGCATCAGAGTAGAAACGTGGTGATCTACTTTTGGAAATCAGTCTTTGAAAACCCTACCGAGCACAGTGGATGACCTAAGAGGAGATTTAGCAAAGGGGAAACTGGGTGCAGGGTATATATGAACTCTCCATGCTATTCTTGCGACTTTTAGGTATATTTAATACCCTTCTGAAAGAAAAAGTTCACCAAAAATGAAAATAGGGGGAGCAGCCGGGCTTCTGCCTCCATGCAGATTAGAAGCACCTTCTCTGAGGACTCTAGTTAATCAGTAGGAAAAAAAATAGAACTAGAGAGGCAGGGCCAAGATGGCAGAGTAGTCAGACACTTCTGGTGGTAAAGACCCAAAAAAACAAGTGAATCGATTATATATGACAATCTAGGAGTGCTGAACATCAAAGGCAAAGTTGAGGAATTGGACTGAGTGGCAGGGGGAGGGAAAGATGTTTCAGAAGCAGTGAGGAGTTGCCACACCTGACCAGACGGGAGCCTGAGCCCCTTAGTCCGGATAAGCTCATGGTGCCGAATGAGGCAAGTAGCAGCCCTCGGGAGGCACTTTCCACATCAGGAGAGACCCAACAGCAGAGAGTCTACTCAGCCATCCAGAACCAGTGAGAAGCAGCCCTTGATCAGTGAAAGATAAGTACTTGCATCTGGCCTACTGCACGGATCAAAAACATCCCCCTTCAGGAAAAACCTCTCTCACATTTACCTCCCTGCTCCCTGTTCTGCAGTAGGTCTGGGACAGATTCAGTGATTGTCGAGTCCCCTGGGCTGGAAGAAGGACCCGTCACGTGCACTGAGCCATTCACCTCGCCTTGGAAAGGGAAAAAATGAACAAACAATGGAAAAAATAATCTGCCGGCTCCCCTAAGCCAGGAACTCATGGTAGGCACAGCTCCTCTGCCTAGGCACAGGTATAAGGGGTCCATGGATTTTGAGTACCTTTCCCCTGCAGAGACTTGTGTGGGCCCATTTCAATAGCATAGGCCCTCATTACCACAGTACAACAGGGTATATACCTGAAGTCTAACTTCAACTGTTTCAGCTGTGCAGTGACAGGTTAGTGACATTTGACACAGCTCAGCCCATTAAGCAGAGTCTTCACCTACCCACATCAGGGGCCTGAGGACTGGTGGCACCACCCACACCACCCAGCCACCTGCAACAGGGGCCCAAGAATAAGTGGTGGCCCCCAGTCCTTACAGCCAGCAGCACTGGGTGCTCATAGTCTTGCTGCAAAACCCACCTACCTACAAGCTCTAGAGAACAAGGACACGCTTTCCTCCTGGACACTCAGGGGTGGCCACCAGCCCTCTGCCTTGCTCAGCTTGTGACCCCTGCTGCAGCTGGATACCTGTACCTACACCAATCACCCATGCTTGTCTAGGACTGTAGGTGGCAGCCTGCACCACACACTTGGTGGCTGACTACCTGGACACCTAAGCTGAATCCATACAGGAAGAGTGGGTGGACTTCTGGGCTCATATACTTAGTGGCAGTTCTGGCCACCTGGTGGTAGGACGTTGGAGCTTCAGGGGCACCGATGATCAGGCTAGCTTACAAGAGCAGCCTATTTGGGCATATCAAAACAAAACAAAATAAGAAGCTAGGACACAGTAAGGAAGCATAAAATAAACAAATGTAATAACTTATTGATGGCTTGGAGACAGCAGTCAATATCAAATCACATAAAGAGGCAACCCATGATGGCTTCAGCAAGCTCCCAAAATAAAGAATCTAGAAATTTTCCAAAGAAAGAAAATTTCTTGGAATTACTGGAGGCAGAATACAAAAGATTAATATACAGAACTGTTCAAAAGATCAGGAAGGAAATGAGGCAAAACACAGACCAAGCAATAGAGAAACTTAATATTAGAGAAGATCAAAATGACAAGTTTAACAGGCTGCAAGAATCCATAGAGAGACAGTAATCAGAAATCCAAACAATTAACAACAAAATGTCAGAATTAGACAACTCAACAGAAAGTCATAGGAGCAGAATTGAGACAATGGAGGTCAGAATTAGTGAGATTGAAGATAAAGCACTTGACACCAACTTATTTGAGGTAAAATCAGATAAAAGGATTTAAAAAACTGAAGAAACCCTAAGAATTATGTGGGACTCTATCAAGAGGAATAACCTACAAGTAATTGGAGTACAAGAACGGGGGAGGATAACAGAAAACACAGAGAGAATTGTTGAAGATTTTTTGGCAGAAAACTTCCCTGATATCGTGAAAGATGAGAAGATAACTATCCAAGATGCCCATCGAACCCCACATAAGGTAGATCCCAAAAGAAAGTCACCAAGACATATTATAATCAAATTTTCCAAAATCAAAGATAAAGAGAGAATTTTAAGAGTGGGTAGTGATAAACGAAAAGTCATCTACAAAGGAGAGTCAATAAGAATAAGTTTGGACTACTCAGCAGAAACCATGCAGGCAAAGAAGGCAATGGAATGACATATATAAAGCCTCGAAGGAAAAAAATTACCAGCAAAGAGTTATATATCCAGCAAAACTCTCTCTCAAATATGATGGTGAAATTAGGGCATTTCCAGAGAAACAGAAGTTTAGGGAATTTGCAAAAACCAAACTAAAATTAAAAGAACTACTAACGGGTGTTATCCAGTTAGAAAATCAATAACATCATATAACAACCCAAGACTAGAACACAGGACAGAGAAACCAGATATCAACTCAGATAGGGAAGTCACAAAGTAAATCAAAGTTAAATACTGAAAATAGGGAAACAGAGATGTCAATATGTAAAAGATGACAACATTAAAAAAAAAAGAGGGCTAAAAACATGTTGACATAGATTTTTCATATGGAGAGAAAGTCAAGGCAATATAAAGAAATAAAAGACTCATTTAAACTTAGAAAAATAGGGGTAAATATTAAGGTAACCACAAAGAAAACTGACATCAAATTAAAAAAATTAAAAAATGAGAAAAATATAAAGACTCAGCAAATACAAAATCAAGAGCAATGAAAAAGATGAAAATACATAAAGAAAAATGACTCAGCACAGAAAATTAAGTGGAACAAAGAAACTGTGAACAACACACACAAAAAGACATCAAAATGACAGCACTAACTCATACCTATCAATAATTACACTGAATGTAAATGGACTAAATGCACCAATAAAGAGAAAGCGAGTGGCAGAACAGATAAAAAAGCACAATCCATCTCTATGATGCCTACAAGAGACACACCTTAGACTTAAAGACACAAACAAACTAAAACTCAAAAGATGGAAAAAAATATATCAAGCAAACAACACTCAAAAAAGAGCAGGAGTGGCAATATTAATCTCTGACAAAGTAGACTTTAAAATCCACCACAAAAGATAAGAAAGGACACTATATCATGATTAAAGTGTCAATACACCAAGAGGACATAACTACAATAAATATTTATGCACCCAATGACAGGGCTCCAAAATGCATAAAACAAACTCTAACGGCATTGAAAAGAGAGATAGACAGCTCCACAATAATTGTAGGAGACTTCAACACTCCACTATCAGTGAAGGACAGAACATCCAGAAAGAAGCTCAATAAACACATGGAAGATCTAAATGCTACAATCAACCAACTTGATCTTATGGACATATACTGAACACTGCACCCAACAGCACCCAAGTATATTTTCTTTTCCAATGCACATGCAACGTTCTCCAGAATAGACCACATCTTAGGCCATAAAGCAAGCCTTAACAGAACCCGAAGCATTGAAATATTACAAAGCATATTTTCTGACCATAAAGTCATAAAAGTAGAAATCAATAACAGAAAAAGCAAGGAAAAAAAATCAAACATACAGAAACTGAACAACACCTTGCTCAAAAACTATTGTTATAGAATAAATTAAGGATGAAATAAAGAAATTCATAGAATCAAACAAGAATGAAAACACATCCTACCAGAACCTTTAGGACACAGCAAAAGCAGTGCTCAGAGGTCAGTTTATAGCAATAAATGCACACATCCAAAAAGAAGAAAGGGCCATAATCAAAACATTAACCCTACCACTCGAACAAGTAGAAAGAAAGAGAGCAGCAAAAGAAGCCCTCGGGAGCCAGAAGAAAAGAAATAATAAGAATTAGAGCAGAAATAAATGAAATAGAGAACAGAAAAACAATTGAAAGAGTTAACAGGACCAAAATCTGGTTCTTTGAAAAGATCAACAAAATTGCTAAACCACTGGCCAAACTGACAAAAGAAAAATAGGAGAGGAAGCAAATAGCCTGTATAATAAATGAGATGGGTGATATCATAACAGACCCAACTGAGATGAAAAGAATCATAACAGAATACTATAAAAAATTATACTCTAACAAATTTGAAACCCTAGAGGAAATGGACAGATTTCTAGAAACTCACTGTCTACATAAACTAACACAAACAGAGGTAGAACAACCTGTAACAAAAGAAGAGATGGAAAAGGCAAATTAAAAACTCCCAACAAAAAAAAAGCCCTGGCCCAGACGGTTTCACTGGAGAATTCTACCAAACTTTCAGAGAAGAGTTAACAACACTACTACTAAGGGTATTTAGGAGCATACTCCCAAACTCATTCTATGAAGCCAGCATAACCCTGATATCTAAACCAGGTAAAGACACTACCAAAAAAGAAAATTACAGAACTATATCCCTCATGAATATTGATGTAAAAATCCTCAACAAAATTCTGGCCAATAGAATTCAGCAACATATCAAAAAAATAATTCACCATGATCATGTGGGATTTATACCAGGTACGCAGGGATGGGTCAACATTAGAAAAACAATCAATGTAATCCATCACATAAATAAAGCAAAAGACAAGAACCACATGATCTTATCAATAAATGCAGAAAAGGCATTTGACCAAGTCCAACACTCATTAATGATAAACTCTCCACAAGATACGAATACAAGGGAAATCCCTCAATATAATTAAGAGCACTTATACAAAGCCAACAGCCAACATCATCCTAAATGGAGAGACTTTGAAAGCATTCTTCTTGAGAACGGGAACCAGACAAGGATTCCCTTTATCATCACTCTTATTCAACACTGTGCTGGAGGTCCTAGCCAGAGCATTTAGGCTAGAAAAAGAAATAAATGGCATCCAAATTTGTAGGGAAAAAGTAATAGTATCTCTATTTGCAGATAATATGATCATATACACAGAAAACCCCAAAGAATCCACAAGAAAACTACTGGAACTAGTAGAAGATTTCAGCTAAGTATCAGGATACAAGATAAATGTACAAAAATCAATTGGATTCCTCTACACCAACAAAGAGAACTTCCAAGAGGAAATCATCATATCAATACCATTTATGATAGCTCCCAAGAAGATAAAATACTTAGGAATAAATTTAACCAGAGACGTAAAAGACCTATAGAAAGAAAACTACAAGACACTACGGCAAGAAACCAAGAGACCTGCATAAGTGGAAAAACGTACCTTGCTCATGGATAGGAACACTCAACATTGTGAAAATGTCAATTCCATCCAAAGTGATTTACAGATACAATGCAATCCTGATCCAAGTTCCAACGGCATTTTTTAATGAGATGGAGAAACAAATCACCAACTTCATTCGGAAAGGGAAGAGGCCCC
>NW_004443979.1:2348264-2353781 GCF_000243295.1 Trichechus manatus latirostris
ACAACTGGACTAAACCAAAGCTAAGAAGTTTCCTGAATACAACCAAACACTTTGTGGGACAGAGTGCAGGAGCAGGGGTCTGGGGACCATGCTTTCAGGGGATATCTAGGTCAACCGGCATAACAAAATTTACTAAGAAAATGTTCTGCATCCTACTTTGGTGAGTGGCATCTAGGGTCTTAAAAGCTAGTGAGTGGCCATTTAAGATGCATCAGTTGGTCCCAACCCACCTGGAGTAAAGGAGAATGAAGAACATCAAAGTCACAAGGAAAGTGTTAACCCAAGAGATAGAAAGGGCCACATAAACCAGAAACTGCACCAGCCTGAGACCAGTAGAACTAGATGGTGCCTGGCAACCACCAATGACTGCCCTGACAGGGAACACAACAGAGAGTCCTTAATTGAGCAGGAGAAAAGTGGGGTGCAGAACTCAAACTCTGGTAGAAAGATCAGACTTAATGGTCTGACTGAGACTGGAGGAACCCCAGAAAGCATGGCCCCCGGAATCTTTGTCAACTCAGCACTAAAACCGTTCCCAAGGCCAACAGTTCAAAGATTAGACTGGACTATGGGACATAGAATGATACTCGTGAAGAGTGTGCTTCTTAGCTCAGGTAGATACATGAGACTAAATGGGCAGCTCCTGTCCGGAGGTGAGATGAGAAGGTCAGGAGCTGATTGAATGGACACGGGAAATCAGGGGTAGAGAGGAGGAATGTGCTATCACAGTATCGGGAGAGCAATTAGGGTCACATAACAATGTATGTATAAATTTTTGTATGAGAGACTAACTTGAATTGTAAACTTTCACTTAAAGTACAACAATAAAATAAAGTAAAAAAATTTGAACTATGTTGGGAGATGAAAGTCAGGGAGGTATGCATGCAAGTAATGGGTGGTAGCTAAAAAAGAATTAAAACCTCCTCTTTATATAAACGTGTTATTTAAAGATATGGAGATAAAATGAAAATACTGAGATGTAGGGGAGTGGGGACTGGAGAACAGGGAGCAGAAGTCCGGGGTGTGCTGTTTTAGTAACAAACCTTGTTATGCTTTTTGACTCTAAATCCTGTGCATGTGTAACTTGTAAAAATAGAAACTAAATTCAAAACAAAAAGACGTGGTCACCATATATTATCCACATTATCCAGGAAAACTTTAACATCATATAATCTTTCCCATTGCCCCCAGCCTTACCTTGTCAAATCATATCTATGATGCTTCTAGAAATAACTTGGTTTGGAATATTCAGTCACCCTAGGAAAAGAGTAGGAGCCCTGGTGGTACAGTAGTTAAAGCACTTGGCTGCTAACGAAAAGGTTGTCGGTTTGAACCCACTAGCTCCTACCAGGGAGAAAGATGTGGTAGTCAGCTTTCGTAAAGATTTACAGCCTTGGAAACCTTACGCACAGTTCTACTTTGTGTTATAGGGTCACTATGAGTCAGAATCGACTCAAGGGCAATGAGTTTGTTTTTTGTTTTAGTTTTTTTTGTTGTTGTTGTTTAGGAAAAAAGTCAACTAACAGTAACAAACAAACAAAAAAAAACCAAACCCTTTGCCATGGAGTTGATTCCAACTCATAATGACCTTATAGGATAGAGTAGAACTGTCCCATAGGGTTTCCAAGAAGCAGCTGGAAGATTCGAACTGCCACCCTTTTTGCTGGCAGCCAAGCCCTTAACCACTGGGCCACCAGGGCTCCAACCGTAACAGGCCTATGTGATTTGCATATTTATTGTTTGAATGTAAATGACACTACTACTAAAAAAAAAACCCTTTGCCATCGAGTCGATTTCAACTCATAGTGACCCTATAGGGCAAGGTAGAACTGCCCCGTAGGGTTTCCAAGGAGTGGCTGTTGGATTCGAACTGCTGACATTTTGGTTAGCAGCCTTAGGTCTTAACCATTACGCCATACTATAATAGTCTAAAAATATTACTCTTTGTTTTTGGGTTAAAGGAAGTTGTTTTTTCCTTATACCAGGTATTACTTACTTTTTCCACAAGTACATGTTATACTGCCTCTCATTTTGTAAAAGCAAGGTAAAATGGAAATTAAGGAGTTTTAATGTATGTTCTTTATTTAATCAGATATCCCGGAATACCTGACATAACTTGTATTTATATTTGTACAAGTATTTTCAAATACAGATATTCTGAAAGTATTTGAAAATGAGGCAAAGGAAAGAAATATTTACTGTAAGAACCTTCATTCTATGACTTTTGAGTCATCCTTTGATTATCATTAAATTATTTGCATATTATAAAAAGTGGGGATTATTTCTGCCATTTCTTCATCATAAAGAAAGGGCATATAGACAGAAATGTCTTACTTATCTTTAAAAAATCTGATCTATAATGTTTCTGGAAAGAACCACGTTCTCATCTATATCAAGTGCATTTTGAGCATTGTCTCTTGTTGGTGTAACTTGTTGTGTTTTTGTCACTTTTGACCCAGAAAACAAGAAGTCCTTGCTAAAGTGGCATTTCTCTATGTCCGCGGGTTCCTTGGCCTGCACAGTGGTAACGATGTGAAGTTTTCTCACATTGAGTCAAACGTGTTTCAGTAACTTTGCCCTTGGAGTGTTTTTGCATTATCTCAGACATGACTGTTCTCCTCCGGCTCACAGCACACGTCATCTGCCTTGGTATCTTGTTGTCACCCATCCTCCTCACAAGACTAACCCAGCAAGACTGAATTGTAATGGGTGGATAGAAACCTAGTGGGAGAGAATGGAAATGAATTTTAAGTCAAGGTTAAATTTTATCCTGGGCTTCCAAAGGAATCAGTGAGTCTATGACCTTAAGATTGTTTCAAGCATCCACAGATGAACTACTTATGATCTTTAACCGTGTGTATAAGCACATGGATTTTTTTTTTTTCAAATGATTACTATCAAAAGGCTATTGTGAATTAATTTATTTCTTTAGATTTTTCTCCTTAATAAATACCTGAAAAGGACTGCATCTTTGGCTTCTTTGGCAATAATAAAGTAACGCCCAAGGTGATTGTGGCTCCTGCTTACTATGCCCCTTTTTTTTAAAGTAGGTATTTGACATGAAACTGGGTAACACGAAAAGCAATCCCTGGCACTGTTTCAGAAGTATAACTTTGTGAAAGTAATAAAAAGTATTTAATTTTGACGTCTTGTTCTAAGTCTACAGATTAATGACAGCATGTAAAAATTGGGAGAGAACGAGGAGGAGCCCACCCTAAGATCTAGCTTTAATTAGTCTGTCAGCCGCTTAACCACTGCCTTTGCCCACCTTCAGCTCACCTCCACTTACACACTTCTAACCTCTTTGCTGTGTTCTGTGGAGCAGGCCTCATTTTGTTGTCAAAAAATTCTTCCATATTCTTAACATATTTCATATATACGTTAAAAATGGTAATAAAAATAATAGCTAGAATTTATTAATGTACTTATTGCATTATCTCATTTTATTACAACCCTATGTCTACTAGGAAATCTTTGTGGCGTAGTGGTTAAAAGTTCGACTGCTAACCAAAAGGTCGGCAGTTTGAACTCACCAGGACTCCCAGGAAACTGTGTAGAGTACTTCTGCTCTGTCCTATAGGGTCGTTATGAGTCAGAATCGACTTAACAGCAACAGGTTTGATTTGGTTTTGATTTATGGCTACTATTATTATCCTAATTTACGGGTGAGGAAACTGAGTCTTAGAGATGTTAAGTAACTTGTCCAAAGTTACCCAGCCAGCTGAGGGGTGATGAATGGATATCAATACCTGTGCATTTAATCTCCATGTTATAGGCCACTGGTCATCTCAAATTCATTCTCTTCGTGTATACCACTGTTTCCTTGCCATTGTTCTCTGAGAGACAAACGATGGTAACAGCTTCTGCAACTTTGTCTCCTGGAAAAGACTGCTCCGCAGCCAGCATCTTCAGGGACCTTCTTGGTTTGATTCCTTAATCTCACAGTTTCTATTATCTCTCAACTTGAAACTCTTCC
Organism: Trichechus manatus latirostris; assembly: GCF_000243295.1. NCBI lineage: Eukaryota > Metazoa > Chordata > Mammalia > Sirenia > Trichechidae > Trichechus > Trichechus manatus. Next base: position 2,352,241 of record NW_004443979.1, read on the forward strand.
TTGATTTCCATGATGACTTTTTTTTTTTTTTAACCTTGGTTTTCCTACCTCTCTGACTTTTTTTATTGCCTGAATCATCTTTCCTCTCTCTCTCTCTCTCTCTTTTTTTTTTTTCTATATGTAGGTGTTTCCCTGGGTTTTATCCTTTTTAAAAAAAAATTTTTTTTTATTGTACTTTAGGTGAAGGTTTACAGAACAAATAGTTTCTCATTAACAGTCAGTACACATACTGTTTTATGACATTAGTTAACAACACCATTACATGTCAACACTCTCCCTTCTCGACCTTGGAGGATATTTTTCTTTTGGTGAAAATATACATAGTCAAAGATACACCATTTCAAAAATTTCTACATGTTTAATTCAGAAACATCAGTTATGTTCTTACAGTTGTGCTGCTATTATCACTATCGTTTTCCAAATTATTCCATCACCATCGTCTTCAACTCACCGTCCCCTAGGCTTCCCATCAAACCTTTTGAGTTGCTGTTGTTAATTTGATCTCACATAGATAATTCTTTTTTTTTTTTTTTGTACTTTAGATGAAGGTATACAGAACAAAATAGTTTCTCATTAAACTGTTAGTACACACATTGCCCTATGACAATGGTTAACAACACTGTCCTTTCTCAACCTTGGTTTCCCTATCACTAGCTTTCCTGTCCCCTCCTGCCTTCTAGTCCTTGTCCCTGGACTGCTGTGTCTCATTAGTCCCAATTTGTTTTATAGGGCTCTCCAACCCCGGCTGAACGGTTAACCTCGGGAGTGACTTCACCACTGAGCTAAAAAGGGTGTCTTGGGGGGCCATACTCTTGGTGTTTCTCCAGTCTCTGTCAGGCCAGTAAATCTGGTCATTTTTTGTATGTTAGAATTTTGTTCTGCATCCTTTTCCAGCTCTGTCCAGGACCCTCTGTTGTGATCCCGATCAGAGCAGTCAGTGGTGGTAGCCGGGCACCATCTAGCTGTACTGGACTCAGTCTGGTGGCGGCCTTGGTAGCTGTGGTGCATTAGTCCTTTGGACTAATCTTTTCCTTGTATCCTGTTCTCTTCATTCCCCCTTGCTCCTGAAGGGGTGAGACCAGTGGAGTAACTTAGATGGCTGCTCACAGGCTTCTAAGACCCCAGACACTACTCACCAAGGTAGAATATAGAACATTGTCTTTATAAAGTGTGTTATGCCAGTTGAGCTAGATGTTCCCCGAGACCATGATCCCCACAGCCCTCCGCCCAGCAATTCAGTCCCTCAGGGAGTTTGGATGAGATCTATGCAGCTTCCATGACCTTTCCTTGTACAAGTTGTGCTGGCTTTCCCAGTATTGTGTACTGTCTTACCCTTCACCAAAGTTACTATTTATCTATAATCTATTTAGTATTCCCCGGCCAACCCCTTCAATCCCTCGTAACCAACGATTGTTACTTTTTGTGTGTAAAATTTTCATGGATTTTTACAATAGAGGTCTCATACAATATTTGTCCTTTTGTGATTGACTTATTTCACTCAGCATAATGTCCTCCAGTTTCATCCATGTTATGAGATGGTT
>NW_004443979.1:2365457-2395087 GCF_000243295.1 Trichechus manatus latirostris
ATTTTGGAGCCTTGTCATTGGGTTCGTAGATGTTTATTATGGTTATGTCTTCATGATGGATCGTCTCCTTAATCATTATATAGTGTCCTTCTTTGTCTTTTATGGTAGATTTTGTTTTAAAGTCTGTTTTATCTGAGATTAGTATTGCCACTCCTACTCTTTTTTGGTAGTTGTTTGCTTGATATATTTTTTCCAACCTTTGATTTTTAGTAAATTTACATCTTTGTTTCTAAGGTGTGCCGCTTGTAGATGGCATATTGATGGATCCTGTTTTTCATCCATTCTGTCTCTCTCCGTCTCTTTATGGGTGCATTTAGTCCATTTACATTCGGTGTAATTATTGATAGGTGTGAGTTTATTGCTGTCATTTTGTAGTGCTTCTTTTTTTGTGTGGTGCCGATGTTTTCTGTGTTCCTCGAACTCTCTTTTGTTGAATTCCGTTTGTTTGTGGATTTTTTTTTCATTTCTTTTGTTTTTGTAGGTTTTGTTTTCACTGAGACTTTATGTTTTTCCTCTTTATTTTTATTAGTAGGTTTGTTAGCTTACTTTGTGGTTACTGTGAAATTTACCCTTATCTTTCTAAGTTTAAAGCAGTCTATTAGTACTTGGTATCCCCTTCCCTTCCTCTCCATTAGAAGGTTGTATACCTACACTGTTTATTCCCTCTTTTATTGTTCTGATGTTGTTGTCATTTACAGATTAACTGTCTGATTACCTGTTGCATTTCTTTTTGTTTTGGATAGTCCTTGAGAGTTCATTTTCTAGATTAGTATCTGGCTGGTACAATCCTGTGTCCTAGATTCAGCCTGTGAGCTGAAGTTGTTTGTTCTCAGATTGAAGGACTCCCTTTAATAATTCTTGTAAGGGTGGTTTGGTTTTTACATAGTCCCTTAATTTCTGTTTATCTGGAAATGTCCTAATTTCACCATCATATTTGAACAAGAGTTTTGCAGGATACGTTATTCTTGGCTGGCAATAGTTTTCTTTCAAGGTTTTATGTATGTCTTCCCATTGCCTTCTTACCTGCATAGTTTCTGCCGAATAATCTGAGCTTAATCTTATTGTTTCTCCTCTGTATGTGACTTTTTGTTTTTCTTGAGCTGCTCTCAGGATTGTTTGTCTTTGGTTTTGGCAAGTGTGATTATGATATGCCTTAGTGATTTTCTTTTGGGGTCTACCCTATATAGGGTTCATTGAACTTCTTGGATGGTCAGCTTTTCATCTTTCATGATATTAGGGAACTCTTCTGTCAGCAGTTCTTCAGTGATCCCCTCTGTGTTTTCCATTTTCTCCCCTTGTTCTGGAACTCCAATCACTCGAAGATTTTTGCTTTTGATTGTATTCCACGTAATTCTCAGGGTCTTTTCGTTTTTCTTCATTCTTTTTTCTGAGTTTTCCCCAGTGTTGTATCCAAGTGTTTGTCTTCACTTCCGCTGATCTGTCTTCCACCATTTCAAATCTGCTCCTCAGCCCTTAAATGACACTGTCCATTTCTGAAATCTTTTTATCTTTTAGATTTATAATTGTTGTTTTTGTAAAATTTCTAGTTGTGAGTTTATTTTGGCTTTTTGTTCCTGCATTGTTTTCCTGAATTCTTCCATTTTTTTGTCTGTATTTTCCATGAATTTTTCTGCCTTTTCATGAATTTGTCTATTTTTTCCTCATTTTTGCCTGCTTTTTGCTTCAACTCTTGGATAGCTCTGAATATTAGATATTTGAATTCCCTATCAGGTAGTTCTAGTGCCTTTTCTTCTACTGGAAAGTCGTCTGGTGTTTTATTTTTGATGCCTATTAAAACCGTCCTGTCCTGTTTTTGTAAATGTTTTGATATCGTCTACTGTCTTCAGGGCATTCAGTAGTTATTTTCCTCATTTGTTGATTGTAGATTTGTTTGTTTCATCCTGCTTTTTTGTTTTATTTGGCTATGTCTGAGCAGGCGGGCTGTGTGTTCTTTGTCGTTTGCTCGTCTGTGGGCATGATACTTTTCACCTCCTTCTCCAACTGACAGGGACAGTCGCTCAGATATGGTACAGCAGGGCAGGTCTAGCTGAAGAGGAGTTGCTGGGATGGGTTGTTTGTGGCACTTACTATGGCCACCAGGGTGGGCCTGTAATCAGTGCAGGGCAGGTTCCAGTAGGCCGTGCCTAGGCTGCTTGGTAGTGTGATGTTTAGTACATGGTGCTGGTAGGCAGGATGGAGGGGGGAGATTGTGATGTGTGGAGCTAAGATGGGTTATGGGAGAGAGGAGAGAGGAAAAAAGCCAAAAACATACAAACAAACAAAAAAGAGTGCTAGGGAGCTTACCGTTGGAGTGGAGAGATTAGAAACTATGAAATGGAGAAAAACAAAAAGGAGAAGAAGAAGAGATAAAGAAAAGAAAGAAAAAATGAATAAATAAAAATTAGAAAAAATAAAAGCAAATTTCCCAGGGATCCCACTGGTGCATCTGCAAGGTCTGGGGAAGTTGCTCCCAGGCCGTGAAGTACAGCCTGGCTAGAAGGGGTAGAGGTGTCACTCAACGCCATGTATTCAGGGCACAGGAAGCGAAAGAAAGTATACAGAGACAAGAAACTGAGTAACGAAGAAAGACAAAAAGGGAAAAAGAGGGAAAAGAAAACAAAACAAACTAAAAAAAGAAGAAACCCCCCCCAAAGAAAAGAAAAAATTAAAAAAAAAAAAGGGAAAAAGAAATGCCCTCAGGGATCCCTCTGCACATCTGCACAAACTAAGGGGGTGGGTCCCAAGCCGCGCAGTATTGCCTGGCTAGAATGGGCTCCCAATTCAAGAAAAGAAAAAGAAAACAAACAAACAAACAATTCAAAAGAATCAAAGAAAAAAAAATCCCTGGGATCCCACCAATGTGGCAGCACGGGCTGGGAAGCAGTTTCACATTTGAGCGGCGTTTCACAGCCTTTCAGGGAGAAGCAAAGATGGTGCACGGAGCCAGGTATTTGAGAGAAAGGAGGGGGAGGTGGTGAGAGGTAAGGAAGAAAGCTAAAGAAGCGGAAAAAAGCAACACCCGCAGCCAACAAATGGCACTTAGGGAGCCAGTCAGTGTGGGCGGGTGGAATCCAAGTGACAGCGGGGTGAAGGTGGTGCTTCCCGGCCAAGAGTCTGGTCCAGGAAGCAAAGCAGGCCGAGTAGTGGTGAAGAAGGGTAGGGGGTGGGAAAGCGTATATCGCTGGTTACCGGTTGTTCTGTCTCCTGCTGGAAGCTCCGTGAAGCTGCTTTCTCATACCCCCTGTTCACTGATCTCTGATAGGAATCCAAGATGGCAGATCTGTGCTGCATTAGCTGATAGGGGACCTCTGCATGTATCTCTTCTCGCTCTCTGTTCTCTGTCAGTTTTTTTCAGTGCTTGGCTAAGTTATGTCTTCATTTGATGCTTAGGGTTTCAGGATTGCTGTTTTCTCTGTTTGGCGTAGTTTTTTGGATCTTTGCTGTGGAGGGATGGCGTGGTGTCTCTGCCTATAGCACCATGTTGCCCAGAAGTCGCTGGGTTTTATCCTTATCTCCTTTCTCTTCATTCTTTAGATTTTGTTGCTTCCAGATAAATTTTACATGAGTACTGAAGACAGTTTATGTCACATTTACCTTGTAAAATGAGTTCGCTGTGTTATTGGAGAATATCCACTCACGCTCTGAAGGATTATAAAACAAACAGGATTCATGAAACTCACAAGAAACGTGAAGTATAGATAGTAAGTTGATAGCTTATGAGAAACAGGTACAACTCATGGCATATGCTAAGTATAGATAATGAGTAAACAAGTGGCTTGTGAGAATGCATAAGATAGTAAGTACTGTACAATTGTTGTTAGGTGCTGTCAAGTCAATTCCAACTCATAGCTATCCCATGCGACAAAGTAAAACTGCCCCATAAGGTTTTCTTAACTATAATCTTTACAGAAGCAGATCACCAGGTCTTTCTCCCGAGGAGCCATTGGGTGTGTTTGAACTGCCAACCTTCGGTTAGCAGCTGAGCACTTAACCACTACACTACCAGGGCTCCTTATATGAACAATAAATAAATATATAACAAAACAAATAAAAATGTTACTTATAGATAAAATGGGATGGGAAAACTGAGTCATGATCATGCCCTCTCTGCTGCCCCCACTGATTAGATGTACTTGCATTCCTTTGAGGACTTTTAGCGCTTTATTTGAACTTCTTGTTTATTACCTTTTCCTGTCATGTACATATCCTAGCTCCATATCTAAACTGAAAGCTCCCAGAAAGCAGGCATACTGACTTGCACATCCTTTCTTGGCACATTTGGCATCCTGAGCTACCTAATAACAGTTAATAAAACTGCCTAATACAGTTGAATGGATAGTGGCTTAACCTGGGCACCTTGGCTACTGTTTCTCTCTGTCTCTCTGTCTCTCTCTCTGTCACTTTTATAAAACTATCCATCTGTGAAATAACTAATATTTTTAAAATTTAGGAATTTTATCAAGAGCTAATACTCCCAGTTCTCTCAATAGTTAAGCATGTTTATTGCCCAAGAAGTTTAGAACACAGAATGTATTCACCTTTTACTAAAAATAAACAAACATATAAATAAAAATAATTTGTACCCCTGAAACCAGGAGAACTAGATGGTGCCTGGTTACCACTACTGACTGCTCTGACTAGGTCCATCACAGAGGTTCACGGGCAGAGCAGGAGAAAAATTATAGAACAAAAAATCAAACTCACAAAAAAGACCAGACTTAGTGGTCTGACAGAGACTGGAGGAACCCCCGAGACTATGGCCCTAAGACACCCTTCTGAATTGGAACTGAAGCCATTCCTGGAGACCACCCTTCAGCCAAATCATAATCAGACCCATAAAGTAAACAATAACACCCAAGAGGAACACGCTCCTTAGAATAATCAATTATATAAGATCAAAAGGGCAATATTTGCCCAAAAGCTAAGATGAGAAGGCAGGAAGGGGTAGAAAATCCGTTCAAAAGGAAACGGGGAACCCAGGGTGGAAATGGAGAGAATGAAAAAGGAAAAAAAATATTAATAATAATTTGCACACATATATGCCAATGTATTACATTGACACGTTATTTGTGACATAATAACAATACAAAATATAGAAGTACAGTATGTGGTAAAAGCACTTACTCTGGAGTCGTGTGTCAGGGTTCAAGGCCTGGATCTGCAACTTAAAAGCTCTGTGATCTTGGGCAAGTTTATATCTACCTTCTTCAATTTCCTGATCTTTAAATGTTGGAAAAATAGAAATGGATTGCTCATAGGGGTTTTGTGTAGAATAAATAAGTTAAAGTCAGAAGTGCTTAGAAGAGTGCCTGGCATATGGTAAGCCATCAATACGTGTTAGCTCTTATTACGGTCCTTCAAATCCATTTTAAACAGATTTCTCTATACTCTGAATAATCTTGCAGCCAGAACTGTTTGCCTTTCAAAACCAGATTCCAGTCTCACATCTTTCCTAGATAAGCAGATACATACACACTCATTCTGAAGCCCAAGAAAAGCTTAAAATACTGCTGATGGTCATTCAGTCTAATAATACTCCCTTTATGTTTGTTTTGTCCTGTTGAGTTTATGAACCGTTTTCACATTCATTGCATCATTTGATTTTCACAATATGTCTGCAACGTAAGTGGCCAGCTATTATTTCTTATATTTGAAAGATAAGGAAATTACAGCACAAAGCGGTTAAAATGGCTTGCCTTGGTCACGTGGAGGATGACCGTGAACTCAGGGCCCTGTGACTCCTGATCATACACTTTTGTCCAACACTAGTAGAGCAGTTGCTATTGAAGAGCTGATAGAGCTTCAAGGAAACAGTCCCTGACTTGTTCCCCACTCCTCCTTTCTTTTTCCTTTTTAAAATTTCGAATAGGGAGAAGTACCCTATAGTTTATTCCACTCAAGGACTTTGCTTCCAGGACCCTCCTTCCATTCAAGATGATCCTTAGGTTCTGAGGAATGGGAAGTAGAACCTCGTCACAAAGAAAAGTTGCCTTTCCCTCATACATGCCATGTTACTTTTCTCATCTTGAGTGGTCCTATAACATAGGAGTTAGAGCGGCACTGACTCAGAGATGCACAGAGTGGGTTTAATTCCCGTTTGCCACTTACCAGCTGTGTGACCTAAAGAAAGTTGCTTAATTTCCCATGCCTCAGTTTTCCCATCTGTAAAACAGGTATAACAATATTCTCTAACTCATAGGGTTCTTGTGAAGATTGCAAGAAATTGGATATGTAAAGTACTCAAAGAGAACCTGACAAATAGATGTGAATTCTTGTTGCTATTATTACGTACAAGAAAATAGTCTTGATTCCTTCTCATTTTGGCTGGTATTGCTGCAGCTGGCTAATGCAAGATCTGTCACTGTGTGAACCAAAAAATCAGACCTCAAAATGATCAAACACTTAAACCAAAGGACTGCATTGCACCTCTTACCTAAGATTTTTAACTCTCCCAGAGCTACTCTCCCTCATGTACCTTAAATGAAAATAGCCATGATTTCATATTGCCCCAAAATACATCTTCACAAATCTGTTCTCTGACTTTTACCCTCATCACCATGATCACCCTCCAGTTGCACCTAAGGAATAGGTTGCTATGGCAACGCTCACCACCCACAGTCAACAGTCAAATTTCATTCCTCAGATACAACTATTAGAAAATAAATGGTCCATGTAACACTCTTTGTGTTTGTTTCCCTGTTCATTTGTGAAATCTCCTACCTGTTCTGAGGTGTTCATAAACGTAATAAAAATACCATTTTAAACATTTGAACAATCATTTGTTAATTCAGACAAAAACACTACTCAGATTCTCAATTCTCAAGTTTTTTAAAATAGCTTTCTTCCAATATAAGGCAAAGAAAAGCACAGTGTCATCAGCTACTTCAGTCACAGATTTTGTTTAGTCAAACTGCTTTTTGTTTTGCAATAGGAACATGAAATGAATTGTAACATACTATTTGCTAAAAAGAAATTTACCTCTTTTACTTTTACACCCGAGGCAAAAATGATTTATTCAACTCTTAGAAACAAGCGGGAGGGGAATTTCTGCCTCTCTTTAACAGGCTCCCTACCAAACCCATCCTTATTCCCCCAATCTAAGACAAAGTAATAACACATGGTATGTTTATCGGTCATGGCCAACACCACACATTTCCAGGATCCTTTTCCCCGTGGCTGATCAGGGAAAATCTAGCCCAGCTGCCTCCGTTCCTTTCTATGCCTGACCCCTCAGCCTTCTGGTGATTTCTTAACAAACTCTGTTTACACTTGAGTTTCCCCAATTGGGAGATAGAGAAGAATCCCACTATACCCTCTAATATCCCATCTTTCTCTACCATCCCATTCCCCCATCTCTGATAATACACATTACTATGTGGGTAATTGTCAATCCTAATCAAAACAGAATTTAACAAGAGCTTATATGGACATGGAAGTCCCTGAGTGGCATAGTAGTTAAGTGTTTGGCTGCTAACCAAAAGTCAGCAGTTCGAACCCACCAGGCGCTCCTTGGAAACTATGGGGCAGTTCTACTCTGTCCAATAGGGTTGCTATGAGTTGGAATTGACTTGCTGGCAACAGGTTTGGTTTTTGGTTTAGGTGGCACAAAGGGTTGACTGCTTACTACTAACCGAGCTTCCGAAAGGTCACAGACAAGAAAACCCTATGGCGTGAAATTCTACTCTGCAACACACAGGGTTGCCATGAGTCATAACTGACTAGACAGCAACTGGTTTTTCTGTTCATTTGGGTCTTTTTTTTAAGTTTTATATGGATATAATAACACTCTTAATTTAATAAAGAAGTAAACTAAGAAAGATTTAGACAATGGTCTAAGAACTTTCGAGAATAAAACCCTTCAGAATTTTGATCAAGTGCGGTTAAAATTCAATCTTTATAAGTCTAATAGATGGTTTTCAGTTTCTCAAAACCAATAGATCTCCTTTTGTATTTTAAATTTACTAGTAAATATCAGTTGATTTATTTAAAATACTACTCATTTACATATGTGAACAGAAGAGACAAACACAACTTGGAAAAGCACACAAACTAAAAGGCATTTTGAAACTCTGGCCCTACAAGATTATAAATCCAGTATGTAAGAATAACTGCAGATTTAGCCTCACTCTGTGGTGAGTAACAGATGCATTCTGAAATTTCAAAGGAACATGCATTTTTTTTTACTTCAAAGAAAATGACTTAAGGATTTATACAAAAATTCTAAATATCCAACAAGTCCTTCCTGGCATATTGACATTTTCTATTAAAAGTGAGTAAATATTAAAGCCAAAAATCAATGAAGTAATTCCGTTTGGGGGAGTAATGTGGCAGGTAGTGGAGAGGTGATGGAGATATATCAGGAAAACTGACATTACAATAGGCTGCAAGGGGTCTGATGTGGAGCAACTGCATGGCATGAGAGAATTCCCTATTGTGGAGAGCCTGGCTTGCCAGTAATGGAGATTATGGTGTGGTTTCACTATGATTGGGTGTCATAGATTGAATTGTGTTCCCCAAAAATGCCTATCAACTTGGCTGGGTCATGATTCCCACTGTTGCATGATTCTGTAATCTGATGTGATTTCCTTAAGTGTTGTAAACTCTATCACTGTGATGAGGTTATATGGGATTTCCTTATGTGTTGTAAATTCTATCACTGTGATGAGGTTATACTGATGAGGTTTACAAGATTAGATAGTGTCTTAATCCAATCTCTTTTGAGATATAAAAGAGAGAAGCCAGCAGAGACACACGGGAACCTCATACCACCAAGAAAGCAGTGCCGGGAGCAGAGCACGTACTTTGGACCTGAGGTTCCTGTGCAGAGAAGCTCCCAGAGCAAAGGAAGATTGATCACATGGAGAAAGTGTTCCCCTGGAGGTGATGTTCTGAATTTGGACTTGTAGCCTACTGGGCTGTGAGAGAATAAATTTCCCTTTGTTAAAGCCATCCACCTGTGGTATTTCTGTTGGAGCTGCACTAGATGACTAAGACGTTGGGAATTAATTGAAAGACTTATTAAAAGTTGTTTCAGTGGACTTTTTAAAGTACTAGATGAATATAATTTTCAACTTGTGGTAACTATTTCTTTTAGTCATAAATACGGCATTACATCCCCCGGTAATTACAATTTTATGCAAGTTAAATAGTTAAAAGAGAAATAAGATTTACATATAATGCAAAGAAAAAATATTACTTCCTTATATTTGGGCTGGGGAGAAACTGAAGCAATTTTCTAAGATGAGTGTGTACATCTACAAATCAAAGGGAATTCTCTGATGGTGATATCCAAACAAAACCAAATCTTTTCTAAAGAGCATCTTGACTGGGTTCCTAGTGGGTCTCAAGTGGAAATAGCTGTTGCCAAATTCAGTAGTTTCTAGTATTTGGTTTTCTTGATTCATTTAAGACTACAGATTATTTGAAATTAATAAAAGGTATTAGTGCAATATATCACCTAATGACTATTCAGGGCACAGTGTGGAAATTCACCAAGAGCTTTGCAGGCTTGGAATGAATCCCTCATATCATGTCAGTGGAAGGAAGGAAGAAAGCAATCCTCACCCTCTCACTGTGCCAATGGAGGGTGTTTTCCAGACTCTTCTTCCTGTGTCCATTATTCATACGAAGTACATCCTTCTGAATTCCTTTGGGAGCATACACAGTTTAAGCCTGAGGTCATGTTTAACTTATTTAAGTTTTATACTTAAAAAAACCAAAAAACCAAACCTGTTGCCATCAAGTCGATTCTGACTCATAGCAACCCTATAGGACAGAGTAGAACTGCCCCATAGAGTTTCCAAAGAGTGGCTGGTGGATTCGAACCACCAAACTTTTGGTTAGCAGCTAAGCTCTTAAACACTGCACCTTCATACTTAATGAACTAAAATATTTATACCTTGACGTTATTTCCAATCCAACCACTTTGAAAGCAAAATTGGTGCACTGCACTCAGTGAGCAGTGTCAGATGTAACTGAGTGGACGGTTTATTGTGAGGTTAACGCTCTCTGTCACAAAAATGACCTCCAGCGCATACAGACCAAGGGCTCCAAACGAGGAAAATTAGTCACTACAGGCAGCTGAAACTTCTGACTGGTCAAGTAAAGCAGGTGTTTATTATTTTAACTATGAAAAAGCAAGTCGCTGTCTGATCAACCTCTACCAATAAAACAGAGCATTCATGTACTTAATTTAACATTTGTCATTACTGTGCTCATTGTGCTTATTGCTCTTCTAGTTGGTCTGGAAGATACAAATACAGTCCCATTGCTAAGTATTAATGACTTCAAGCAATGTAGTTGGGAAGACAAGATGAACACACAGGAAACAATAGCAAATAATACAAGGCTGTAAGTTCATGTGGCAAAGGCTTGTGCTGTTAGTGGGATAAAAGAAACCATGCAGAGTTTTTTAAGCAGAACTAGGTCCAGGGAGGGTGGGGAACAGAGGTACCTTAAGTAGGTGTGCTTTATAATAACCCTGGAGCTTAGTGCAAAGGAGGAAACGTAGTTGGGTGAGGGGACCAGGTAGAGGGTTGCAGGAGTGGAGACTAAGAGCCAGGTTGAGAGGCTATTATAAGAGTGAGGCATTGGTGGTCCAGAGGTGCCTCAGAAGAAATACCTGGCAATCTAATTCCAAAAAATCAGCTATTGAAAACCCTGTGGAGCACAGTTCTAGTCTGACATACACAGGACACCATGAGTCGGAATCAAGTAGAAGACAAGTGGTTTAATACTCACTTGAGGTTCACAGACATGATGCTAAAATACCTTTCTCACTGACTCCTCCACTAGGTTTTAATCCTGTTTCTATCTCATGACACCTGCTCACCCTGAGACCGTAGCGTAAGTGACACATCATTGCCCTTCCCAACCAGTGAGTCTAAGTAGAAGCTCTCCGTGATAGTCTTTCATAGCTCCCTGTTGCTTTCTTTCATAATACTTAACACACTTTGCAACTATTCATCCGTTAATTTACTTACTGTCTTTCATTAGACCATGATTTTCCTTAAAGCAAAGAGATATTTCTATTTTATTTCTCATTGCACCCCAGTATGTGGTTCAGTGCCAAGGGTATGGTGGATGTTCAATGGTATTTGTTGAATGAATGAATGAATTCCTATTTCAGTTCCATTGCCTTTGATGCTTTTGGGTACCTCAAAGACACTGTCTCCATGAGCAGAAATTTGATAGTCAATATTATGTGATTGGAGAGGAAGTGAAAGATGAAAGAAAAATTTAATGGATAAATCTAACTGGATTTAATGTCTAACTAGATAGAGGAGGGAGATGTCGATTCAAATAGCGTGACTAGAAGCTTTCTGTCTTCAATCTCATGCCCTGGAGGACTGATACACCACAGGCAACAGGGCTGTGCTCTACCTTGGCAGTTAAGTTAAAGTGGTAGTCAGATTCAAATTATAAACTCTTCTTTGGGCACTTACTGGGTGCTGCTAAGCACAGTGGGAGGCATTCCAGCTGACAATTCCTTAAATGATACTAGCACTACTAAAGCCAGGTGTTTCAGTGAGGAGCTGGAGGGGAGAAGATGGGTGTTGAATAATAATGCCATTCTAACTTTATTATCCCCAGCATTCCCTCCAGGCTGAATAAAGTATTCCCATTGTTCCTAAAAGCCCAAATATCCTCTTTAAAAATTAATAGAATATCTCACGTGGAGAAGATCAGAGGAAAGACTAGGGGAGAGCTGAGAAATAGCATAGATTGAGGTGGTTTATCACAAGAGACCTGCAGAGTCTGTCCTTACCCCTCATTTTTTATAATCCTAAAAGACAGAGCTTATCTTGCAACAAGAAGGGAGAGCCAGAGAAGGACCAGAGTGACCCCTTTCCCATTAGGTTAAGATTCGGAGGTGTAGCAAAGTCACTGTGTGTCTATCCCTTAATAAAGAGGACCCAGCAGAGCCTTTTCTGAATTCTCTCAATGAAGAGAATGAAGGATTTTCTGCTCTGCTGATGAAGTCTTCTCTGGGCACAATCAGCTTTCTCGACCGCCCTGCTATTCCTCAAGGATGCTCCAGAAGTGAGTGAGTAGAGATTTACAGAGCCCTTTCCCTGGCTGAGAGTGACTGGGCAAAGGGGCAGTTCCGCTGGTTTTCCATGGCACAGGCAGAAGATCCAAAGCACATGAGAGGCACACTGCACCCCCATCCTATCCCCCCATCCCGAATGCATATTAGGTACCATTCCAACGATGCAGTCATTCAAGACACCAGGTTGTAATGAACAATGCATTTCTCAACCACTTTCTTGCTCTCCTTCTACGTCTCCTACGATTCAGGGTGACCCTCTTAAAATACAAAACCAGGAAAATGAAAATTCTCAAGAAAATTCCCTAGTCATATTTCTAATTACTAGCTATTCACAAAGAGTATATGGTAAAAGGTTATTATTTTTAAAACAATATATTCACAAGTAGCATTTAAAATTGTGCATTCCTATACTAAATATAAGAGATTGAAAGCAAGTTTGTCCAAAGTATTCCAATATGTCAATAAATGATAAAGGCAAAACCATTCACAAAAGGTGTAATTTAGCAAATAATTGTAATAATAATCATCTTCGATTTTTCACAGATAGATATGTATATTATTGTTATCGTTGTTAGGTGTCATAAAGTCATTTCCAACTCATAGTGGCCCTATGTACAACAGAATGAAACACTGCCCGGTCCCGCACCATCCTGACAATCCTTGTTATGCTTGAGCCTATTGTTGCAGCCACTGTGTTAATCCATCTCAGTGAGGGTCTTCCTCATTTTTGCTGATCCTCTACTTTAACAAGCATAATGTCCTTCTCCAGAGAATGGACCCTCCTTATAACCTGTCCAAAGTACGTTGAGATGAAGTCTCATCATCTTTGCTTCTAAGGAGCATTCTGGCTGTACTTCTTCCAAGACGGATTTGTTCATTCTTCTGAGACTCCACGGTATATTCAGTATTATTCACCAGCACCGTAATTCAAATGTACCAATTCTTCTTTGGTTTTCCTTATTCATGGCCAAGCTTTCCCATGCATATGAGGAGATTGAAAATACTAAGGCTAGAGACAGGTGCACCTGAGTCATCAAAGTAACATCTTTGCTTTCTAACACCTTAAAGAGGTCTTTTGCAGCACATTTACCCAATGCAATATGTCATTTGATTTCTTGATGCTGCTTCAATGGGTGTTGATTGTGGATCCAGGTAAAATGAAATCCTTGACAACATCAATATTTTCTCCATTTATCATGATGTTGCTTATTGGTCCAGTTGTTAGTGTTTTTGTCTTCTTCACGTGGAGGTATAATCTATACTGACGACTGTGGTCTGTGATCTTTATCAGTAAGTGCTTCAAGTCCTCTTCACTTTCAGCAAGCATACTGAGGTTGTTAATGAGTCTTCCTCCAGTCCTGATGCCACATTCTTCTTCATATAGTCCAGCTTCTCAGATTATTTTCTCAGCATACAGATTAAATAGGTATGGTGAAAGAATACAACCCTGGCACACACTTTCCTGGTTTTAACCACACAGTATACCCATGTTCTATTCAAATGACTGCCTCTTGGTCTATGTACAGGTTCTGCATGAGAGCAGTTAACTGTTCTGGAATTCCCATTCTTCACAATGTGATCCACAAATGCCTTGTGTAATCAATAAAACACAAGTAAACATTTTTCTGGTGTTCTTTGCTTTCAGCCAAGATCAATCTAACATCAACAATGGTATCCCTCGTTCCACATCCTCTTCTGAATCTGGTTTGAATTTCTGGCAGTTCCCTGTGGATGTACTGCCGCAACCACTTTTGAATGATCTTCAGCAAACTTTTACTTGCATGTGATATTAATGATATTGTTCTATCATTTCCACATTCTGGTGGATTACCTTTCTTTGGAATGAGCATGGATATGTATCTCTTCCAGTAGGTTGGCCAGGTAGCTGTTTTCCAAATTTCTTGGCATAGACAAGTGAGGGCTTCCAGCTTTGCATCCGTTTGTTGAAACATCTCAATTGGTATTAGGTCAATTCCTGAAGCCTTGTTTTTCACTAATGTCTTCAGTGCAGCTTGGACTTCTTCCTTCAGTACCATGGTTCTTGATCATATATTGCCTCCTGAAATGGTTGAACATCAACCAATTCTTTTTGGTATAGTGACTCTGTGTATTCCTTCTATCTTTTTTTGATGCTTCCTGTGTTGTTCAATATTTTGCCCATAGAACCCTTTAATATTGCAACTGGAGGCTTGGATTTTTTCTTCAGTTCTTTCAGCTTGAGAAATGTTGAGCATATTCTTCCCTTTTGGTTTTCTAACTCCAGGTCTTTGCATATTTCATTATAATACTTTGTTTTGTCTTCTTGAGCCACCGTTTGAAATCTATTCAGTTCTTTTATTTCATAATTTCTTCCATTCATTTTAGCTACTCTAAGTTCAAGAGCCATTTTCAGAGTCTTTCCTGACGTCCATTTTGGTCTTTTCTGTGTTTCCTGTTTTTTAAATGACTTTTTGCTTTCTTCATGTATAATGTCCTTGATGTCATCCCACAACTCGTCTGGTCTGGTCATTAGTATTCAGTCTGTCAAATCTATTCTTGAGATGGTCTCTATATTCAGGTGGCGTATACTCAAGGTCGTACTTTGGCTCTTGTGGACTTGTTTTAATTTTCTTCAGCTTCAACTTGAATTTGCATATGAGCAATTGATGGTCTGTTCCACAGTTGGCCCCTGGTCTTGCTCTTATTGATGATATTGAGCTTCTCTATTGTCTCTTTCCATAGATGTACCCAGTTTGATTCCTGTGTATTCCATTTGGCAAGGTCCACATGTGTAGTCACCATTTATGTTGTTAAAAAAAGGTATTTGCCATGAATAAGTTGTTAGTCTTGTGAAATTCTATCATGCAATTTCCAGTGCTGTTTCTATCACTAAGGCCATATTTTTCAACTACTGATCCTTCTTTGTTTCCAACTTTCACACCAATAATTATCAATGCATCTTGATTGTTTGATCAATTTCAGACTGCAGATATTTGTAAAATTTTTCAATTTCTTCATCTTAGTAAATTAGTACATTAAGTGGTTGGTGGGTAAAATTGAATAATAGTCGTTTTAACTGGTCTTCCTTGAAGGCATGTGGATATTATCCTATCACTGACATCATTGTACTTCAGGATAGATCTTGAATTTTTTTTTTTACAATGAATGCGATGCCATTCCTGTTCAATTTGTCATTCCCAGCATAGTAGGCCATAGGATTGTCTGATTCAAAATGGCCAATACGAATCCATTTCCTCTCACTAATGCCTAGTATATCTATCTTCAAGCATTGCACTTCATTTCTGACGACTTCCAATTTTCCTAGATTCATATTTTGTACATTCTACGTTCCTATTATTAATGTATATTTGCAGCTGTTTCTTCTCATTTTGAGTCATGCCACATCAGCAAATGAAGGTCTTGAAAGCTTTACTCCATTCACATCATTAAGGTCTACTCTACTTTGAGGAAGCAACTCTTCCCCAGTCATATTTTGAGTGCCTTCCAACCTGAGGACCTCATCTCCCAATGCTATATCAGACAATATTCTTCTGCTATTCATAAGATTTATGCTGGCCAATTTTTTTTTAGAAGTAGATCTCCAGATCCTCCTTCCTAGTCTGTCTTAGTCTGCAAGCTCCACTGAAACCTGTCCTCTGTGGGTGACCCTTCTGGTATGTGAAATACTGGTGGCACAGCTTCCAGAATCACAGCAAAATGCAAGCCACCACCGTACGACAAACTGACAGACGAGTGGTAGGGATATGTATGTACTATGACTATAGTATATTTAGCAAACAGCAGTTTTCCCTATCTCCACACTGTAATAAATCATACACAATTATATGAATTCAGCACAAAACAAAGAGATAGTGTACCAAAAAAGATATATGACATCCAATTTTATTGGATAGCTTAGCTTAAATCACTACTGCTTTCAAAGTAAAATTCCTGATGCTAAATCTGAAGGTCAAACAAAAATCCCCTGAATGTATCAGATTTGAAATACCTTATAATAATAAGAATAAATCACATATCTGGACTAGACAAGCCAATATAGAGTCTGTTGTGCAGGAATATATGAATTTATGAGATAAATATCAGAAAAAAAAACTTTTAATGAGCGAGATATTAAATCTGCCTAGTAATAATTTCAAGATTTTCACTGTCTCTACAAGGTAAATGCTAACGTAGCTACTGATTATCCCTAGTACTTACAAAGTGATAACAGATAATCCTAATAGGATTTGAATTTAAGTAGCTGTGATTTCTCTTTTCTTCCATCTCTGTGAAGTGGAAATTCTGTAGGCACCAATAGAACAGACACACTGACTGACTTAAGGCATGCCCTGATGATCAGCATACAACATACAACTCCTCTGAGACCAGGTCATAGCATGGAGCTAGGGCTGGATCAGGCACAATAAATTACACAAAAACCTGAATAATAATGCTGCCCACTTTGTTATAAGATTTTCTCAAAAACAGATCCCTAATTAGGTCTTTCAGGTCAAATTATTAGAAGACACAATAGCCAACGGGCCTAGGACACTAGAACACTGCTGGCCCCCTGGATTATTGCTCTAATTACTGAAAAAATCTAGAAGATTCCATGTATTTAATTACTAACATACATTTTTGCTAAATCATTGTCACCTTATCATATTTGTATGTACTGTGTATATCTGTACGTACATATATGTGCACTTTGTGTGTATGTATTTAATCAACTGTTATTTCTCCAGTGCTTACCATATACTAGCTATATTACTAGGGACCTAGGATAAATTTCTGCATTTCTAATATACTCCCTATTAATGACAATGCTGCTGCCATTTGAGTAGTGGAGGATGCAGACGTTAAATCACAGAAATAATTCCATACTTAGATTTATGATAAACTCATTGCCATCGAGTCAATTCCAACTCATAGCAACCTTATAGGACAGAGAAGAACTGCCCCATAGGGTTTCCAAGGAGCGGCTGGTGGATTTGAACTGCCGACCTTTTGGTTAGCAGCCAAGCTCTTAACCACTGTACCACCAGGACGATAAGGGCTATGAAAAAAAAGCACAGGGAACCATGAGATCAAATAAAGTGGAGGGACCTGATATGTACCTCAGGATGAGGGGAAGGGAAAATTAAGCTAAAAGTTGAAAGATGGTGGGAATATGGCAGACTAAATTATTGAGACCAATGTTAGTGGATGCTACATACACCCTCAGTGTCTGTCTGCTTGAAGATGCTCACCTGACACCAGAGTGTTCACAGCCTATGCTCAGAGACTGCCAGAAGTGCAAAGGCCAAATACTCAAGTGCTCCAGGCTGAGGGGAAGGAGTTCATTAACAAGTAAAGAAGCTTCACCACACCTTAGTGGAGCACACTGAGTTGGGTAGCTGGGTTTCATAGTCTCTCAGAAGGCCCCCAAAAGAGTTGGGCCCTAGTCACACACAGCTGTAACCCTTGTATTAACTTTGGCTTTTCTCTCTTCCCTGCCTGACATCACTACTCTTTTCCAGTGCCTGCAAGGGCTCACCTCCAAACAATTACTTTCACACAAATCTTTGTCTCAGAGTCTGCTTTTAGGGGAGCCCAAATTAAGAAACTAACCCTCTTGGTGAGGACAACAAAGAATGCTGAAATCATGTACATATACATACATACACACATGACTATGTGTGTATCAGGTCAAAATCTAAAGGGAAGGAAGAACTCAAGAAACGTAAACCAAGTACTGTACTGAGGCTGCTTTTGCCCTTGGGTATTTGTCAATCCTAGTGAGCTTGAACTTGTGTTTTGATGTCCTCATGGGGAGAAAGGAAAAAGTATGTAAGTCCAACCTCACCCAGCAAGATTCTCATAGCATTAAGCTAAGCTACATCCTCAAGGTCAGGGTGTAAACCTGCCCCTCCCAATCCCACAGGAAGTTGTCTTGGGGTTGAGCAGAGCAGGAAGGAAATGTCCCAAAGAAGTTGTAACTATAAGCTAGCTTTATTCTCTTTTCTGACTTGGATGGTGGCTGCATGTGTGTTTGGCAAACTGTACATGAGTGTTTTAGGCACTTTTCTATATGTACATTATGTTTCAAATTTTTTTTAATCTAATTTTTAAAAATCTATAGAACAAGAGAGGAACATTTTAGGCAAAAGGACTTTATGTAAGAAGCTAGGTGTCTTGGAGGAACAGAGAGGGGGCCAGTGTGCTTGGAACAGAATGAACTATGTATGGGTAGAGCGCGAGATTCATTTACATATTCATTTACTCATTCGACAAGTACTCCTTTTTTTTTTTACAGAACTTAAACTGAGTGGGAGACAGGCAGAAACAATCAAACAAATAAATGAATAAGATAATTTCCGAGAGCAGTAACTGTTATAAAGACAGCAAAATAAGTTGATGTCATAGAAAGAGACTGGGGGTAGAAGGTAGTTGGTGGGGTAGTGGAGATTGAACTACCTGGGAAGACCTCACTGAGGAAATGGCAATTGAGCTGAGACCAGAAGGGCAAGAAGATAAAGCTGGAAAGGGACATAGGAGCCAGGGTCTCATAGAAATCATTAAGGATTTTGAGCTTTAACTTAGGGGCAATGAAAAGCCATTAAAGGGATTTAAACATAAGAGATACATAATCAGACTAAAGTATTTAAAATATCCTGATAACTCCATGAAAAGTAAATTCCACGGGGCCCAGAATGATACAGGCAAATCAGTTAAGACATAGGTGAGATATGATGATGTCTGACTAGGATGAGCAAAGTGGAGACACAGAACCAGATCTATTCAAGTTATACTTGTAGACTTAGAACTGAACACTCCTTGCATTGACTTGTGGTTCAGACTCTGCCCTCTAAGCCTGGCTAATCACTGAATCCTATCTTTTTGACTTCAGTGATTGGGCCAATGGCAGGCAAATGATTTAAGTTGGGTCAACCTGAATTCTTTATTGAGATTTTCCTAATGGAGCTGGAAGAGAAGGCTCTCTTTCTTTAGAAGAATGTTATAAGTGTGTGACATGAGAAGTGCTGGTGGTCTTGTTCAAGAGTATTTGGAGAAAGTCTGCAGGAAGCAGGAGAGAATGCAGCCATGCAGAGAGAAGAGAGAGGGAGATAAACTGAGACAAGTCCTGGTATGATAGAATCTTTTGGCTGTCATGGTTTTGGAAATACTCCATTTAACTAACTATGGGAGCAACCCCAGGATTTTTCCCAGTTACACGAATCATATAATTCCCTTCTGCATTGAAGTAGTTTGAGTTGGGTTTCTGTCAACAGAAAAAACCTGACCAGCATAGGAGGTGAGGGAGCTGGAAGTGAGCATCTTAGGGGATACAAGTAACATTTACTAAAATGACGAAGGCAAGATTAGAAGCAGGCTCCAGAGGGAAGAATCAAAGTCCTGCTTGGGAAATGAGAATTTGAAATATCTATGAGATATCCAAGTAGAAATATTAAGTAGGTGATGGATTTATGAATTTAGAGCTCAGTGAGGAAGAATGGATGTAAGTTTGGGCATTACTGGCAGAGAGGCAGTATCCAAAACTGTAGGATGCTATGAGACAAGATTACCTGGGAGAGAAAATATCCACTGGAAAGAGAAGAGGACCCAGGAATAAGCTATTAAGAATTCCAAGACCTGATACCATATCAAATGCCAGACTTGAACATAGGCGAAGGTTTGCAATCTGCAACACTCCCTGCCACCCGCCCCCTCACCCCCATAAACTGGTTCTGGAGGCAGTTTTGGAAAAAAAAATATGAGAAGTAGGATAAACATTATTTCTACTTTAGAAATCATTAGGCATTTGGACTACAAGAAGGCTTTTATGCACATGAGTCATTCCTCCATTATTTCTTGTTTATAAACTAGGCAATGGGGAAGTAGTGGCCCCCTGGGAATAATTTTTGCTATTACCTCCAGGGTACATGGAATATGATCAGCACTGCCTATGCTAGAGAAGTTTGAATGAACAGAGAGAAGTCTGAATGAAGGAGCTTAAAGTTCAATGTTTTTTAAAGTTTCTTATTTTCTACACTTGATCCTGTTGTTTGCTAACCCAGAAGAGTCATTACTGTTGTGACATAAATTTATGAAATGACTGATTACATATAAATATATGCAGACGTCTTAAATACAACACCATCAAAAAGAAGTCTTTATTCATGTGGTGTGTATGAATTGGTTAGGTTATCAGTCTATACGAGTGAAGAAGAGTCAAATCACACATCCTGATTAGAACATGTATGTAATGAAGTTGTGTTTTCAGCAAATGAAGTCACCCGATTTTATCATTCAGTAAGCACTTCGTGGACACCTATGACATTGAATTTTAATTTTTTTCAATAAAAATATAGAAATATTGATCATTTTACTAAGGTCCAATCCAGTTAAAAAGCGATAGATATGGTTCCTCATGATTCTCAGCCTCTATAGTTTAGCTCTGAATGCTATGTTCTCTTAATGGAATGTTGTCTGCTTTTTCAATTTTCCCTAATGTATTTCAGTATATCTTACATGAACTCAGGAAAATGCTAAGATATAGGTTTCTTTTTCTTTCAACAATGACAGGATTTATTCCGTAAGGATCAACAACTTCATAAGTTTATGATATTACTTGAGATGTCATTAGTGAAGATTTTATCCTTTTCCATCTTTAATTTTTCCTGATAATGGAAAATCTTGGACTAAATTTACTTTTTCTTGTATGTTCTCTACAGTTCTTTGGGTGGCCTTGTGTCAATGAATGAACAAATAAATATCATACATGATTCTTATAAATAATGCACAGATTGTCTCTGAAAAGAGTGATAACAAAGGGAAAATACTTAATTTAGTTATTGTGCTTTTTCAGATTAATAATTAAGCAATACTGTGCTGCAGAAGAATGTGGAAATTAAAGGAAAATATATTGAAAGCATTTTTTTAAAATGTAACTAACATCTTGGTTTTATTTTTGATTTATATTTTGGAACTCAGCTGCTCAGAATTAGATTAATTATAATTCTTGGTTCATGGCATTCTTTCACCATTTGTCCAGGCATGGACACATGTGTTTATTTTGTTAATTACTTATTTATTTTCAATAATGAAATAATCACCCACAAATCCCCTATTCCAAACAAAAGCTAAGACTCTAACAGCAGTCACATCAAACCCTCTGGCTCTCCCACTGGTTCACCCCCTCTTCCCTCCCACCCAAGGGACCCATCACCCAGAATCTTATGTTCATCATCCCCTTTCGTATTGTTTTATTGTAACTATTTATTTTCCTTAAAAGTACGTAGATACATACTGAGTAGTTTTTTAACTTCATAAAAAGAATGTCAGTCTCTGTATAATCTTCTGGGATTTACATTTGTCTCTTAACATTATATTGCTAAGATTCATTTGTATTGTTACTTGTGGCTGTATTTCATTCATTTTGATTGTTATGTAATATTCCATTGAGTAAATATACCACAGTTTATTCATCTACCACCTGTTGTTTGGCATTTGGATTGACTCTGGATGTTTGTTAATATGAACAGTGCTGCTATAAACATCCTTTCACATATCTCCTGTTGTACATGTGCAAGAGCTTCTCTTGAGTATATACCTAGGCATAGAAACATGAGGTTATAGAATATGTAAATATTCAATTTTAGGAAAAAGTGGCAAGCTTTTCCAAAGTGATTGTTCTCATCTGTAACATAAAACAACCTGTAGATACACCCTGATATTATCAGATTTTAAACAATATGCAATCCAGTGGAGGTAAAATAGTATCTCCTTATGATCTTGATAAAAGATATTAAAAAAAAAACTTTCCAGACTTTTCAGGTATACTGTTACATTTCAATGAATTACTTCATACGGCCCTTCTAGCCGCGGTCTTCGTGACTCACACACAATGACTGAGTGGGACTATGCAACTAAGGTATATGGAACCTGTGATAGTTGGGGTTATGTACCAGCTTGGCTAGGCCATGATTCCCAGTATTGTGTGGTCGTCCTCCATTTTACGTGTTGTGGATCCTGACTTTTATATGTTGATGAGGCAGGATTGGTATAACGTGTGTCTTGGGTTCCAGCCTTGCAGGAGGGTGTGATTCGAGCCCCACCCTTACTCAAGTTGCCCCCTTATCTGGGGTGTGGTCTGCATCTAAGATTCATATGTATGTCGTGGTGAGGCTCGCTCTCTCTGCATCTGGATTCCGCATCCGCATCCGTTTGTGATCAATTGACCTCCCTGCTGTCTGACCTGCCCATTCAGGGATTTGCAGGTCTCCGCAGCCCCTTGGGTGGCAGTCTATTATGTGCCCTGATTCACCAGTTTCTGCAGCCTTGTGTGCCAGCAGCCTGTGGTCTGAACTGCAGTTTGGGTTCTTCAGCTCCTGCAGGTGGGTCAGGAGAAGTCTACATCTGACCTACAAATTCGGGACTTGCCAGCCTCCACAACCATATGAGCCATTTCCTTTATATGGTTCCTGTGTTCTGTGAGATATTGCAGTGAATTAGGGAACCCAAAGACAGGAGGGAGAGTGCTGAGGGGACAGGGAGTAGTCAATTTTAGAGACAAAGTAGTGGTATAGCAGCTTGGAAAAGTTGGACATTTGGGACATCTTTAACCTCTGCCTCACAGGAACCAGCTTTGTGCTGATCTTTGTAAAAGAAACTATTTGTTTAACTGTACATTTCAAAATATATTAATGGTATGTAAAGCAATATGAAGTAATTAATTACAAAATGATATATGCCCTACTTTGAGCTAATTTTTTTCTAACTCTTTTTCTCTTGCATCACTCCAGGCATGGCCAGAACCATGATATATAATCATTAGAGCCACTCTCTCCTTCTCTGCTAATATCCTACCTCCCTAGGCAGAATGCCAGCGAGTGAGATCATATATTTACTACAAGCTTTCCAGTCATTTATTCCTTCTTACTCTAGAAACTTCACCTTACCAAGTGATTTTAAAAGTATCTATGAGATTTCCATTGGCTACTTAAGTTTTTTTTAAGGTTTTATTAAAATATATATTGCTACATAAACACATTTGTAAACATACAGTAATAAGACTGAAAGGTATATAGAGCTGCCCCATGTGATTAAGTATTGTTAAAATCCATTCAATTTAGATTTTTGGATTTTCATGTTCCTTTCTCACAAGGCATTAAGTAACTTAATTTAAATGTAAAGACATGTTTAAGGTGATTCTCAAGTAACCTGAAATGAAGGACTAATGAATGCCCTTTAAACTGGGAAGCAGTAACAGTAGGAGAGAAATTCTTCTGCAAAACTCCACTGTCAGCAAAAGCAAGGTAAGTGTGATGATGATTCATGGTGTTTGCTGTTGTTTGTTTAACTTCATAACGTTTTGAGTAGGAAAAGCAGAGCAAGAGTAATGGTAAGAATGAGGTGGGAGCATACCCCATAACGATGTGATCCTGAAGCCTTCCTTCCCATCCGTCATTAACCTGAACATTCCACTTCAGTACACCAAAGTGTACTGAGTTTAAAAGTGTGGTATGAATTATTCATGGAATGGTAACTTTTATTCTGATTATAGATATTTAAAAGCATCATACATCTTTAAAAGTGCTTATGTGGAACTCTTTATGTACTTCTGATTACAATGTATTTGGTCATTGTGAGGCAAGGAATATAGATAATACATTTGTTAAAATGATGTAGAATTGTCTAGGTTGCTAACAAGAAAATTCTTTTCTAAACAGTGAAGTCTTTAATCTTTCCTTCCTTTACTCATCTTTAATTCCTCCCCATTTCCAACTGAGTTGATGTGCTTATATTAAAACAAAACACCCACTAAACTCTGAAGAAATTGACTCACTGTAATGGATTGAATTGTGTCCCCCTAAAATATATGTCATAAATCCTAACCTCTATGCCTGTGGTATCACCACTTGTTTGTCAGGTTTTTGTACTGTGGTGGCTTGTGTGTTGCTGTGATGCTAGAAGTTATTCCACTGGTATTTCAGATTTCAAGATCTCTCCTGAAGTACAGCACTGTCAGTGATAGGGTAATATCCATACACCTACAAGGAAGACAACTTAATATGAATACTATTCACATTTACACACCAACCACTGATGCCAAAGATGAACAAATAGAAGATTTTTACAAACTTCTGTAGCCTTAAATTGATCAAACATACAATCAAGATGCACTGATAATTACTGCTGATTGGAATGCAAAAGTTGGAAACAAAGACAATCAATAATTGGAAAATATGGCCTTGGTAATACAAATGACACCAGAGATTGCATGATAGAATTTTGTAAGACCAGCGACTTAATTCATTGCAAATACCTTTTTTCAACAACATAAACAATGACTATGTATGTGGACCTCATTGGATGGAACACACAGGAATCAAATTGACTACATCTGTGGAAAGAGACAATAGAAAAGCTCAATATCATCAATCAGAACAAGATCAGGGGCCAACTGTGGAACAGACCACCAATTGCTCATATGCAAATTCAAGTTGAAGCTAAAGAAAATTAAAACAAGTCCACAAGAGCCAAAGTACAACCTTGAGTATATGCCACCTGAATATACAGAACATCTCAAGAATAGATTTGGTACATTGAACACTAATGACCGAAGACTAGATGAGTTGTGGGATGACATCAAGGACATCATACATGAAGAAAGCAAGAGGTCATTTAAAAAAAAAAACAGGAAAGAAAGAAAAGACCAAAATGGATGTCAGAAAAGACTCTGAAACTTGCTCTTAAATGTAGAGTGGCTAAAATGAATGGAAGAAATGATGAAGTAAAAGAGCAGAACAAAAGATTTCAAAGGGTGCCTCAAGAAGACAAAGTAAAGTATTATAATGAAATGTGCAAAAAGCTGGAATTAGGAAACCAAAAGGGAAGAACATGTTCAGCATTTCTCAAGATGAAAGAACTGAAGAAAAAATTCAAGCCTCAAGTTGCAACACTGAAGGATTCTATGGGCAAAATATTGAACAATGCAGGAAGCATAAAAAGGACATGGAGTCACTGGACCAAAAAGAATTGGCTGATGTTCAACCATGTCAGGAGGTAGCATATGATCAAGAACCAATGGAACTGAAGGAAGAAGTCCAAGCTGCACTGAAGGCATTGGCAAAAACAAGGCTCCAGGAATTGACTGAATACCAGTTGAGATGTTTCAACAAACGGATGCAACTCTGGAAGCGTTCACTTTTCTCTGCCAAGAAATTGGGAAAACAGTTACCTGGCCACCCAGTTGAAAGAGATCCATATTTGTGCCCATTCTCAACAAAGGTGATCCAACAGAATGTGAAAATTATCAAAAAATACCATTAATATCACACACAAGTAAAATCTTGCTGAAAATCATTCAAAAACAGTTGCAGTGGTAATTGACAGGGAACTGCCAGAAATTCAAGCTGGATTCAAAAGAGGAGATGGAACAAAGGATCTCATTGCTGACGTCAGATGGATCTTGGCTGAAAGCAGAGGATACCAGAAAGTTGTTTATCTGTTTTATTGGCTATGCAAAGGCATTCGACAGGGTGGATCATAAAAAATTATGGATAACATTGTGAAGAATGGGAATTCCAGAATAGTTAACTGTACTCAAGCAGAATGTGTACATAGACCAAGAGGCAGTCGTTCAAATAGAACAAGGGGATACTGTGTGGTTTAAAGTCAGGAAAGTTGTGTGTCAGGGTTGCGTCCTTTCACCATACTTGTCCAATCTATATGCTGAGCAAATAATCTGAGAAGCTGGACTATATGAAGAAAACTTTGGCAACAGGATTGGAGGAAGACTCATTTAACAACCTATGATATGCAGATGACACAACCTTGCCTGCTGAAAGAGAAGAGGACTTGAAGCACTTACTGATGAAGATCAAAGACTAGAGCCTTCAGTATGGATTACACTTCAACATAAAAAAATTAAAAAGTCCTCACAACTGGACTACCAAGCAACATCATGATAAATGGAGGAAAGACTGAAGTTGTCAAGGATTTCATTTTACTTGGATCCACAATCAATGCCCATGGAAGCAGCAGTCAAGAAATCAAATGACGTATTGCGTGGGGAAAATCTACTGCAAAAGACCTCTTTAAAGTGTTACAAAGCAAAGATATCACTTTGAGGACCAAGGTGTGTCTGACCCAAGCCATGGTATTTTTGATCCCCTTATACACACGAGAACACTGGACAATGAAAAAGGAAGACCAAGGAAGAATTGACACATTTGAATTATGGTGTTGGCAAACAATACTGAATATACCATGGACTGCCAGAAGATCGAACAAATCTGTCTTGGAAGAATAGCCAGAATGCTCCTTAGAAGTGAAGATGGTGAGACTTTGTCTCACTTGATTTGGAAATGTTATCAGGAGGTACCAATCCTGGAGAAGAACATCATGCTTGTTAAAGCAGAGGGTAAGCAAAAAAGAGGGAGACCTTGTATGAGATGGACAGACTCAGTGGCTGCAACAACAGGCCCAAACATAGCAACTATTGTGAGGATGGTGCAGGATCACGCAGTGTTTCATTCTGTTGTATGTGAGGTTGCTATGAGCCGGAACTGACTTCACAGCACCTAACAGCAACATGCCTGTGGTTATAATCCTATTTGGGAACAGTTTTTGTTGGTTATGTTAATGAGCAGGATTAGTGTAGGGTGTATCTTGAGATAATCTCTTTTGAGATATAAAGAGATTAAACAAGCAAGCTAGAAGCATAGATGAGGAAAGAGATATGCCAAGCAGAAGCTCATGAGAGTCAGGGACCGTCCTCCAGAGCCAACAGAAAGAGAAAGACTTCCCCTAGAAATGGCACCTGAATTCAGATATCTAGCATCCTAAATTGTGAGAAAGTAAATTTCTGTTGTTAAAGCCACCCACTTATGGTATTTCTGTTATAGCAGCACTGTATAACTAAGACAGAATTTGTACCAAGAAGTGGGTGTGTTGGTCTAACAAACACCTAAAATGTGCAAGTAGTTTTGGAATTAGGTAATGTGTAGAGGCTGGGAGCGTTTTATGGTGCCTAACAGTAAAAACCTAGAGTGCCTTGGAGAGACTGTTGGTAGAATTATAGACACTGAATGCAATTTTTGTGAGGGCTCAGAAGGAAGTGAGGAAAGCTGTAGAGAATGTCTCTATCATCTTGGAGAATACATATGGCACCAGCAACAGAATGTTGCTAGAAATATGGACATTACATGTGCTTCTGGTGAGGCTTTAAAAGAAAATCATAAATGTATTATTGGACAATGGAGGAAGGATGATGCTTTATATTCAGTGGTAAAGAACATGTTTGAAAGATGTTCAAATGTTTGGTGGAAGGTAGAACTTGTAAGTGATGACTTAGATATCTGGCTGAGGAGAAGTCTAAGCAAGATCTTAAAGGAGCAACATGTTTTGTCCTTGCTGCTTATAGTAAAATATGCGAGGAAAGAGATGGACTTAAAAATGAACTGTCCAAAATGAAAACAAAAATTAAAGAC
This sequence comes from Trichechus manatus latirostris, assembly GCF_000243295.1. Lineage (NCBI taxonomy): Eukaryota > Metazoa > Chordata > Mammalia > Sirenia > Trichechidae > Trichechus > Trichechus manatus. Next base: position 2,392,965 of record NW_004443979.1, read on the forward strand.
TTGGAAAATTCTGTTGTACAAACAAAGGACATATGTCCTAGAATTTTCACCAAGGACATGGCTACACAATTTTTATTAAAGAGATAAAGCCTGTGACTGATGGATCTAACCAACTACCAAAGCAGAAAACCCATCAGCATAGACTGAAAGGGACAGACAAACAACAAAAGGAGAGAACGCTGTCGGACTCTTGAAATTCTGCAGTCAGGAAACAGGTCAAAGGAGGTACATCTGTTGTCCTCCAAAAAAATGAAAGAACCATCCCTTGAGCAGCTCATATATCAGCAGAACTGTTGGAAGAACCACGGGAAGCAGAGCTGTCTTGGTCTCAAAGGGTGGGGCCATGGCCTCTGCGGTGTCAAATGGTAGCGCCACAGCCTCCCAGGTTTCAAAGGGTCAGATCTTCATCAGCTCAGTTCCAGAGTGTGGGGCTGCCATTCTGTTTGGCCAAGAGGAGAGGGCTGCTGCCCAAGGCTGAGGGGGTAGGGCTGCCATGCCCAAAAGGGAGAAGAATGGGGCTTGCCGGGGCTGAGGGAGTGGGGTTGCCATTCAGATGGACTAGGAGAATGGGGCCATCCAAAGCCAAGGAAGCAGAGGTGATGTCCAGTGGGTCGAGAAGGCAGAGCTGAAGCCATGGGCTGAGGGGCCTCCAGCCAGAATCCAGACAGCGTGGCCAACACCTGGAGTCTGAAGGGCAGGGCCATTGCCTAGATGGTCTCAGAGAACAGAGGATTATTTTCAAGCCTTGAGAGCTAATGGAAATTATTCTGATGGGTTTTGGACTTGGTTGGTGCCTGTGATTCCGTCTTTCCCTCCAATTTCTCCCATTTATAATGGAAATGTATACCTTGTGCGTGTACCACCCTTGTATTTTGGAAGCAGATAACCTGTATTCTAGATTTTACAAGTTCACAGATGAAGAGGAATTTTGCCCCAAGATGGAATTTGCCCAAAGTCTCACCCATATTTGATTTAAATGATTCAGAAGATGAGATTTTGGAATTGCAGTTGATTTAAGACTTTTGGGATGATGTGATGGGGTGAATGTGTTTTCCATGTGGCAAGGATATGAATTTTGGGGGACCAAAGGGTGGAATGTTATGGGATTGAATTGTGTCCCCCAAAAGTATATGTTGTAAATCCTAATCTCTACACCTGTGGTTATAATCCCATTTGGGAATGAATTGTGTTTGTAATGTTCATGAGGCAGGATTAGTGTAGGGTGTATTTTGAGTTAACCTCTTTTGAGATATAAAGAGATTAAATAAGCAAGCTAGAAGCAGAGACGGGGAAAGAGAGATGCCAAGCCACATGAAGATCACCCAGGAGCAGAAGCTCAGAAGACCTTCCTCCAGAGCTGACAGAAAGAGGCAGCCTTCCCCTAGAGCTGGCACCCTAAATTCAAACTTCCAGCCTCCTAAACTACGAGAAAATAAATTTCTGTTTGTTAAAGTCACCAACTTGTGGTATCTCTGTATTAGCAGCACTAGATAAATAAGAACCTCACCCGTCTTTCAAAGTTCAGGGTTTTTTTTTTTCTTTCTTTTTTTTACAGTATACAATATGCATTATAATGTAATGAATATTTTAATTCCTAAGAATGTTGAACTCTAGTATTCCTAAATGGGGATTTTTACAACTTACTACTATAAATATTGGCAATCATAGGGAGAAATATTAAAATACTACAAGGATAATATCACATATAGAGAGGCTATTCTCAAAAATTAATAAGGTCATGAACTCATTTATATATAATATAAACTATAAACTCGAAGAAGTTTTGAACCAATATATGTCCCTAAAAATTAAGGTCTATGGTCATTATTTTTCAGTTAGGCTTAACGGGGATTCTGGAGGGAAATACATTTCCTTTCTTGAATGAACCAATATCCAATATCTGCCATTTCAAAGAGAAAGAAATGGAAGTGAAAAATAAACTTTTGAGGGAGTTCCAGCAAAATGGTGCTCTAGGCAGAGGCACCATGCCGTCCCTCCACAGCAAAGATCCGAAAAACTAAGCCAAACACAGAATACAACAATCCTGAAACCCTAAAACATCAAATGAAGAGATAAAGAACTCAGCCAAGCACCAAATGGACTGAGAAAACTGACAGAGAATG
>NW_004443979.1:2403227-2410302 GCF_000243295.1 Trichechus manatus latirostris
ATGTCATAAAACAACATGTGTACTACTGTTTCATGAGAAACTATTTGTTCTGTAAGCCTTCACCTGAAGTACAATAAAATATAAAATATAAAAAAGAAAAAGAAAAAGAAACTTTTAAGGTAGGACTATCAAAAGAACAGAATTTCCCATTTAAAATACTCAAGGAAACTAAATTCTTTGACTAGCAGTTAGCACTAGCAAGCTTGAGTCTCCTTCGACAGAACAGAGAAGCAGAACTCAGGCCAGTGGTTAAATAGTGCTGCCTTCAGTGGCAAAAGAAAATGTTTAGATTTCTCACAAGATTTTTTTCCCTCCAAGTCGCAGGCCTGCAGAAGACTAGAGCCGTCTATCAATTGTTCTGAGAGCAACTCCACCACTGGGGAGACAAACAATTGGTGGGTGTGGGCTGTCAGTCGACTATAAGCAAGTTTGTTTTCTTCAAACTTCCTGCCAGTGTTCACCAACAGGTTCTGGGATCTGAGGTCCTGAAACTGCCTCCATGAAGCCCTAGGGGTGGAGGTGGCGGCGTTGGGACTATACACTTCATCTCGGTGGAGACTTTCTTTTCTTCCTGCTCTAAGCAGGGTGTTTGACCTTGTAGTCTATTGAGTTCCCTGTGACCAGGCTCCAGCTGTATTACTGACCCCTGAATAAATCAGGGCTGTGCAAGGCCTGGCAGACCTCCGGACACATTTCCTGTTCGGGCCTAAGCGAAGCTGTTGGCGGCCCCGGACCCTGGTGGGGATTCTTGGCCTTGAGGGCCGGCAGGAGCGAGGGCGGAGTGAAGCTAGCTGTAAGGGGCGGTGACGACGCTCTAGAGACAACTCCGCGCCTTCTGGAGGGACAGACCCCAGTAGGGCCCAGTTGTGGGCGCGGGGCCTCCGAGATGAGGCCAGCGTTCGCCCTGTGCCTCCTCTGGCAGGCGCTCTGTCCCGGACCCGGTCGTGGCGAGCACCCCACCGCTGATCGCGCCAGCTGCTCGGCCTCGGGGGCCTGCTACAGCCTGCACCACGCTACCATCCAACGACTGGCGGCGGAGGAGGCCTGCAGCCTGCGCGGCGGGGCGCTCAGCACTGTGCGCGGAGGCCCGGAGCTCCGCGCCGTGCTCGCGCTCCTGCGGGCCGGCCCGGGGCCTGGAGGGGGCTCCAAAGACCTTCACTTCTGGGTCGCGCTGGAGCGCAAGAAGTCCCACTGCACCCAGGCGAACGAGCCGCTGCGGGGTTTCTCCTGGCTGTCCCCCGACGGCGGGGGCTCGGAAAGCGAGACGCTGCAGTGGGTTGAGGAGCCCCAACGCTCCTGCACTGCGCGGAGATGCGCAGGCCTTCAGGCCACCGGGGGAGTCGAGCCGGCAGGCTGGAAGGAGATGCGATGCCACCTGCGCGCCGACGGCTACTTATGCAAATACCAGTTTGAGGGCTTGTGTCCCGCGCCGCGTCCCGGCGCCGCCTCCAACTTGACCTACCGCGCGCCCTTCCAGCTGTACAGCGCCGCGCTGGACTTCAGCCCCCCGGGGACTGAGGTGAGTGCGCTCTGCCCCGGGCAGCTCTCCGTCTCGGCCAGCTGCATCGTAGACGAGGTCGGTATGCACTGGGACCGGTTACACTCTGGAGGCGTGCTCTGCCCCTGCCCCGGAAGGTACCTCCGTGCTGGCAAATGCGCTGAGCTCCCTAACTGCCTAGACGATTTAGGAGGCTTTACCTGCGAGTGTGCTGCGGGTTTCGAATTGAGTAAGGACGGCCGCTCTTGTGTGACCGATGGGGAAGGACAGCCGACCCCTGAGGAGACTAAGGAGGTCACTAGGCGTCCGCAGATCACTGCGGCCAGCCCCATGCCAAGGATAACAGGGTCGCCCACGGGCCACGAGAAACCAGGAGAGATACCCCTTGTCTCTGAACGAGGCAGTTCAGCAACATCTATTCCCCAGATTCCTCGGTGGGGAGCACAGAGCACGATGTCCACCCTTCAGACGTCCCCTCAAGCCAAGTCAGAAGACACCATCGCTCCTTCAGGAAGCTTAATTCCCAAGTTTAACTCCACGTCTTCCTCTGCCACTCCCCAGATTTTTGACTCCTCCTCCACTGTAGTCTTCATATTTGTAGGCATAGCGGTTGTGGTGTTGGTGATCTTGACCATGACAGTTCTGGGGCTTTTCAAACTCTGCTTCCATAAGAGCTCTCCCTCCAGCCCCAGGAAAGCACCTTTGGCCACGCCAGGAGTCGAGAGTGATGCTGAGGCCGCTGCTTCGCACTCCAGTTCTGCACCTTGCCGTGGTCTGCGGGACAGGCCGGAGGGCGCCTCGCTGGCGGGGTCTTCTCTTGGCTCTGGAGAGTTGTAGGGACACAGGTGACAGTGGGCACTTCTCGTAAGCAGAGCTTTCCGCTTTCAGTGAAAAAGAAAAAAGGAGAAAAGGAACTTCTATGTGGTACCGACGATTCCTAAAGAAATTCCTATTCGTTTAAATTTTCCTCTTCTCCACTGAGAAGCTAAATCTGACCTGAACACTTCTTCCTGGAAGGATTGGTCAGAGATGGAAGTGCCTTAGGGCGGTACTGTGGGGGAGGGCTGCGAGGAGAGGTATTTCTTGTTTATTCTGGGGAGTTTGGAGAAGTGATTGAACTTTTCAAGACAGTGGAAGTAAATAAAAAGCTAAATACATTTTTAAAAATTTTATTTTTACCAAAATGGAAGCAAACTTTCTGTGGGCATTGTTCAGGCTGGGAGGATATTGGTTTGAAATTCCCAGGCAAATAATAAAGGATTGTTGATAATCCAGACTTAAATGTCATTGGCTTCCTCATGAGGTAATTCTAGGAATAGCAGCTGAGGGGCATGCTCAACATAACAAGAGTGCATCCTGCTTTTAGATTGAGGGAAAAATCTTTAAATCCTTGTAATAAGGAAAGAGATCTTTAGAAACGAGTAACTTTTTCCTGGGCTCTTTTATTCTTTGCTTTCAAAGTCACTGCTACTTGTTTGCTCTGCTATAAATCCAAACTGTTGCCAGAGTTGCTGGCTCTAGAAGAAAATTGTAGTTGATCACCAAATCAAGTGTTCACTGTGTGTCCTTGCCCAAGAAAACAAATGATTTGTGTTTTGCCCTTCCAGTGTTTGTGTTCTCCAGTGTAATGACCTCCCCAAGCAAATAGCTCTCTCCTAAACATCAGGATGCTGATCCTCACTTCCAATTATGTCGATGTTAATTCTCAATTGAAACATTAAGTATTGATTTGAAATCTTCTGGGTGCATTAAAGCAAAAGTAAGCTGGATTTCCTCCAAAATTACTAGACTCTTGTGCACTTTTTAATCCATGGAAAAACTTGCGTACCAAACCATTTCCTCTTCACCTCAATAAAATTGCGTGTAGAGGCAACAATTTAATCCATCTTGGAATGATTACAATTTAACAAGAGGCTGCATGGGCAAAGACAGGGTAAACAGCTTTCCATAAGAAGTGAAGGTGTAAGAAATAAATGATAAATGAAAATATCTATCATCTAGTTATGACTTGGGGTATTAGAAGGTAATCTAAATGAAGAAGTGGTATGAAAAAATAATTAAGGCATAATAATAATCACTATTTAGTAGAATCAGTTCCCTAGAAAATATTTCACTTCTGTAACTTTTTTTTTTATTAGTATGCCAAGACTTTGAAAATAAGTATGTGTGGGGTGGTACATGGATAAAGATAGAGAACAAGCTTAGTAACTGGGAAGAAAGGAAACAGGAAGAAATTTAAACCATATTTTCACAGAATCATTTTGATGTTCTTGAGTGTACAATCTATACAACGGAGAGTAGACTTAATACTAGTAAATGACCAAATAATATCCTCCTGGAAAAGTGAACCGCTCAATACATATTCTAGTACCAAATTTTTGGTATTATAACATTAAAGCAATACACCGATAGGTAATTTGCTTCATATATCACATATGTTTCTGATAGTTACATTTAAATAAAATTACAAATGAATTAGAATTAACAACATTTGAAGGAATTTTAAATATCATCATTTCAGAAGTGAAACTAAAAATCAGGTAAGTTAAATGACTTGCTTAAAGTCCCCCAGCTTGTCAGAGTATATCTCAGTTCACCTCCATCTTGGTGTCATGACCTTCCCCTTTGCTACATGACCTCTCAGAAGAGAAAGGTAACTATTTGAATAGGTTCTCTATGAGTCAGAATTGACTGAATGGCAGTGGGTTTATTTGAATAGGATGTATGGTGTTTTCTTCCGTTGCTTGAAAGATAGCTTCATCTGTAACTGAACTGAATTGTAATATATATGTATGTAAATATATACAATGTATGTGTATATATATATACTTTTTCTTAAAGTTGGGTGCCCCTGTATTATTGTTACAATACAGCAGAGCATGCATCATTAACTAATGGAACGTGCCACAGGTGGCATTGTAGATCATTTACTTTATTCTTCTGGTTAACCCATACAATCAGGCCCCTCGCCTTGCTTTCATCCAAATCCAAGGGTATATAACAATTTTTTTCTCTAAGTTTTTATAGCATTAATTTACATATAAAGAAACTTTTCTCTAGAAGTTTTTTAAACTTGTTTAGGGCCATGAACCCCTTTGAAAATCTGGGTGGATCTCGGTTGGCTAAACAGTCTTCCCAGTGGAAAAATAGTCTTCATTCCTGAGGTAAAGATCTAAAAAAGTTCTAAAGAAAATGTACTTCACCCCAGAGAAGATTAGTTGCATCAACTAATAATTTTGCATTATTTAAAGAAATAATTGTCAGATATTTTACACTAGTAGAAAAAAATGTATTTTCTGTCCCCTTTTTCCCTTATCCTCTTCCTCAGCTTTTTTACATGACCTGGACAACTCACAGACATAAGAAAGGAATCAGGGTCTTACTCACACCTGCTTTGGACTTTCTTGGCTAGTAACCAAGAAGATTGGGGCACGAAGTGGAAGGAATGGTTGCAGAAGAAAAGTTTGATGAAGCATGATTGGGTTCACTGCCTTCTGCCAGCACTCTAGGGACTGCGAGCAGCCACGGTGGTTGTTCTAACTGAACAGTCAGCACTTTAGAGCTTAAGACAGATCAGAGCAGAGGTTTGGGGCTTTCAGACTTTCCCCTTAAAATAGATCCTCTCAGATAGACTGAAAACCATCTTCTTTGACCCATGGTTTAACAAATAAGGTCTTTGTCTTTTCAGATGCTGGTTTTATACGGGCTGCTGAGAACAAACAAAAAACAACCAACAAGAATCCTAAAAATGTGTTGATAGAAAACTAGTAAGTCAAATAAGAAGTTACGGGAAAACTGAGGTTTTTGTTGTGTTCGAGTTAGTCATTTTACCAACCCTTGTTTCCAAACAAACAACCAAATAAAAATCCTAGTGGGAAATTCTGGACGTGGCTGTTTGGTTAAAATGTCTATAGATTCCTGGACAAGGAGTCCCTTGGTTGCTTCTATAAAAAAGATGTGTTGAATTATCAGATTCCCATTTATGACTAGGTAACCTACTTCAGATTTCAAGACATAGGGTAACAACCTCAAATTTTGACAAGGCCTAAAACCTCCAGCTAGAACTCAGTAACCTTCCATTATAACACGTTTGATTAAGGGCATTAATAGAATAAAGACAAACATTTTTCTTGCAGTATTGCCCAAAACCTATTTAGAACGATCCTAATTGTATCAACTAAACACTTCAATTGCCATCTACCCATTTTTTTTTTTATTGTACTTTAAATGAAGGTTTACAGAGCAAATAGTTTCTCATTAAACAGTACACATATTGTTTTATGACATTGGTTAACAACCCCATGACATGTCAACACTCTCCCTTCTCAACCTTGGAGGACCTTTTTTTTTGTGAAAATATACATAGCCAAAGTTACACGATTTCAAAACTTTCTGCATGTACAATTCAGTGACATGGATTACATTATTCCAGTTGTGCTGCTATTCTCACTATCCTTTTCCAAATTATTCCATCACCATTATCTTCAACTCACTGCCCCCTGGGCTTCCCATCAAACCTTTTGAGTTGCTGTTGTCAATTTGATCTCACATAGATAATTCTTTTTTCTTTTTTTTGTACCTTAGATGAAAGTTTGCAGAACAAACAGTTTCTCATTAAACAGTTAGTACAGATATTGCCCTATGATGATGGTTAACAACCCCACGACATGTCAACACTGTCCCTTCTCAACCTTGGGTTCCCTATCACCAGCTTTCCTGTCCCCTCATGCCTTCTAGTCCTTGTCCCTGGACAGCTGTGCCTCATTAGTCCCATTTTGTTTTATGAGGCTGTCCAATCCCTGGCTGAACAGTGAACTTCGGGAGTGATTTTACCACTGAGCTAAAAGGGTGTTCAGGGACCATACTGTCAGGGTTTCTCCAGTCTGTCAGGCCAGTAAATCTGATCTTTTTTTTGTGAGTTACAGTTTTGCTCTACATTCTTTTCTGGCTCTGTCGAGGACTCTGTGTTGTGATCCTGGTCAGAGCAGTCAGTGGTGGTAGCCAGGCACCATCTAGCTGTACTGGACTCAGTCTGGTGGAGGTCATGGTAGCTGTGGTCCATTAGTCCGTTGGACTAATCTTTTCTTTGTATCTTGTCTTCATTCTCCCTTGCTCCAGAAGTGTTGAGACCAGTGGAGTATCTTAGATGGCCACTCACAGGCTTTTAAGACCCCAGACGCTGCTCACCACGGTAGAATGTAGAACATTGTCTTTATAAACTGTGTTATGCCAATTGAGCTAGATGTGCCCTGAGACCATGGTCCCCACAGCCCTCCGCCCAGTAATTCAGTCCCTCAGGGAGTTTGGATGTGTCTATGGAGCTTCCATGACCTTTCCATGTACAAGTTGTGCTGGCTTCCCCAGTACTGTGTATGCTTACCCTTCACCAAAGTTACCACTTATCTATTGTCTATTTAGTTCCCCCCCATCCCTCATAACCAACAAAGATTGTTTCTTTTTGTGTGTAAACTTTTACGAGTTTTTACAGTAGAGGTCTCATACAATATTTGTCCTTTTGTGATTGACTTATTTCACTCAGCATAATGTCTTCCAGTTTCATCCATGTTATGAGATGCT
>NW_004443979.1:2410473-2451483 GCF_000243295.1 Trichechus manatus latirostris
AACTCTTGGATAGCTCTGACTATTAGAGATTTGAATTCCCTATCAGTTAGGTCTAGTGCCTTTTCTTCTACTGGAAAGTCATCTGGTGTTTTATTTTGGACACCTACTGGAACCATCCTGTCCTGTTTTTGTAAATTTTTTTATATTGTCTGCTGTATTCAGGGCATTCAGTGGTTATTTTGCTTGTTTATTGATTGTAGATTTGTTTTGTCCTGCTTTTTTGTTTTATTTGGTTATGTCTGAGCAGGTGGGCTTTGCATTCTTTGTTGTTTGCTTGTCTGTGGGCATGATACTTTTCACCTCCTTCTCCAATGGGCAGCATCGGTCACTCAGGTATGGCACAGCAGGGCAGGTGCAGCTGAAGGGGAGTTGCTGGGATGGGTTGTTTGTGGCACATGCCAGGGCTGATAGTGTGGACTGGGAATCAGTGCTGCTCGGGAGTGTGATGTTCAGTGCACAGTGCAGGTAAGCAGGAAGGAGGAGGTAGATCATGATGTGTTGATCTAAGATGGGTATGGGAAAGATGAGAGAGAGGAGAGAGAAACAGGAGCCAAAAACATACACACAAGCAAAAAAGAGTGCTAAAGGAGCTTCTATTGGAGTGGAGAGATGAGAGACTGAGAAATGGGGAAAAACAAAAATGAAAAGAAAAAGAAAAAGGGTTAAAGAAAAACATGAATAAGTCAAGAGACTGGAAATTAAGAAAGACAAAAAGGTAATAAAAGAGAGAAGAAAACAAAACAAAGAAACAAAAAAAAAAACAAGAATAAAGAAATGCCCCTAGGGATATCCCTATGCAACTGCACAGAGTAAGGGAGTAGCTTCCATGCCGCGTGGTACTGCCCTGCTAGAAGGGGCTTCCAAGCCGAGAAAAGAAAAAGAAAACAAACAAACAAATCAAAACAGAACAAATCAGAACAAACAAACAAAAAGGCCCTGGGGGTCCCACCAGCATGGTGGCACAGGCCTGGAAGCAGTTTCACAGTTGAGCGGTGTTTTGTGGCCTTTCAGGAAGAAGCAAAGATGGGGCACAGAGCCAGGTATTTGAGAGAAAGGAGGAAGAGGTGTGAGAGTTAAGGAAGAAATCTAAAGAAGTGGGAAAAAGCAACACCAGCAGCCAACAAAAGGCACTCAGGGAGCTGGCCAGTGTGGGTGGGTGGAATCCAAGCGACACCGGAGTGAAGCTGGTGCTTCCCGGCCAAGAGACTGTGGCCACGGGGAGCAGAGGAGGCTAAGTGGGGGTGAAGAGGGGTGGGGGTTGGGAAAGCCTATATCGCTGGTTACTGGTTGTTCTGTCTCCTGCTGGAAGCTCCGTGAAGCTGCTTTCTCATACCCCCTGTTCACTCATCTCCAATAGGTTTCCAAGGTGGCGGATCCGTGCTGCAGTAGCTGATAGGGGACCTCTGCATGTATCTCTCCTCGCTCTGTGTTCTCGGTCAGTTTTTTATTCCATTCAGTGCTTGGCTGAGTTCTTTATCTCTTCATTTGATGCTTAGGGTTTCAAGATTGACATGTGACTCTGTTTGACTTAGTTTTTCTGATCTTTGCTGCAGAGGGATAGCGTGGTGTTTCTGACTATAGTGTCATGTTACCCAGAAGTACCATCTACCCATTTTTAAAAACAACTTTTTATTTCCTCAATATTGCAGACCTCTCAGTTTGTTAAATATCCCTAAACACTTTTATGCTAACATTCTTTAAAAATTAAGAAAGAGAAGTAAGTGGTGGTGGTCTTCGGCTCCAAATGCCCTATGTGAAGAATAAATAGGTTTCCACTCAGTTACTCTCCTATTGTTCCCTATTATTTTTCCTTGTAAGTAGATCAGACAAAAATCACAGGAAATGATTTGTTTTCATCTTTGATTTCCTGACACATAGCAACTGAAGACCAAGCTACATAGACTTGCCTTTGATTTGTGGTTATTCTTCCCTACAGTTTTGATTCTATGTCAGAATCAGACCTGCCAAGCATGGTTTCTTAAGAGCCAATTTGAAGTTGGGATCATGTCTTCCTCAGTATTACTTCTCCACTATCACCTCTTCCTTATTCCTCTAGACTTTTTGATGTTCATTCCTTTCTTGTTTAAAACCCTCTTGCCACTACGTTCATATAATAGCCTCCTATTCACTCATTTTCTTACAATGAAGTCTTGGAACCTGGGTTACAGTCTTTCTGTTCATCCCATATCTTGCCATCATCTTGCACAATCTCAGACTCCTCATGGATGACTTCCCCAACACCTATGCATTTCAGTTCCTCTACCTCTTCACTTTCAATGACCTTCTCTGCTCCATTTCAGCCATCCCCTCCAACAGCCACACCCTAGCCTTTCAGATGATTCTGAAACTGCTCCGGATCTGAAATCACAAACTCAGACATTTGTGTGGGTACATCTGTGTGTGTGTGTGTGTGTGTGTGTGTGTGTGCAGGAAGTAAGGAACGTGTACTTTAATGATTTTACCACTGATTAGAGTTAAACCATTATTGTTCGAACTTTGACATTCTTTTCTTACAGTAATTAACGTTGATGTGAATGGTAGCCTGACATGGTGTCTTTATTTTTCTATTCTTTTTTTGAAACAATTTAAAGTTTACAGAAAAGTTGAAAGTATAGTAAAAATAACTTTCTTTCTGAATCATTTGGGAGTAAATTGCCAACCTAATGCCCCATCACCCATGAATACTTCAGTGATTACTTCCTACCAACAAGGACATTCTCCATGCATTTATCAAAATCAGGAAATATAACATTCTTATATTACTGTCTTCTAACCCTTAGAACTCTTTCAAGTTTTTCTAGCTGTAATAATAATGCCCTTTATACCAAAAGATCCAGTACAGAATCATAGGTTTATTTCCTTTTAATAACAGCTGTATTAAGATATAATTTACATACCATAAAATTTGCCCTTTTACGGCATACAGTTCAGTTGCTTTTAATATATTCACAGAATTGCATAATAATCACTGCTGTCTAATTTTAGAATATTTTACCACTCCAAAAAGAAATCCTGTACCCATTAGCTGTCACTTCTCATTGTCTCCTCTCCCCAGCTCTTGACAACCGCTGATCTACTTTCTGTCTATTTCTCTCTTCAGTTCTGCTAGTTTTTGTTTCATGTTTTTTGGGGATTTGTTGTTAGGTGACTGTACCTTTATAATTGTTATACCTTTCTAATAGTTGACCCTCATCATCATGAAATGTCCATCTTTATCTCTAGTAATATTTTTGTTTTAAAGTATTGTGTCTGATATTAGTATAGCCACTCCAGTTCTCTTATGGTTGTTGTTTGCATAGTATATCTTTTTAGATCCTTTACCTCCAACTTATTTGTGACTTTGAATCTAAAGTGTATTTCATGTAGACAGTATATAGTTGAACCATTTTTTAAAACCATTTTCTAATCTCTGCCTTTTGATTAGAGTGTTTAACCCATTACATATGATATAATTACTGATAAGGTAACATTTACACCTGTCACCACCCATCTGTCAGTTTGTTGTGCTGTGTTAACTTGCCTGTTGCTATGATTCTGGAAGCTATGCCACTGGTATCTCAAATACCAGCAGGGTTGCTACTGGTGTACAGATATCAGTGGAGCCAAAGACTAAGACAGACTAGGAAGAAAGGCCTTGAAATCCATTTCTGGAAAATAGCCAGTGAAAACACCATGGATCACAGAATGTTGTCTAAGACTTTGACTCAGTTACTTTGGATACATCGTCAGGAGAGATGGATCACTGGAGAAAGTTACCATGTTTAGTAAAGCGGAGGGCCAGTAAAAAGAAGGGAAACAATGAGATGGATTGGCACAATGGCCTCCACAATGGACTCAAACATAGAAATGATCTTGAAGATGGCGCTGAACCAGGCAACATTTCATGCTGTTATACATGGGATTGCCATGAGTCAGAGCTAACTCAGTGGTAACTAACCACAATAACAACTACAACATTTCACTATTTCCTTTCTGTATGTCTTATACCTTTTTTGTTACTCTATTCCTCCATTTCTGTTTTCTTTTGTGTTAAATCTATATTTTCTAGAGCACCATTTTAATTCCCTTGTTGTTTCTTTTGGAAACCCTGGTGGTGTAGTGGTTAAGAGCTACAGCTGCTAACCAAAAGGTCAGCAGTTTGATTCCACCAGCCGCTCCTTAGAAACCGTATGGGGCAGTTCTACTCTGTCCTATAGGGTCCTATGAGTCGGAATCAACTCAATGGCAACGGGTTTTCGTTGTTTCTTTTACTTTTTTAAAAGGAGTTATTTTCTAAGTGGTTGTGAAGGCATTTGACTATGTACATCATAATAAATTATGGATAATATTACAAAGAATGCAAATTCCAGAACACTTTAATTGTGCTCAGGTGGAATCTATACATAAATCAAGAGAGAGTTGTTCAAACCGAGCAAGGGATACTTTGCAGTTTAAAACTGGAAGTGGTGTTTGGCAGAGTTGGAAATTTTCACCTTATATATTCAATCTGTATGTTGAACAAATAATCTGAGAAGCCAGACTATAAAAAAAATTAACACAGCATCAGATTTGGAGGAAGATTCTTTAACAACCTGTGATATGCAGATAATATAACCTTTCTTGCCTAAAATTAAGATGACTTGAAGCGCTTACTGATGAAGGTCAATGACCAAAGCATTCCATATGGGTTATAACTGAATGTGAATAAAATAAAAATTCTCACAACTGGATTAATAAAAACATCATGATAATCTGATAAAAAATTGAAGTTGTCGAGGATTTCATCCCGCTTGGATCATCAGTCAGCGCCCATGGAAGCAGCAGTCTAGAAATCAAATGGCATGTTGCACTGGGAAAATCTGCTGCACAAGACCTCTTTAAAGTTCTAAAAATCAAAGATGTCACTTTGATTACTAAGCTATGCCTGGTCCAAACCATGGCCTTTTCAATCACCTCATATGTATATGAAAGCTGGACAATGAAAAAAGAAGACAAAAGAATTGATGTGTTTGAATTGTGGTGTTGGAAGAATATTGAATATACCATGGGCTTCCAGAATGATGAATAAATCAGTCTTAAGAAATACAAATGGAATGCTCCTTAGAAACGAGGATGGCAAAACTTTGTCTTGCTTACTTTGGACATGTCATCAGGAAAGGCCAATCCCTAGAAAAGGACATCATGTTAGTAAAGGCTCAGTAAGAATGAGGGAAAACTTTAGTGAGATCGAGTGACACAATAGTCACAACAATGGGCTCAAACATACCAAAGATCATGAAGATGGAGCATTACTGGGCAACGTTTCATTCTGTTATACACGAGGTTGCCATGAGTCACTGCTGACTCGAGGGCAACTAACAACAACAGGGTTTGTTTCCTCATTCAGGTTAGGCATCTTTGGCAGGAATATTACAGAAGTGATGCTTTTTTTCCCTTGCTTTCTAGAAGCAGACATATGATTTTAATTTATCCAATCATTTGTGACGTTAACTTTTATCACTTGATTAAGGTATGTCTTCCAGGCCTCTCCACTACAAATTCTTCCTTTGTCATTAATAAGTATTTTGTTGGCTAGTACTTTGAAACTGTGTGAATATTCTGCTCCTTATGAAACTTTCAATATTTTCACTTATTTATATCAGTATAGCTTCATGAATCTCTATTTTATTCAATAAGTTACTATCATTATTTATTTTGATATTCAAATTATGTCATATTTGACCAGTGGAATCCCCTCCAAGTTGTCTCCTGTGTCCTTTTGACTGGTCACCAACATTCTTTAAGTATTTCTTTGCTTTCTGGCACAAGATGGTACAGACTCATTCTGTACTTTAAAAATATATACGTATTTATTTTGTTGTTATTGTTGAGAATATACACAGCAAAACATACACCAATTCAACAGTTTCTACATGGACAATTCAGTGACCTTGATTACGTTCTTCAAGTTATACAACATTCTCACCCTCCTTTTCTGAGCTGTTCCTTCCTCATTAACATAAAATCACTGACCCCTAAGATGCTATTTAATCTTTCGAATTACTGTTGTCATATATATATATAATTCTTAAAAGAGCATAATGCTCAAGGCAGACATTTTTACTAGTTAAGCTAAACAGTTGTTTGGTTTTAAAAAGACTTCAGGGGATACTTTTGGTTTAAGGATTAAAGATCATCTCAGGGCAATAGTTTCAGGGGTTGATCCAGTCTTTGTGGCTCCAGAAAGTCTGGGGTCTGTGAGAATTTGAAATTCTATTTTTCATTTTACACCTTTTGATCAGCATTCCTCTACAGAGTTTTTTTTTTTTTTTTTTTAAGTTTTATTGTGTTTTAGGTGAAAGCTTACACGACAAATTAGGTTTTCATTCAAAAATTTATATACAAATTATTTTGTGACATTGGTTTCAATCCTTGTAATGTGTTAGCACTCTCCCCTTTCCCTTTATATGTGTCCATTTGTCCAGGTTTCCTGTCCCTTCCTGCCTTCTCCTCTTTACTTTTGGGCATGCGTTGCCTGTTTGGTCTTGTATACTTGATTGAACTAAGAAGCATGTTCCTCACGTGTGTCGTTGTTTTTTTATAGGCCTGTCTAATCTTTGGCTGAAAGGTGGACTTCGGGAGTGGCTTCAGTTCTGAGTTAGCAGGGTGTCCAAGGGCCATAGTCTCGGAGGTCCCTCCAGTCTCTGTCAGACCAGTAATTCTGGCCTTTTTTTGTGATTTTGAATTTTGTTCTACATTTTTTCTCCTGTCTTGAACCCTCTATTATGATCCCTGTCACAGTGGTTGTTGGTAGTGGCTGGGCACCATCTAGCTCTTCTGGGCTCAGGCTGGTGGAGGCTGTGGTTCATGTGGTTCATTAGTCCTTTGGATTGATATTTTCCTTGTGTCCTTGGTTTTCTTTATTCTTCTTTGCTCCAAACATGATGGGACCAATAAATGTATTTTAGGTGGCCGCTCGTAAGCTTTTAAGACCCCAGATGCTACTCACCAAAGTGGGATGTAGAACATTTTTTTACTATGTTGTGCCAAATGAACTAGATGTCCCACTAGACCATGGTCCCCAGCCCTCAGTCACAGTAACTAGGTCCCTCAAGATGTTTGTATGTGTCTAGGAAACTTCTATGGCTTTGTACGTTGTCTTTCCTTTTACCAAATTAATACTTTTCTATTATCTAGTTAGTGATTTCTACTCCCCAACCCTCCCCTCCTTCGTAATCATCATTTTTTTTTTTCTGTGTGTAAACCTTTTCTTGGGTTTTTATAATAGTGGTCTCATACAATATTTGTCCTTTTGTGATTGACTTATTTCACTCAGCATAATGCCGTCCAGATTCATTCATGTTGTGAGATGTTTCTTGGATTCATCATTGTTCTTTAATGTTGCATAGTATTCCATTGTGTGTATGTACCATAATTTGTTTATCCATTCATCTGGTGGTAGACACTTAAGTTGTTTCCATCTTTTTGTTATTTTGAAGTGTGCTGCAATGAGCATGCATGTGCATATGTCTATTCCTGTGATGGCTCTTATTTCTCAAGGATGTATTCCTAGAAGTGACATCGCTGGATCGTATGGTATTTCTATTTCTATTTCTTTAAGGAGGTGTCATATCATTTGCCATAATGGTTGTAATATTTTACATTCCTACCAGCAGTGCATAAGAATTCCAATCTCCCCTCAACCTCTCCAACATTTGTTATTCTTTGTGTTTTTGATTAGTTCCAGTAATGTCGGGGTAAAATGATATTCCACTGTAGTTTTGATTTGCATTTCTCTGATGGCTAATGATTGCAAGCATTTATTTCCTCATGTGTTTGTTAGCTACCTGAATGTCTTCTTTGGTGAAGTGTCTGTTCATATCCTTTGCCCATTTTTAAATTGGATTATTTGTCTTTTTGTTATTGAGGTGTTGAAATATTCTATATTCTATATATTGTTCTATATATATTCTATAGATTTTAGAAATTAGAACCTTGTCGGATATGTTGCAGCCAAAAAATTTTTCGCAGTCTTTTTACTCTTCTGGCGAAGTCTTTTGATGAGCGTAAGTGTTTAATTTTTAGGAGTTCCCAGTTATCTAGTTTATCTTCTGGTGTTTGTGCATTGTTTGTTAAGGTTTATACTGTATTTATGCCATGTATAAGGGCCCCTAGCATAGTCCCTGTTTTTTCTTCCATGATCTTTTTTGTTTTAGGTTTTATATTTAGGTCTTCATCTATTTTGAGTTAGTTTTTTGTTTATGGTCTGAGGCATGCATCTGTTTTATTTTTTTACAGATGGACATCCATTTTTTTGCCAGTACCATTTGTTAAAAATACTGTCTTTTCCACATGTAATGGTCTTTGGTCCTTTGTCAAAGATCAGTTGACCATAGGTGGATGGATTTAGGTCTGTGTTCTCATTTATGTTCCATTGGCCTATGTGTCTATCACTGTACCAGTACCAGGCTGTTTTGACTACCATGGCCATATAGTAGGTTTTGAGATCAGATAATGTGAAACCTCCCACTTTGTTCTTTTTCTTCAATAATCCTTTGCTTATCCAGGGCCTCTTTCCTTTCCATATAATGTTGGTAATTAGTTTTTCCATCTCTTTAAAGAATACTGTTGGTAATTGGATTGGGATTGCATTATATCTGTAGATCGCTTTGTGTTGAATTGACATTTTCACAGTGTTGAGTCCATGAGCATGGTATGTTTTTCTATTTATGTAGGTCTCTTTTGGTTTCTTGCAATAGTGTTTTGTAGTTTTCTTTGTTCCTCTATAGAATTCTTGATCAAAATGTTCAGTAATGGTAGCTGGGCACCGTCCAGTTCTTCTGGTCTCATGGGAAAGGTGGCAGTTGTTCACGGAAACAATTAACCACACATTCCATATCCTCTTCCTATTCCTGACTATCTTTCTTCCTCTGTTGCTCCAGGTTAATAGAGAATAATTGTTGTGCCTTGTATGGCTGCTTGCAAGCTCATTTTCTACTTTTCCTGCTCAAGTCTAAAGAGCCCTTTTTAATTTTAGAGAAAAATGGTGATCAGAAACCATGATCTGGGAGCTAGATGTGCTCATTGCTATTGAGTGCTGTTGAGGTATTTTTGTTCCCAGGTCTTCTCAGTGAAGAGAATTAGAAAATATATATATATGTGTGTATGTGTATGTGTGTATGTGTGCACACGTGGGTGCATATACTTATACATGTGTGTACGTATATGCAAACACTTACATCTACCACTTTCTCTATATTTATCTATCCATCTATTTATATTGAAAACCAAGAGTCCACACTGCTATCTCTAGTCACAATCCAACACCACAATGTGCATTCTATTTTTGTCCCTTTTCATTTTTTTAAAATCCCTTCTGTGATACAGAAAAACCTGACTCCCATTGTCTTAATATATTTATTTGATATTTCCCCTGTATATAACTAATATCCTGTTGCCACTGCCCTTCATACCATGTGGTTGCTTTCTTCACCTCACTTGAGCTCCAACATCCTACTCATCTTTCAGGCCCAAGAATGAACAGTACTTTACCTGAAAGGCCTTTCCAGACTCCCCACTCCAGGATAAGGTCTAATGTTTTACATTCTATCACCTCAGTGCCTGACACAGAAGAGATTTTTTTTTTTTTTTTAGTGGATATTTTAATCATCCTGCTTCTTAACTTATATCTCAGATTTCTAATGGTTATTTAGAGGAATTGACTGCATGTTCCTATGCCATCTCAAATACAATGGAAAATGCAACATATCTTACTATAGGCGATTTGGTTTTTGTCATTGCAAACAGAACAGGTCACTAAAAATTAAGTAATTGGAGTATCTATCCAAATTGACTCAACTGCAACTGGGAACTGGGAGAATCTAATCACTGGAAAAAAAAGAAGAAAAAAAAATCTTATGTAAGTTAAAAACAAAATCTTGTTTTTGGTGGGTATTTGCCAAAATGTAAGTGGTCAGATCAAATATTTGCATTTACAGGTCAACTCTTTCAGTTACCTAGAGATATATTTAGCAGCTAATTCACATTGGAGAACACACTGTGAGGTTATACTGCTCAATGTTAAATATTTCACAGGAACATTACTGGTGTTTCTCCTCAGTCAAACTGAGTGATTATTAACCCTTGCCTCATATCAGAAGAATGATCTGTTTGCAAGATGATTGATTGTAGCTTGTTTAGATCACATTCTGATTTGTAAAATTTTTTGATTGTGCATACCCAAATATATAGCATAGAGAATTGTTTTTAATTATATCTGTGTGATATGTTGAAATTTTATGGAAATTTAGAAAATACACAGAGTGTCTTGGTGATCTAGTGCTGCTATAACAGAAATATCACAAGTGGATAGCTTCAACAAACAAAAGTCTATTCTGTCACAGTCTAGGATGCTAGAAATCCAAATTCAGGGTGTCAGTCCAGGGGAAGGCTTTCTCTGTTGGTTCTGGAGGAAGGTCCTTGCCATAAATCTTCCCCTGGACGAGGAGCTTCTCAGTGCAGGAACCCGGGGTCCAAAGGACGAGCTCTGCTCCCACTGTGCTGCTTTCTTGGTGGTATGAGGTCCCCAACTCCCTGCTCACTTCCCTTTCCTTTTATCTCTTGTAAGATAAAAGGTGATGCAGGCCACACCCCAGGGAAACTCCCTTTACATTGGATCAGGAATGTGACCTAAGTAAGGCTGTTACATCCCACCTTAATCCGCTTTAACATAATCTAATCATACCTTGTTAACCACAGGCAGAGATTGGGATTTACAACACATAGGATAATTACATCAATCACAAAATGGAGGATAACCACACAATACTGGGAATCATGGCCTAACCAAGTTGACACATATTTTTGGGGGACACAATTCAATCCATAACAATTCAATCCATAACACAGAGTAAAGATGAAATAAACCATTTTATTAAAATATTTTGTTTTATTTATTTTTGGTGTAACAGTATTTTTGTTCTCTATAATAATATTGTTTCATTTAAAATGATTGAAAATGCTTTATTATAATTTTTAACAATTTTATTGAAGTATAATTGACATAAATGACTGCACATTTTAAAAGGATACAATTTGATTAGTTTTGAAATTTATATAAACCAGTATAACCATCACCACAGGTAAAATAATAGGAAGATGTATCACCTTTAAAGTTTCCTCATTCCGCTTTGTAAGCTTTCCCTCCCACACTGTACCACTCCCAAGTCAATGGGCAACACTTGACTTGATCTGCCTTCTGTAACAAAATATTGTTGTTGTTTTTTTTTTTAGAATTTTATTTAAATGGAATCATACAGTATGTATTTATTATCTTTCTGGCTTCTACTCAGCACAATGATTTTGAGAGTCATTCATGTTTTTTATGTCCATTCTTATTATCATTTTTAGACAGGCATGCCACAATTTGTTTATTCACATGTTGATGGGCATTTGGATTTTTTCAGTGTGGTATTAAAAACAAAACAACTATGAATATCTGTATATAAATCTTTGTATGGACATATGCTTTGATTTATTTTGAGAAAATATCTAGGTGTGGAATTGCTGGGTCATATGGTGACTTTCTGAGAAACTACCAAACTGTTTTCCAAACTGGTTGAACCATTTGACATTCCCAGCTGCATTTTATGACAGTACCAGTTACTCCAGATCCTTGCAACACTTGGTATGGTTAAGCTTTTTAATTTTAGATATTCTAACAAGTGTGTATAGTATTTCATTGAGGTTTTAATTTGCATTTACCTAATGAATAATGACGTTGAACATATTTTCACGTGGTAATTTGTCTTCTGTATATTTTCTTTGGTGAACTGTGCAAATCTTTTGACCATTTGTTTATGGGGTCATTGATTTTTTCTTATTATTGAGTTTGAGTTCTTTATATATTCTGTATATAGATCTTTTATCAGATATATGAATTGCAAATATATTTCCCAGTCTGTGAGTTGTTTTTTTATTCTCTTACCAGTGTCTTTTGAAGCATGAAAAGTTTTTAAATGTTGTGAAGTCCAATTTATCTTTTTCTTTTTCTTTTATAAGTCATGTTTTTATAATTATTTCCTGGAAATATTTGTCTAACCTAGTTTTTAGGATATAGGTCCTGCATATCTTTTGTCAAAAATATTCCTAAGTATTTAATTTTTAAAACTATTTTAAATATATATTTGTATGATTTAGAATCTTGGTTTTCAATTGTACATTGCTAGTATATAGAAATATGATTGATTTTTTGTATTGATCTTATATCCTGAAACCTTGCTAAACTCATTTGTTAGTTCTTGAAATTTTTTTGTTAGATTCTTTGGGATTTTCTACATAGATAATCATGTTGTCTATGAACAGGGACAGTTTTTTATTTCCTTCATTTTTAAATTCTTTTTCTTGCCTAATTTCACTGACTAGGACTTCAGGTATAATGCTGAATGGGAACGTGGTGAGTGGATATCTGTGCCTTGTTCCCAATCTTAAGGAAAAGTATTGCATTTTTCACTATTAGGTATGGGGTTAACTATGGGTCTTTTTAATAGAATGACCTTAATCAGGCTGAGAAAATTCTCTCTTATTCATATTTTGCTAAAAGTTGTTTTCAGGAATGAATCTTGGATTTTGTCAAATACTTTTCTTCATCTATTGACATAATCATGTGGTTTTTATTTTTTACTGTATAAATATAATAAGTTACATTGATTAATTTTCTGATGTTAAACCAATCTTGCATTTCTGGGATATACCAACTCGGTCGTGATGTATATCATTATTGTATATTGTCAGATTTGATTTGCTTAAATGTTGTTGAGAATACTTGCATCTATATTCATGAGGGATATTGATCTATAGTTTTCTTATAATGCCTTTGTATGGTTTTGGTATAAAAGTAACGTTGGCCTCATGGAATAAGTTGGTAAGTATTTCCTCCTTTTCAATTTTTGGAAGAGTTTGTGTAGAATTGGTATTTTTTCTTCTTTAAATGTTTGGTATTGCACAACTGAAAAATGTAATCAATGTCACTGAATTATACATGTAGAAACTGTTTGAATTAGTGTATGTTTTGCTATGTATAGTCTCAACAACAACAACAGTAAAATAAATAAATACAAATTAAAAAAAAATGTTTGGTAGAATTCACCAATGAAATCATTTAGGCTTAAAGTTTCCTTTGTGGGAAGATTTTAATCTATAAATTCAACTTCTTTGTATAGTGCTCTTCAGGTTATCTATTTCTTCCTGAGACAGTTTTGATAGTTTGTATCTTTCAAGTTATTTGTTCATTTCATCCAAGTTGTTGAATTTATGGGCATAAAGTTGTTCATAATACTCTTTTATTGTCATTTTCATATTTGTAGAATCTATAATGAAAGCACCTTTCTTATTCCCGATACTGGTAATTGTTTCTTCTCTCTTTTTTTCTTGATCAATTTGGCTAGAGATTTGTGAAGTTTATTGATCTCAAAGAAGCAGCTTTTGCTTCTGGTTTTGTTGATTCTCTCTCTCTCTCTTTAGTGTTCTACTTCATTAATTTCTGTCTGATAACTTTTTCCTTCTGTTTACTTTATTTGCTCTTCTTTTTCCAGTTTTTCGTCGAAGAACCTGAGGTCATTGATATAAGAACTTTCCTGAGACTTTCCTATGCTATAAATTAGCTGCATTGCCTGCATCCACATATTTTGATATATTGTGTTTTATTTTCACTCAGTTCAAAATACTTTCTAACTTATCTTTTGACTTATTTTTTGACCTATGGGTTATTTAAAAGTGTGTTAGTTTTGAAATATTTGGGGATTTTCAAGATATCTTTGATTATTCAGGTTATTTTAATTTCTAATTAATTCCATTATGATCAGAGAAAATGAATTATATGACTTGAATTCTTTTAAATTTATTGAGGCTTGTTTATTGGGCCAGAATGTGCTGTATATTGTAAATGTCCTGTGTGCACTTGAAAAGAATTGTATTCTACTGTGGTTGGGTGGAGTATTCTATAAAGATCAACTAGATAAAGTTGACTGATATTGTTGCTCATGTTTTCTATATCCCTAATGACTTTTTTTAACCTATTTGTTCTATTGATTATTGATAGAGGAGTATTGAATATAATTGTGAACTTGTCTATTTCTTCTTGCAATTCTATCAGGGTTTTTTTTTTCATTTATTTTGTTAAATAATTTTCATTACCTTTGATAATGTGAGTGGGCTTCATTTAATCAGTCGAAAGCCTTAAGAGAAAAAACTGAAATTTCCTGAAGAATAGGAATTCTGCCTCAAGACCATTAACACAAATATCCTGCCAGAATTTCCAGCCTGCCTCCTGGTCTATGGATTTTGGACTCAAGACTGCCGGTATCCAGCCTGTTGCCTGACTTTCAAATTTTAAACTTAGTAGCTCCACAATCGCATGAGCCAATTCCTTAAAATACATTCTCTCTGTCTCTGTCTATACATCCTATTGGTTCAATACAGCCCTGGTAATATCCTTTGCTTTGAAATACACTTTGCCTTTTTATTTTATTTTATTTTTTTTAATTAGTGTTAGTATGGTGTCGTAGGCTGGGTTCTGTAGAGAAGCAAAACCAGTGAAGTGTATATGTATGTATATGTATATATAGGGAAAGAGAGAAGGAGAGAGAGACTTAGCTCAAGGAAATGGCTCATGTGGTTCTAAAGGCTGGCAAGTTCCAAGTCTATGGGTCAGGTGTCAGGCTGGAGGCTCTCCTGACTCATATAGCTGCAGGGGCTGACAAACCCAAGATTGGAAGGTAAGATGGCAGGCTGCTGCTGGCTCATAAGCTGTGGAGGCCGACGAATCCCAAGATCATCAGTTAAAACAGCAGACTGCTGGCTCACAGTTTACAAAGGATGATGAATCCCAAGATCAGCAGGCAATACGGCAGGCAGCTGGTTCAAGTCCCAAGAACTGGAGGTCAGATGATAATGAGACAGATGCAGGATCCAGAGCAAGCAAGCAAGCTTTGCCAGCACACCCACATATATATTGGATGCAGGCCACACCCCCGAGGAAACTCCCCTTACAACTGATTGGTTGATCACAGCAGATCACATCATGGAGGATGACTACATCATTACATAACTGCCAAACTACATCATTACATAACTGCCAAACCACTGAGAATCATGGCCCAGGAAGAGACACAACACCTTAACCATCACACATGGTATATATTTTTCCATCCTTTTACTTTTATCTTATTTGTGTCCTTATAAAGTGGATTTCTTGTAGACAGTATATAGTTCATCTTGCTTTTTTATCCAATCTCACTATCTCTGACTTTTAGTTGGAGAACAGAAAATATTTCTGGCCCTGAGTGAAAATATTTTTGAGCACTGTTATTTCTAATCCTTTTCGGATGGTTCTTTCCCTGACCTCCAGGGATCCTTACATGCATGCACGGATCAATAAACAACTGAATACTCATAGAGCTCATCTTATTTTTTTCTCATCTCTCAGGAATTACTATTCGCCATTGCCTAATAGCCAATGTCCTGCAATGCATTGTTTCATATATCTTATTCAATATTTTATTTGTTTCTGGTGGAAGGAAAAATCAAGTCTCTGTTGCGTCATCTTGGCAAGCCAGTGGAAGTTGACTTCATTAAAATTTAAATAATGATATACTGTATTTTTAAGCAAATAACACATGCTTTCTATGTTTGTTTGCCACCCGTGCCCTCCCCCTGCAAGATATTTTTGTAAGCACTGCTAGGCCAATTTTTTTTCACATGTTTCTGTAAGAAAAAAAAAAATTAGCATAGTGTGCTTAGGAAAACAACTCCCAGGGGTGGGGGGCAGTGCGCAGTTGGCAAACAAACGTAGGAGGTGCATGTTATTTGCGTAAAAATACAGTAATGTAATAGGAAAACTTGCTAACAATTATTTTTTACCAGTGCCATCGAGCCAGTTCCTACTCATGGTGGTCCCATGTGTGTCAGAGAAGAACTGTGTTCCATAGGGTTTTCAATGGCTGATGTTTTGGAAGTAGATTTCCAGGCCTTTCTCCAAGGCACCTCTGGGTGGACTTGAACTCCCAACTTTTCTTTTAGCAGCTGAGCATGTTAACTGTTTGCACCACCCAGGGACTCCTGTATGTGTACATATTTGGGTTTTATTAGCTGTAGTTTTAGAAAAAATTGTGCATGCTCTTATACTTGTCTGTAGAGGTAATGATAACTACCTAATAAGATTGTTATGCGAAAACTCATGTAGAGACTTATTACAGTACCTGCAGTAGAGTAAGCACTCGTCAGATGCCCTAGTGACAGATGGAGGAAGTATGCTAAGAGCTGCCTTGATCGTGATATTTATAAGCCACTGAGACCATACACATTCAGGGTTTTAGGAAGTCTTATTAATCTTATTAACACCAGTATCAACTAGCGAATATAATTAAAGAGTTATGAGAACACAGAAAACATGTCTACTGTCTAAATTTTGGGAAAAAACAAACACTTAAATGTATCCTAGGACAGCAAATAAAGCTCATAAACGAAGCACACACTTGTTCTTTTTGCCAAGCACACTAACTTGCCATGTGATATAAGCATGTGATGGGAGATAGCAGTAATGTTCATCATTTGAAAACGAGACGTCTCTTCCCAATTTTCACATTTCTCCCTTTCTGTAATGGCAGAACTGGGTACATATAGTAATGTGCCAATATGTACTAGATGGATGGATGCTTAAATGTGGCAAGAAAACCTGTCTTTCTCAAAACCTTAGATAGAAACATGCCCCCTAAATGGTTCACCTCAAAAGGTAAGTTCTCCCAGGATTAATATGTCTGAGAAGGCAGTAATTGTAGTTTGTTCCCTGGACGAGCCCTAGATGGTCTGACTCCCAGTGCTGTAATGGTGGGCACGTCAACAGTGTTAAGTGTGTCAGTTTGGTGGACCATTATTACCGGCACACCATGCTTAGTTTAAAGTATCTTATTTCCCACTACTCCTTTCTTCAATGCATATGGAAAGCTCTTAAAAATGATAAGCCATCTTAAATTGTTTTGAATTATTTTCATAAGAAGGTTGAGTATAAGTTATAAAGAACAAAACAATCCCAGATTATTCTGACGTGTTGTAATATCCACATAGCACATTTTTATAGACCTGTAATATCCACATAGCAGCTTTTTATAGGCAAAATATATTTACATGTACTATCTTGTTTTATTTATCCTCACAAAATCCCTGTGAAACTGGGGAAGGGATAGATGGGTAAAAAAATCCACATTATCTGCAACAGTGCTCCCAAGCTGGGGCCTACAGAATTACTGAAACCGTTATCATATGCAGCTAAGCAAGGTTTTTTATTTTAACAAGAGCTCCTCTTCCTTGAAAATAGGAAACTAGTGAGTTTTATATGGATTAAAATTTCTACCTTCTTAAGGCTGAGCCACATTTGGCTGAATTTTTTAGGTTTGAAACCAGAATTAAAACTTATTTATGCTTCTCTTGTGTTTGGCAGGTGACTCAAGACATAGGGACCAATGCTAGGAAATCCTTGTCTCGCCTGTTAGCGCCTTCAACTGTTCCCCTTAGTCCATGATTAAAATTTCTTCTTCTCCTCCTTTTTCAAGTCTCAGACTAGGTGAGGGTGGGATGGGGAAGTCAGTATTCCTACTTTTTGGGAGAACAACCCTCTAGCAGCTCTCTGCCCCTTCTCCAGTCTGCCCAATCAGGGCCACAGGCCTAGGACATCTCCTTACAGGGAGATAGCACACTCTGTACTGGGCGTTATGCCTTGTTTGGTGATATCTCCCTGTTAGGGCTCCAAGTGCATTACCTCATTGTTCTGCTTATCTATATATGTCATATGGCACCTGACCAACCCCACTGCTATATCTGTTCCTGGCAGGGAAGAACTGGTGTCCCTGACCCGCAGCATGAAAGGGGTGTGTGTAGCTCACCTTCCAGCATTGGCTATAAGGAATGACCCATAGGTCAGGGCAGGCTGATGCCCACTATTGAAACTGATCTTATTCTGCTACTCTTCATGTAAGTAAATGCTGTTCTATACAGTGCCTCTATGAGTCATGTCTTTATTGGCAACCCCGACACCTACAAGCAGTGGAATGTGTTATATTATTATGCTGTTTGCTAGCCTCCATAGCTTCACTGGAGGTGGTAACAGGTGTCACTTTGACACTACTCCTCCTAAGACTAACCCTTCCACTTATGGTCTTGACATTCTCCTCCCTCATTTGAGACTTTGTCGCATTTTTGCTTTTAATTTTCACTTCTCACTGGTCTTCCCTTTGGGTTACACATCCATTAAGTCTGCCCTATCCTAAACCACCACCACAATAAAAATCTCATTACCTTGCTTTCTGCTTTCCTCTTTATCTCTCTCTTCCTGATGTTCTACCCCAGACTGCTATCAGACTTACCTTCCTAATGCACCACTCTGTCATTCAACTGTGCCACTCCAGAGGTTTCCGGGCTTCCCCATTATGTAAAGTCCACACTCTTTAGCCTGGCTCAGGGTCCTCCAAGACCTTATCAGGTTAGTTCCCACTCCTCATATATTATAAACTTGGCTTTTGACAACCTAAACTACCCACTATTTTACTTTATTTTAGCTGCATGCTTTTAACACATATTTCTTTTACTTGGAATGCCAGTCATTACCAGCTGGCATCCTGAAATCTGTCTCTATTACAAATCCCAGTTTAAATCCTACCTCCTCTAATATATCTTTCCCAGTTAGCCTAAATCCAAACCAATTCTCTGAAATCCCTTATCACTTTATTTGAATCTATCATACTATAGTTACTGGTGTATATTTTTTCAGTCCCTGTACTATATTACATGCTCTTGAAGTCAAGCACTGTGCATTGCACATTTTGTAAAAAAGAAATTGCCTCCACATTGCAATGTTTACTAAATAAATTATAACTAAGCAGAAATGGTAAGAAATTTTTCTAAATTACTATTAAATTTTATACTAAAAAATCAAGTTTCTACAGTTTTAAATACTTTAAAAAATTACTAAAAGCTGTCCTAGATACCTTATACAGTTTTTCAACTTATAATGTATACATATTGGCACTCAGACTAGCATAAAACATAGTTCTTTGATCTGTACCCCTGAAAGTCAACTTTGTGTTAACCCATACCTATATTCCAACATGGTTAAGTACTGAGACACTCTACCTCTCCAGACCATCTCATTTCTTACAATGACATCCATAGTAAGACGTGTAGATAGAATCTGATTCTCTCAATACTCTTCCACTATTGCCTCCCCACCCACCCTGCTTTACATCCTCCCCTCAAAAGATCAGTATCCGATGTTCTGATAGCTCAAAACAGAAAGACTTCTGGACGGAAAGTTATGCTTGCTTGGATGTCATTGTATTTATGCAAATAAGGGTGAGGGCAAGTGTAAGGCAGGCATCAAACCCTAAGCTGAAGCACTCGTCCCTGGGGATGAAATTTCCTAGTAGAAGACCTACCCAACAAGGTGGTCCCCAGTCCCACAGCTGTGATTTGAGGAAAACAGGGGTCCCTGGGCACTCTTGCTTCTTTACTTCAAGGGTCCATGCAACTAGGATTCTCATGGTTCCATCCAGCGACACCAATCCTGACTCTACTATCCAACAAATCTGTGATTCAATGGGTAGAAAAAAAAGGAGAAAATATAAACTAAATAAAAAATAATTTACACATCTGTGGTCTTTTTAACCTCTCCCCAAGGAGATTCTCTTCTTGATACCCTACTTTTATCATTTTTTTCACCATCCTTAATTCCCTTGTTTCTTGAACCCAAAGACACATCCACAGACTGGAATTGGAAGCAGATGAGGAGAATGCTAGAAAAATATTTCCACGCCCCCAAACTGAAGGCAGGTCTCTGCTCTCATTGAGTTTGCCTTTTGGAGTAGGATGCCAGGACTTCAGGTGGTAAGTGAGTTGGGAATGGATCTAAGTGATCAGGGTCAGGCTTTCCTCTCCAAGCCATGGGGCTGTTATCTTCCCAAATGAGTGATTTGCAAATCATCAGCTGACTCAAAATACTTCTTGCTTCTGCAGAACTCTACCTAAACTTTCTAACTTTGAGGAGGCAAAGCTAATAGGACTGAGAGATACAGTTTCTCCTTTGCACTGAATATAATTTTAGAGAATTAGTTGATTTATATGTGTTTAGAGTCTATAGCTCCTTTTATATATAGGTCCTGTGAGAGCAGAGGCCATGTCTGCTTGGTTTTTTTCAATGTTCCCATGTCTAGAGCAGAGTCTGGTATACAAATGTTACTCAGTAAGTACTTATTGAATGAAAGGTAGGTAGTTTCTAACAAAGCTGAGGCTCAGGGCTGGCGGGGGGCACATTTATTGCTCTTTGCTAAATACATATGCATTTGAGTGTATACACACAGAGAGAGAGAGATACACACGCAGATGCACATATCTTTCATGTCTGTAGCTCTATAGAAGTTGTCTTTGTGCCTCTGCTCTGCAGCTCTATGCTTCCCAGACATGCCAGACTTTCTGGGATGCATTCCTTCCACCACTCTTTATACCTTCCACCATCCTCTACCCTAGCCTTCCTGTAGATGATCTGGTATCTTCCTCTCCCTTCTTATACACTGGCATTTACAGATTGGCAGGAGAGAGCCACAAGAGGGCAAAGTGATGTTTACCTTCACATATGCTAGAAAAGATAAAAGCCAAGCAGAGGTCTGTTCAGTTCTGGTATGTCCACAGACTGTGACTCTGAAGGCTACATCTTCATTACCAGCAATATCTGCTGCTGCGTTCCAAACCTCAGCTGCCTGCTTAACACCCCCACATAGATTTCCTCTTGCCACAACAAATACAACATGCTTCAAATTAAACTAATCACAGGTTCCCTTTGTAAAATTTATCTCTTTAATGGTGCAGTTCTCATTCCAGAATTCTAGGACCAAAATCCTCAGTTGCATTTCTTTGACCCATTTTTTCCTTAACCTTTATATTCTATGTCACCAATTTCTATTGATACTCCATTTTAAATGACCATCAGATTTGCCCTTTTCTATCCATGTCCACCACTGGCACCCCATTCTAGTCCTTCATCACCATAGTCTTCACTTAGACTTATTTTTGACTCTAATATTTGTGTCCAAAGCCAATTGATAAACCAATTTAATCTTTCTAAAACCCCCTTTTTTTAAAAAAAAAAGTTTAAGCTCCTTATTTTCCAGCAATTGAGGTATCAAAAATCCACAACGGACTTCTCAAAATCTGGTTCAAACCTACATATTTGTCCAACCTTAATTCCCAAGATTCCTAAAGACACTCCATTACCCCTGACAGGCCATTGCCTCACAGTTCTCCACGATGGAATGTCTCACTTCTTCCCCTGCCAACTCAAATCCTTCATGAGACCTTCCCTGGCTAATCTGACTTGATGGTTAAGGTTGTGGGTCCCTTGGCTGGGCCATGATTCTCAGTGGTTTGGCAGTTATGATGTAGTTTGGCAGCTGTGTAAATGATGTAATCACTTCTGAATGTAATCGCTCTGGATCCTACAGCTGGCTCCTGTTCATCCGACCTTCAGTTCTTGGGACTTGAGCTAGCAGCTTCTCTGCTGATCTTGGGATTTGTTAGCCTCTGCATCCTGTGAGCTAACGACCTGCCAGCTTACCTGCCAATCTTGGGTTCACCAGCCCCTGAAGCTACTTGAGTCAGAATAAGCCTCCAGCCTGACCCATAGATTTGGGACTTTCCAGTCTCAACAATCATATGAGCTATTTCCTTGATATAAATCTCTCTCTCTCTCTACGTATCTGTCTATCTGTCTGTCTACCTGTCTATCTATCTGTCTGTCTATCTGTCTATCTATCTATCTATACGTTTCACAGGTTTTTCTTCTCTAGAAAACCCAGCCTAAGACACTGACTGTCATCAGCCAAACAACAAATACTTATTAAACATCCACTCTGTGCCAGGTCCAGTGATGGGCACAGGAGATAAGGCTGAATCAGAGACTGGTATTACCCCTGTTCCTCATGCATCCTACAATCTACCTTGAGGTTTCCTCCCTCCTCTTGTCTGCCAATAGTGCTCTACCTCTTAGCACTGGATTACAGGTCAACATATTGTTGATTGATTCATATAATGAATCAAGGATTATTTATCCACCATGTAATTTGGGGAGTGCACTATGCCAGGCAGACAGAAGCTGCAAGACCAGGAAGTCAGAGATTATGGAGCCATCATATACCCAGTATGTCTCTAGCATAATGTCTGGAAGGAGGTAGGCAGTTCATAAACCTTTTTAAATCAATGAATCACATAATAGAGGGTTGTAAATATTGAACAGTCAGAATTTAGAGGAGAGAGAATCACTGAGGACAGAGAAGGTTGCAGAAGGCTTTAATTTTGGAGGATGTGTGGGACGTACACAAACTGAGAGGTGGGAGGAGGGCATTCTAAGC
Source organism: Trichechus manatus latirostris (assembly GCF_000243295.1). Lineage (NCBI taxonomy): Eukaryota > Metazoa > Chordata > Mammalia > Sirenia > Trichechidae > Trichechus > Trichechus manatus. Next base: position 2,432,880 of record NW_004443979.1, read on the forward strand.
AAGTGCAACAGTGAGCAAGGAAGTGAGGCAGACTGCTAATAGCCCTTCACCATCTGATCTCCTTTGTATCCACAGTAATGGAGTATAAACAGCTTAGCTACCCTTAAACCAGGTGCATTCATGTGACTATCTTCTCAGAGATAAAATGCGGGCAGAAATAATGTGTACAAATTCCTCATAATCCACTGTGATAGTCAGAACAGGATAGTTTATATTGGGAAATAAACAGCAAAGTATTTTTCTTGCTCACAAAAATATGCTCCAAACGTGGACGAGTCTCTGGGGCACCCATTTTTTATGTGTTGTCTCAGGATTCATGCTGGCGTCCATCTTGCAGCACCTCCACTTCAATGTGTGTATTGCGGTCACCATGGCAAGGGAAGCAAGGAGTGGAGAGTCAAGCACCAGCAATTAAATGGCCATACCTAAGTACAAGGAGTAAGATGTAATTCTCTGTGCACCAACAGAGATGAACTAGATATTGGTAATATTGTTATGTTGATTACTTTTACTTACAATGAAATTGCATAGCACAGTCTTAATCTCTGCTTTCAGAAGACTGAAGCAGATATGTAGCATTGATCAGTCTTTTACCATAAAAAAGAGGACAGCATCCTAGGGGATGATGGAAGCACAAGATGAAAAGAACCTGAGTCCCTGAATGATTCTGTGGAGCACAGTCACCACACCGAGCAAGAACTCCTACCTCCAGACTATTGTGGGAGAGAGAAATAAATTTCTATCATGTTCAAGCCCCTATGTCTTGAGGTCTCCCGGTTTCACTAGCTTAGCCTACACCCCAACTAATATAGGAAGAATGGGGGGGCAATGATATTGAATGGCATTTGGGTTTATGTAAGGGAGTAGTATTGTGGCTTTAGTCCCTGGGTGGTACAAATTGTTAATGCGCTTGGCTGCTAACTGAAAGGTTGAAGCTTCAAGTCCACCCAGAGGTGCCTTGGAAGAAAGACCTGGTGATCTACTTCTGAAAACTCAGCCATTGAAAGTCCTGGGGAACACATTTCTACTTTGGCACACATGAGGTCACCATGAGTTAGGAATGACTCAACAGCAGTTGGTACTGGTACTACTGTGGCATTAAAATAGATAAAAGGGACGTCAATACACATCTGCTTTTATTGTGACTCCAACCCAGTAATAACCATTTAGCTACAAGGAACTAAAAGATAGTAGCCATTTATTTTTATATGATCTCTTCGATATCTCCCACATTGCTACATACAGAGGGTATTCTTTGTAAATAGTTATTGGCTGATTGATAATAGAAAGAAACAAAAATATGAGAAATCAAAACTCTACATCTAGCTATACCAAAGACACAAGAAATATAACACACAGCCTCCAAACTGAGAAGGACATACATTTCCTCGACACAGAAAAGAGTTTAGAAGTTAGTTTTCTAATTGAAAAGAGGGTGAAAACATCCATTGATTCATTGCTCCTTCAGTATGAAATAGCTTTCCCATTTTACAAGTGGCAAGAGACAGGAAAGGTGGGCCACTTGAACACCACTAGGGAAAAGAAGCATGACCTCATGGGAGACATCCTTCATTTGTTTGTTTGCTCTTTAAATTTTAATGGTAGTACTAATAGTAGCCATAGTAATAGTAGCATTTTGTTTAGGTTGTAAGTATCAGTGGAGACTGGTTAAGGTTTTGGGGTAAAGAGATGTGTTTGTTTTGCATGTTTATTATAAGTGATTTTCTCTTCCCTTCTGTTTTTAGGATGAACAGAGAAGTATATGTCTGAATAAGTAAGATCATAATCATACTCAGTATTCTTTTCATATTTTATTTAAACATAGAAAAGGTCCACCTATTGGTCTGTTAGAGATATTGCATTACAGTTATTAACATGCAGCAATAACAGAGCAGAGTACAATTCTCTTCTTAGTCAATGGTTAACTGAAATATGCATCAACCAGAAGAGGGTTAATGTTCTGATCTCACGTCCAGATAAATGTCAGATTGAAATGATAGCTTTAAGAAGGCTGCACAAGACAACGTTATATTTAAAAAAAAGAAAAAGGGACTTAACAAACTAATTTGAGGAAAAATAAAAATAAACATGTTGTTGATAAAATATGTATTTATAGTTCGACTAACAAATGATGAGGCATTTCCATTTATCTAATTCATCTGATCATTACACAATTTCTTACCAAGTTATTTCAATGAACATGTATTTAATTATCCTGAAAGCATGTTCACAGTGATAAATGTCTTTGACCAAAATCAGTTGGTCAAATGATTGCAGGACAGTCTTGCCCCTGAAGAGCTGGATCAGTGCGGGTGCTGACACCCACTGTAGTGGAGACAGCTCATGGGTGGCTGAGAAGGAAGTTGTCATGGAACTGGCTGAAGTACAAGCAGCACACACTGGAAATCAGAGCTGAAGCTTGGAAAAACTTGAATTCTAGTCTCTAACTCTGACAGTCGACCAACTGTGCAGCGTTGGTGTGTGGACACAAGGGTACTAAACCCTCCTGAGTTATGAACCAGTAGCTCTCCCCAAAGGATAGCACTGCTAGGGCAGAGCACCCATGAACAACTGGAGATGATTTGGCTATCGGCTCCAGTCATTCACAGTCCTGGGACTGCCCACAAGCAACCATCTGTGCCATTCACTCAACTCTTTCATCCAATATTTATTGAGTGCCTCCTATGACCCGGACCTCATCTGTTAGGAAAACCTATTTTTTCTGCAAAGGACAGAAACACAACTGAAACTAACTTAAGCTAACAAGGAATTTATGAGTTTATGTAACTCAAAAGTCCAAGGTAAAAATATCTAACTTCTGGCAAGACTAGAGCAAAAAATCTTGAATGGCTCTTTTGGCAATCATATCTTGACTCTGTGTTCTTCACTGACCAGGGCTGGCCAGTGACTTGACTGACCTGAGTCATGTGCCTAATGATCTTTGGCAAAGTGGATGAGTTCAGCTCCATCCAGACCACAAGGGTGAGAGTAGAAGCATACAGACAAAGAGTGCAGGAGGGGTGGTTCGCTAAAGAAAAATCGGTGTTTTCATTACACGCAAGTAATAGCAAAGCAATAGATCCACTAAGTATTTAAATACCACTGGCTGTTCAACAAAGGAGCCCTGGTGGGGCAGTAGTTAAAGCGACTGACTGCTAACTGAAAGGTCAGTGATACAAAACCACCAGCCCACTCTGCAGGCAGAAGATGTGGCAGTCTGCAGTCTGCTTCCATAGAGATTTACAGTCTCAGAAACCCTGTGGGGTCACTATGAGTTCTAATCGACTGGATGGCAGAGTTTGGTTTCGTTTTTTGGGAGGCCATTCAACAAGGCACAAAACTCAGCCTTGTTCTCACAGTTTGGTTGCAAGCGGGAAATGGTTCCACAATACAATGTCACAGATGCTATAATTAGCTATAATTAAGGTAACCACACATCCTGGTTAGCCAGGATAGTCACAGTTTATCTCTAATTTAAAAACAAAACAAAACAAAAGCCAGCTGCCATGAAGTCATCTGACTCATGGTGACCCCGTGTGTTACAGAGTGGAACTGAGCTCCACCGGGTCTTCTTGACTGTAATCTTTACAGAAGCAGATCACCAGGACTTTCTTCCTCTACTTGCTGAGTTTGAACTACTGACTTTTTGGTTAATAGCCAAGAGCAAACTATTTGTGCCACCCAGGGACCTTGTATTATGGTATAATTATTAATAGTCTATGCTTTCACTCTCAAAAGGGCCTTGGCTTGGGCAATACATTGTATGGCCACCCTATCAATAATTGATATACATTCAAATCCGCATAGAAAGAAAGGAGAGGGAATGGCTAACTGTGGGAAGAAGAAATGGGTTAGACTGGAAAAATTTCAAAAGAAAGTGATATTTTAACTGAATCTTGAAGGATGCGTTGAAGTTTTCCAGGTGATTAAAGAATGTAAGAGCATTCCAAGCAGCAGGAAAGGCGTGGAGGTATGAACAGTCATGAAGTGTTCAGGAATTGCACCCACGCTGCTGTGATCCAGCTGGATCAGAGGTATGCAGTGGAGAAAATGGGCTAGGAATCAGACTCCCATAAAAAGAAGAAACGCCACATTAAAATGACTTAGCCAAGCTTGTAGAATCTAGGTGTAAGCCAAAGACTTTCATGATTTAGAGAAAATTTAGAAAATAGAAAGGCAAATTTTTTTCTTTATTTCTGGTCCCACGAAACACCCTGAAGTATGTCAAACCTGAGAAGTGAGTTTAGAAGTGTGTTTTACTTCACTGAGATTCACAACACCTGCTGCAAGATGAAAAATGTCTCCTGTCAGGCTCGGGCATATATTACTGGTTTGGATCATATGTCATTTGTGACTTGTGTAATCATGAACGCGAAACGAAAAAACAAACAGTTGTGTTGTATAATATGTTTTCTGCTTATCCACCTTGTGAGATACACTATTAAAAAATACAGATAGAAATGGATCTATCATAGGGTGTCAACAGAGCCAACACATTTGTCAAAAGAATGGGAAGAAGTGTGCATTATAAGTTGTTCCTGTGAATTGTACACTAGATATGCTGATCGTTTGCATTATTAGCTTCACTCAGCCAAGAGGAAGATTAGTTCTTTAACATTAAATTGTTATAAATTTTCAGTCTGAAGGAGAATAGGAAAGTGTAAGCATGCATTCTTATTACCTATGAGAATAGAGCCTCTTCCTAGTCTTATATTTTCTAGTCATTATATCACAATTCTCCATCCCTCGATGCAATACCCCAAAATGTCAAAGTTTATTTCACACAAGGCAAATCTTAAAATGAATAATGGAGTTGAACGTATTAAAATTTTAAACACTTTATGTATAATAGTTAATTATTCTCCCAAGTACCTCTGGGAGCTGGTAAGGTTAAATATCTTTATGTAATAGAATAAAAATGAAACAAGAGAGTTAAACTCAAGAGAAACCCTATCCCTTTTTAGTCATGAAAGTTGAAGTAGCAGATTTTCTGTTGTCCATAAAATATAAATTATTTGAATATAAAGAGAATAATTTAGCCACTAATGCAGGTAAACCTCAGGGTTTGATAGTGAGGTTGATGTCTTTTTGTTCCCCTTTGTGCTTCCATATCACTTCTTCTCCCTCTTTATTGTATTTTATTTTGGGGGGCGGGGGTAAAACTATATGCCGCAAAGTATATACCATTTCAACAAATTGTACATGTAAAATTCAGTGACATTGTTTACATTCTTCAAGCTGTGGAACTGGTCTTACTATCCCTTTCAAAATTATCCCACCACCATTAATATAACTCACTACCCCCTAGGCTTCTCGTCTAACCTTTCAAGATACTGTTGTCCATTTGATCTCATATAGATAAATCTTTGAAAGAGCACAATGCCCAAGGTAGATATACTTTACTAGTTAAGCTAAACTATTGCTTGGTTCAAAGCCAACTAGTGGGGTAAGTTTTGGTTTGAGGTTTGAGGTTTAAGGTTTAAAGATTATCTCAGGGCAGTAGTTTTGAGTGTTCATCCACCCTCAGTGGCTCTAGGTCTGAATTCCATTGAGAATTTGAAATTCTGTTCTATTTTCCCCTGTTTGATCAAGATTCATCTGTAGACTCTTAGACCAAAAGCGTTCAGTAATGGTAGCCACATACCATCCAGTTCTTCTGTTTTCATGGCACTGGAGGCAGATGTTCATGGTGGCAACATTTCTTCTGATTCCTGACTTTCTTTCTCTGCTACTCCAGGTGAATGAAGACCTACTGTTTTAGCTTGAATGGCTGCTTTCAAGCTTTTAAGACCACTTTGTGCTTCCATATCACTTCTTCTCCTACCTCTTTTAAAAGCTCAGCCTTCTTTCTTGTAGCTTGAATCTGCTAACCTCCTGGTCCCTAACCCTTATTCATAAATTTCAGTATGTACATCTCTGTCATCTTATCCACTCTTTTTTCTGTCATTTTTATTGGTGACTTTAATATCCTTGTGAAAAATCATCTAACTCTTCACGGTTCCTTGACCCTCCTCATCTTCAATGTCCTTTTTCTCCATCTTATAACTGTTACTCACTCCTATGGTTATACCCTTGACCTAGTCATCATTGATAATGTACTGCTCCCAAATTTCTGCATCCATTCTCCAACCTCACCACCCATCTTTTTCTCTCACTCCCACTCCAGTTATGCTTTGATATTATTGCGTTCTCCAAATCATCAATTTTTATTCTAGTTCATTATTTATGATCTCTCTTTTTTCCTTTTTCAACTGATATTTCAAATTGCATCATTATAATTTTTCAATAACAGAAAACGTTTGGCTTTCTTGCCCTTCTCTTCCTCCATTTAACTTCCCCCACCAAAAATATAAAATTCTATCTCTGGTTATTCCACTCTTATTTCACATTGGCAGCTGAATAAGCCTGGGGAAAAACATTCACTCTTGCTGAATGATGACAATTTAAACTCATGATCACAAATCCTAACTGGGTATTTAATACTGCTTTGCTATACTTATTACAGGCTCCTTTTCCACTCTCCAAAACGAGACTATGTCACAACTTTCGTATATACTCAAACTTCCAACCTCCATCCCACAAGGAAAATCACTCTCTATGAACTTATCTTCTCATGCCTTCCCTTACAAGAGATGACATGCCCTTGTTTCTACCAAAGCCAGGATCTAAGTGCATGCCCTCAAGCTTATGCCTTTCCTCCTTCGGGTCTCTACTCCTGAAATATTTTTTATTTTCATCAATTTTTCCCTCTCTACTGAATTATTCCTGCTATCCTAACCATGTTCCATTGATGTTCCCTTTAGCTCCTGCCATATTTTTTACTCTCTTTTGGAGAAAAAATTTTCTAAAGAGTTGACTAAAGTTGTTATCCTCATTTCCTCTCCATTCCATTATTTCCTCAGCCCACTTCAGCTGGCTTTTACCTTTCTACTCCTCTAAAACTATATCATCTTAGATCAGCAACAAACTTCATGTTGTCAAATCCAATGGTAACTGCATTGTCCTTATCTTTCCAGTCTTCTCATAAGCATTTGACACGGTCCACCACTCACTTTCTAGGAACACTTAACTTTCTTGATTTTCTTCCTTTCTAATTGACTACTTTTCCTTTCCTGGTTCATCCTCTTTGCTCAATTTCCTCTTTGTTCCTGGAATAAACCATTCCCGTATTAGGTCCTCAGCTGTGAATGCATCCCAAATCTTCTCAGAGCAATCTGTTTCATGCCATTCAAATCTTACCGTAAATATCACTGCCTTGGAAGGGCATTTTCCGACAACTCAATTTTAGTGTCCCAGAAACACTGTTACATCACCTTGATTTATCTTCATTACAACCCTTAAGATATTTGTAATTATTGTCTGTCTCACCCCACCAGAATATAAATTCCATGAAAGTAGAGGCGTCTGTCTTGTTCTAGGCTGTAGGCAATTAAAAAGTTTATTTAGTAAAGGAGAGGATTAATGTTGGCTTATACAGGGACAATCATTGTTTCTTCACTAACAACTGTATTTTCGCTGCATTTTCATGTTTGTCAAGACATTTGATGCCATGTAAATGGAACTTTCTCCACCCATCCACAAAAGAAGATTGGTTTTCTTTTAAATTTAAACTCAAAGTAGATCTAGAATTCACTAAATGTTTAGAAACCACCGCATCTTCTTCAACCTCCAATTTCAAATACTAACCTAAGAACTGTAGAACTCATCAACTGTAGATCAGGACCCACCCGTAAAAAAAGAAAAACTATTTCAAAGGCCGTGACGGTAACTAATTAAAAAAAAGGAGGGGCTTCTAACTAAGTCATGAATATACCACAGGAGCAATTTTTGTCTGCCTCATATTTAAACTTAAATACCTTAAGATTTTAACTTAAATATGTTACAATTTTTAAAAACAGAATTCTACATTACTTTCTTGTAATATTGTTTAATACAAAAAGAATGATTATATTTTGTTAAATTGGGTTTTTTCCCTATAAATCATAGTAATACTTTCTTTCAAATGATGATTTTTTATGTGTCTTTCTTCATTTATAACTTTGATGAATTCTTCTCTTTAACTTTGGACAGTAAGGTGAAAATAGATTCTGGAAATGGAAATGTATAAAATTGGGTAGATTTTGAATTTATCTAATTTTCAACCAAAAAGTAAATCAACTGAAAACCTGTTAATCAGTAGTTGAAATTTAGAACAAATTTTTACAGTAACCTGAAAATCCATCTTCAGTCATGTCCTTATGAAAATCAAATTCAGTAGGAAATGTGTTTAATAAATATAACAACTCAGTGCTATCACATATCTATTTAAATCTGTTAAATAAACTTATATTTCTCAGTATCTTCTCATGTTCATGCCCTAAATTTTGCTGACTATGAGCTTATTTATTTATGTTATAAACAGGAAAAAAATACATTCAACCTCTAAAAACAACGATTGGTTTTCCTTGGCTGATATGGATGATGACTCACGCTGGATAAATAAAAAGGCAGATGCCAAGGTAAAAGGAAAACACATTTTTAAAGAGCTTTTTCTCATAGCGATCCTCTTGTGAAAAGTATCCTTAATCAGTATTACTCATCTGGGGATGTTAATCCACAAATAGTACATTACTTCAGTAATGAAATAAAATGAAAACAATTCTTTTCAGCCAGGATATTAAGATTCTATAATCACAAATGTGATATTTAAAATTCACCACATTTGTGAGAGAAATAAAACTTTGTTGGGGACAAGGAATCAAAACAAAGATATAAAGCCAAGCTATTTTATAGAGTCATGTAACCATTTATTCTTGATTATTGTCACATTTTCAGGATATTTTTTAATTAATAGATTTTATTTCTTAGAGCACTTGTAGGATTATGGAAAATGAAGCAGAGATTCCCATATACCTCGTCTCTCCCCCACTCACAATTTCCCCTATTACTAACATCTTGCATTAGTTTGGTACATTTGCTACAACTGATAAACCAATATTGATACATTATTATCAACTGAAGTTCATTGTTTACATTAGGATTTATTCTGTGTTGTACAGTTATATGAGTTTTGACAAATACATAATGTCACTTAATCATTTGTCTACCTTTACAGTATCCTAGAGTATAGTTTCACTGTCATGGAAACCCCTTGTGCTTCATCTATTCATCCCTCTCTTCCTCTCCCCTGCCCCCCACCTCTGGAAAAAACTACTGTTCTTAGTGTCTATAATTTTGCCTTTTCCAGAATGTCATATAGTTGCAGTCATATAGCATGTAGCCTTTTCAGGTTGACTTCTTTCACTAAGCACTATTCATTTAGAGTTCCTCTTTTACTAAGCAATATTCATTTAGAGTCCTTACTCTTTTCGTAGCTTGATAGCTCATTTATTGTCGTTGCTGAATAATATTCCATTGTGTGGGTGTACCACAGTTTGCTTATTCATTCACTTATTAAAGGACATCTTGGTTGCTTCCAGTTTGGGGCAATCATGAATAAATGTACTCTAAATATTCGTATGCTGGTTTTTATGTGGACGTAAGTTTTAAACTCATTTGGGTAAATACCTAGCGGTGAGATGGCTGGATTATATGGTAAGACTATATTTAACTTTGTAAGAAACTGCCAAACTGTCTTCCAAAGTTTCAGAAAAAAATTTTATATTACAGCCAGAAATGAATGGGAGTTCCTGTTGCTCCTCATCCTTGTTAACATTTGGTGTTGTCAGGTTTTTTTTGTTGTTGTTTTTAATTTTAGTCATTATAATAGATGTGTGGTGGTATCTTATTGATGTTTTAATTTAAAATTCCCAAATGACGTATAATGTTGAGCATCCTTTCATATGCTTGTTTGTGATCTGTATATCTTCTTTAATGAAGTATCTGTTCAGATCTTTTGCCCATTTTTTATTTGGGTCGTTCGTTCCCTTATTGTCAAGTTTCGCCTTTTCATTCTGTTAATAGTGTCTTTCACAGAGAAGTTTTAATTTCAGTGAAGTCCAATTTACCTTTATTTTTCCTCTCGTGGATTGTGCTTTTAGTGTTGTATCTAAAAATTCACTGCTAAACCAAAGGCCATATAGATTTTCTTCTATGTTACCTTCTACAAGTTTTATAATTCTGCGTTTTGCATTAAATTCTGTGATACATTTTGAGCTAATTTTTTATGAAAAGTGTAAGGTCAGTGTCGAGATTCATTTTTTAACATATGAATATCCAATTGTTCCAGCACTATTTGTTGAAAAAATCTATCCTTTCTCTGTTGAATTGCCATTGCTCCTTTGTCAAAGATCAGTTGGCTATATTTGTGTGGGTCTATTTCTGGGCTCTTCATCCTGTTCCAATTATCTATTTGTCTATTATTTCACCAATACCCCATTGTCTTGATTATTTTAGTTTTATAGTAAGCCTTGAATTCAGGTAATGCCAGTCCTCTGAGTTTGCTCTTCTTCAGGATTGTGTTGGCTATTCTGACTCACTTGCCTTTCCATGTAAATTTTAGAATCAGTTTGTCCATATTCACAAAATAACGTGCTGGGATTTTGATTGAGATTTTATTGAATCTATATGTAAATTTGGGAAGAACTGACATCTTAACAATATTTAGTCTTCCTATCAATGAAACAGCACTTAACAACAACATCCATGAATATGGAATCTCTCTGAATAGTCTGAGATTTTCAGTTCTTTCATCTATAATCCTCTATTATTATACAGGATCCCTATTGATGTAGTGGTAAGGTGTGAGAGGAGTGAAAGGGATTCTGTGATTAAACCCATTGCCGTTGAGTCAATCCTGACTCATAGCGACCCTGTAGGACAGAGTAAAACTGCCCCATAGAGTTTCCAAGGAGCGCCTGGTGGAATCGAATGACCAATCTTTTGGTTAGCAGCCGAGCTCCCAACTACTATGCCACCAGGGCTCCAATTCCATGATTGGGTCTCATTTTTTTTAATGAGTCTGTGCCACTGGGTTATGACTTTCTCAAGTGCTTCTCAGCTAAGCTCTCCTCCCCCTGCCTTAGGTGATAAAAGAAGGTTAGAAGGTGCTGTTGGATATTTCTCTCTTCCCAAGTCTGTTATCCCCTGCAAGATAACTTTTCCTCGAGGGTAGGTAGAGAACAGAATGCTGTGGACCTATTTCAAAATGGTTACTTTTTCCCTGGGTATATTTCAGTGTGGTTACTTTTCCCCTTCCCTGCTGGAAGTAGGAGAAGATTTTTTCTTTGATCTTCACTCTGAGAACCTGGTGGAACTCCTGGAGGGGCCTCCTAAGACTGGACTCTAGGAGTTTTTAACTCTCAAACTAGTGCACAGACATCCTTTAGCAGTTTGTCAATTACAAGTGTGCTCACCATTTTCTGACTCCAGCCTTCTGTACCTGGTAGACTGTGATTCTTTGTGTTCTCCTGTCTCTCCAGTTCTTGAGGCACTGGTTTGCCATGTGCCCTCAGTTCTCTGCTGGAACTAGGAAGAGTTTAGATTTTCACTTTGTTCAGCATTTTTCTTGTAAGGATGAGACGAGACTGATGACTTCCAAGCTCTTTACATGTCTGTGTGGAAACCTAATCCTTGATTTTCAAGAATATTATATGAGGTTGAATGGACAAGGGAAAATCAGGGATGGAAAGGAGGAGTGTGCTGTCACAGTATAGGGAGAGCAATCAGGGTCACATAACTATTTATGTATAAATTTTTGCATGAGAGACTAACTTGAATTGTAAACTTTCACTTAAACACAACAATCAAAAAAAGAAAATTATTTGATTTTTAAGTTCTTGATTATAATATTACCATATATGTTTTCTAACTTGGGAATAACCTTGGAGTGGTGATACAATATTATAGTAAATGGGAATAAAGACCTGTGACTTCTGTTAAAAAAAAAAAAAAAAGGTTGCAGTATTAAAATATTTTATTATGTATTAACTAAAGGCTCTGGGAAATAAATTAAGTGAAATTGTGCTCAGACACATTGGTTTTCATTATCTAATACTTCTTGAGGAAAAAAGGATTTTCCTATTCCTGAAGAGTTCCTTGTAAAATATCTTGTATTTGACATAATTGGTCAATGTTTATTTTTCTAGTTTTATGCAGCTTGTGGGAAAAGAAGAAACACTACATTTATTTGATCTATTCTTTGATGTTGAGCTAGTATACTTTTATACCTAGGCTAAATATTATTCTAATGTATTAAATATATTCCCTACCCTCTCCCTTTATAGTCATATCTGCCGTTTGATTTTTTTTTTCCAAGTCATTAGTCATCCATTTCGCTCTTTTTATCATGGCCTTAAGTATCCAGTGAGACCCTATGATTTCTCATCTGAACACTAATAAACCATTCCTTTGATGCTGCTTCAACTATAGCTACATAGCTAGAAAGTCATAATAAGTATGATGGAGATAATAATAATCTTGTCATCACCATCATAATAATCCCACTGGTCACACCACAACTTTATCAGACCTCAGTGTATTCTCAGTTCCTTATTATGGTTAATGAACTAAAATATCCAAAAAACAAGTCCCCATTTGTCCAGGGATCTCAAAGCACTTTATAAACTTGACTTTTACATTGCATTAAAATGCAATTAAATATTATAGTCGCATGAGGTGACTAGAAATAAATTACAAAGGAAGAGGTTAAGGTTAAGCAAGTTATATACTCTTTATTTAACTTTAAACAAATGATGGAGTGTGAGCCAAGATGCAAGGGAGTAATGAAGGATATGGAAAGCGACAGAAACTTTGCTATTTCATAACTCTGGTTCCCCTGCAAAGAAGTGTCTGGTGGAAGAATATCAAAGAGGAAGAATGTTTTCTATCACCCTTGAAAATAATACCAGTAAAAAAGGAGTTGGCAACAATACTCTTGTGCTTGGGAGATTTACAGAAAGGCTTCTGAAGAAACATCACGGGTGCTGAGCAATTCTGATGATGACGTGGTTCAATTTGAAGGGCCGAAGGAGGCACTATTGTGCAAAAATATATCTTCATCATCAATAGACTAATCAAAACACCCAAAATTCCTTCATTTGAAATGCAGTACTTTGTTTTGTGATGCCTTTTTAATCTTTTAGAACACAAGCTCCACAAATACCAGTTAGTGAAACTGCCTGTGTCAGAATTCCATGGAAACTTCTGCTTAAATATGGATTCCTGGGCCTCATTTTCAAGAGCTTCTGAAGCTGGAGCTTGGGAACCTGTGTTTTTAAAAGACTCTTCAGGTGTGTTTGATGTGCAGCCAGGTTAGGTAACCATTGTTATCTCCTGCTAAAAAGCCATCACACTTGGGATTAAGGAATTAATCTTTTAAACCATGAATAACTCGTACTTTAGAGAAAATAGTTTACATGTAATTGATAGTAAGATGCTTACGTGGGAAAGACTCCAAAAGACAAAAAGCAGGGAGAGAGACCCTCAAGAGATAGGCAGTGGCCCCAATACCAACATCAATGACTTCACGGCTTTGCCTCAGGCTTGTCCTAATAAATCCATCAATTTTATGTAACAATAATTGGCTGAGTGCTGAGGAAACTTACCATGTGCCAAGTATTATTCTAAGTGCTTTGAAAATATTAATTTATTTACTCTTCCTAACAACCCTATGATGTTGGTACTATTATTTTCCCCATTTTACAGAGAAGAAATTAAGGCTAAGAGAGGTGAAGCCATTTGCCCAAGGTCACACAGTTATTAAGTGGCTGAACTCCATAGTTCCCACTACCTATTGCATACTTCTGACTTTCAGCTGTGTTAGGTTGTATGCTAGGCACTAAGGAATCGAAGACAAACGGCCCCCATGGGATTTATAGACTAATGGAAAAAAACTGGGAAATCAAGCTGCTGCCACCTATGTTCTCAGAAGAGAGCAAGAACTGGATCTTGCCCAAGCAAATCTTGGTTGATTTTCTACACTTCTTATCATTGTCGTTCACCATCTTTGCAAGAACTCAACACTTGGCTTGCCAGAGGCTTTCCCTTGATGTCTCATATTTTTGTCAGAAAAAAAATTAAGAAAATTTGAAAATATGTTCAATTTAGAGTGGAGTCAGTTTTGTTTCATTTTTAAATAGAATGTAACCGAATGTTGGTTGTGATGATTCTAGAGATTCTCACCTTGGAGAAGATGCCATCACGGGGAAAGGAAAACTCTTAGAGGAATCAATGGAGTTATCAATTTTATTCTTATAAATCCATCCTTAGTTTGCAAATGAGCCTAAAGATGCAGCGGCAGGTAAGAAAGCATTCATTTAAGAGAAATGCTTTGCAAACCCCATCTTTGTGAACTATCAGCAGGTGTTGGAAATTGTATTTGGCATGCTCCTCCTTCTGCCTGTGGATTCAATGAGAAAATTTACAAGAGGAATTTAAAATCAAGTAAGTTGTTTTCATTTTTTAATATCAGTTTTCAGTATTTGAGAATGATATTTTTTTTCTGAGTTTCTCCTCTTCCCTTAACTAGACTGTATTCGCTTGAATAATTCAGTGGATTCTATTTAATTGGCATCCTGATAAATGGTATGACCTCTTAATTGGGAAGACTTCCAGATAAAAAGATTTAGTTTAATGTTTTTCAATTACTCTAAACTATTGTCATGGTAGAACAACTTACTAGTTTAAATCGAGGGGAAAAAAATCCCAGCTTGTTACTAATGTACTAAAATTTGTTTATAGCAGTTTATGGGAATGAATTAATGTTGCTCATGTAGAATTCTGCCTTTTAAACTCCAGGGTTTTGTCCTATTCTGATGGCTATCAAAGTGGTAGTATCTGCTACTTATTTTAATGTTTCTTAATTATTTAACTCCTTATAATTAAAACATATTTACTGTATCTTTATAATGGAAAAGGTAACTGTGTTTCTGATGTTCGGTGTTCTGGAACTATCGCTATCTCTAGGATAGTTATGTAAATGAGAAGGATTTTTATTCAAGTGTGTAAAAATGCTGAAAAGATTTGTGTCACTTTATTAATATGAGACAGAAATTATTTTGATTCTCATTTTTCAGTTACACGACATGAGGTACAGAGTGGATAAATAAACTTCCAATGGTGATTTTGGAAGCGATATTTCAAAGCCAGAATCCTAAACCATGCTTTCAGATTCCTGATCCCACCTACCTAATCAGTGCTGTATGGCACCTTCCTCACTGGAGGGAGGAGGATGTATGGTGTAGCTGTGTAAGCATCATGTGGAGTTCTTGATATAGGCACCTTTGACGTAGTGAAGAAACTGATGTTTCTTATAGGCAATCCAGTTTTTCTCTGTGGGAAATGGTATCCCTTCTTTTGTATTTATCAATAAGTTATTTCGATTTTCTCCTGTAGGTACAGACCATGAGTAGAGTGGTGCATTTTGGTTTTGGTCACGAGGATTTGTAAATCCTGAGACAATAGTCAAAGTTCTCCCATTTCTTTGCAGTTTGTGGAATGGAATATGTGTTATATTTAAAAGGACTTTAACTGATATGATAGAAGGATTATAGCTTTTAGAGTCAGCTACATCAAGTTTCCAGTCCTGGTTTTGCTACCTACCAGCTTTAACATGTTGGACAAGTCTCTCTCTCTCTTTCTCTCTCTGTCCTTGCTTGTAAGAAGCCTTGGTGGTACAGTGGTTAAAGCCCTCAGCTGCTAACCAAAGGTCAGAAGTTCCAAACCACCAGCCGCTCTGCAGGAGAAAGATGTGGCAGAAAGATGTAGTGTCCAAGATTACAGCCTTGGACACCCGATGGGGCAGTTCTACTCTGTCCTACAGTGTTGCTATGAGTTGGAATCAACGCAACAGCAGTGCGTTTTTGGGTCCTTGATTGCAAGAGAAACAAAGATTTCTAGTTCATAGGAATATCTTCAGGAAGACTAAATGAGATAGCATGTAAAACTTCTAGCAAAATGTTTGTCACTTACATAGTAGGTACTGAATAAATGTTACTCCTTTTACCTTCCCTGCCTGCCCTGATGCTTTATTTTAAACTCTGGTTACTGACAGTTTTATTTAACTGCTATGATATCTGAGGGGAACTGAAACTGTCAATCTAATTCATGGGAGACGGTCATCTTCCCAAGTGGTATTTCAGGCCCCAAATATGTGGCACATATATACGTGTAAGACAGTTAAAACAGAAGGAACCTTATTTGGATATTATTTTACTAATTATTGGTACCTATCTCTGATTGTGATGGGCTGCCTTATTTCTATTATTTATAACTATATTTAAAGCAAACTTCTCTCAATTGCTTATGGGATAAAGTATAGCTTCACACCTGGCCCAAAAAAATGCTTGCATATTACTTCATGCTTTGTCAGATGTCTTTCTAATCTCAATGTCATCTTCAATATGCTTAACAGTATGCTATATAATCCCTTTATCACCTTATTTTTAAATGTATTTCAACAATGTCATTAATCTTATGGAAACATAATAAAATGTTACAATTCTGGATTGATGTCTAACTATTCTCATTTTTAAAGATGTAGAATCTGAGGCATGGAGTGATTAATTTTCTTAAGGTCATATGGAATCTGTCAGTTTCTAGATCAAAATATTTTTAATATTTGTGAGATATTTTTAACTTCTCCGATAAATAACATCACTCATATTCTTGATCATAGAAAAAGCATATTACATAAATAAATCGTGTTTTTCTCAACTTTCAGAAGTGCTTACATGCAAAGAAATGCTTAAAGTTTTGTATATTTGAAGAAAAGCTAACACTATCCACTTAATTATATGACTAGATGAAGTAGAAGCTTTTAAAATATTAATCACCTCAATTTGCCACTTCCTCCTGCAGGTGTAACAATAGTGATTAATAATAACAGAATCTGCCATTTATTAGACTCTCGCTGTATATACATCCCTGGCTCTGTTCTGGGCAGTTGTAGATGATGTTTATTTTATTTTGCCACACAGCATACCATTTGTTGCCTACTTTAGGTAAATGTATCTCACTTTTCCTCTTAGGATACACCACCCTCACCCACTTCTGGACAGAGATGACACTCACTTCCAGCTCCAAAGATGGGGTATATCATCCAGGCCCAGCCAACCATATTTCTCAGGCCTTGCTAGTGGGTTCAGTAGGAGATATTGTCGTGATTTGGAACTTGATTTTCCCCAAAGAAGCTAGTCTGTTACTGTTTCATGGATGCTGGCTGAAGACACAAGATTCCCAGGTTAGAGAATAAGGACTTGAATACTCCTAGCACAGTCAGCAAACAACATGATTTGCATCCATTCCCTGTGCCCCCAATTCCCATGGAGATAATGCGGTATGAGCCCAAATGAATGCTGTGCAGCAGTGAATTTGTGTCACAGCTGAGGAACACTGATCTTGGAGAGGCCACCACTTTATAGTAAGCAGTAATCAAGTTTTGTCTTTGTCCTGGAAGGAGACATTACCTCATTCCTCAGGATTGCTTGCTACAAACACAACTCTGAGAAATGATCCAGGTAAACAGTGGTGGTGGTGGTTGTAGTTAGGTGCCCTCAAGTTGATTTTGACTCATAGTGACCCTATGTACAATGGAATGAAACACTGCCTGGTCCTGCACCATCCTCACAATTGTTGCTATGTTTGAGCCCATTGTTGCAGCCACTGTGTCAACCCATCTCATGGAGGATCTTCCTCATTTGGGCTGACCCTCTGCTTTACCAAGCATAATGTTTTTCTCCAGGGACTGGTTCCTCCTGATAATACGTCCAAAGTACGTGAGATGAAGTCTCACCATCCTCGTTTCTAAGGAGCGTTCTGGCTATACTTCTCCCGATATAGATTTGTTCGTTCTTCCTGCAGTCCATGTTGTAATCAATATTCTTCGCCAACGCCATAATCCAAAGGCATTAATTCTTCAGTCTTCTTTATTTATCATCAGCTTTTGCGTGCACATGAGGTGATTGAAAAATATCATGGCTTGGATCAGGTGCATCTTAGTCCTCAAAGTGACGTCTTTGCTTTTGAAAAGTTTAAGAGGTCTTTTGCAGCAGATTTGCCCAATGCAATAAGATGTTTGACTTCTAGACTGCTGTTTCCATGGACATTGATTGTGGATCCAAGTTAAATGAAATCCTTGACAACTTCAGTCTTTACTCCATTTATCATGATGTTGCTTATTGGTCCAGTTGTGAAGGTTTTTGTTTTATGTTGAGGTATAATCCATACTGAAGGCTGTGGTCTTTGATCTTCATCAGTAAGTGCTTCAAGTCCTCTTCCCTTTCAGCAAGCACGGTTGTGTCATCTGCATATTGCAGGTTATTAATGAGTCTTCCTCCAAACCTGATGCAGTATTCTTCTACATATACTCCAGCTTCTCAGATTATTTGTTCAGCATACAGATTGAATAAGTATGGTAAAAGGATATGACACTATGCACATCTTTCCTGACTTTAAACCATGCAATATCTCCTTGTTCTGTTCTGTGTATAGACTTTTTGTTTATATACAGGTTCCGCATGAGCACAATTAAGTGGTCCAGAATTCCCATTCTTCACAAGGTTATCCATAGTTTCTTATGATCCACACAGTCAAATGCTTTTGCATAGTCAATAAAACACAGGTAAACATCTTTCTGGTATTCTCTGCTTTCAGCCAGGATCCATCTGACATCAGCAATGATATCCCT
>NW_004443979.1:2451583-2535966 GCF_000243295.1 Trichechus manatus latirostris
ATAAAACACAGGTAAACATCTTTCTGGTATTCTCTGCTTTCAGCCAGGATCCATCTGACATCAGCAATGATATCCCTCATTCCAAGTCCTCTTCTGATTCTGGCTTGAATTTCTGGCAGTTCCCTGTCAATGTACTGCTACAACTGTTTTTGAATTATCTTCAGCAAAATTTTACTTTCGGGCGATATTAATGATGTTGTTCAATAATTTCCACATTGCATTTAATCACCTTTCTTTGGAATGGGCAAACTGTGGATCTCTTCCAGCTGGTTGTCTTTTCTATCACCAAGGCCACATTTCCAAATACCGATCCTTCTTTGTTTCCAACTTTTGCATTCCAATCACTGGTAATTATCAATGCATCTTGATTGCATGTTTGATCAATTTCAGACTGCAGAAGTTGATTAAAATCTTCAATTTTTTCATCTTTATCATTAGTGGTTGGTGAGTAAAGTTGAATAATCATCATATTAGCTGGTCTTCCTTGTAGGAGTATGGATATTATCCTGTCACTGACAGCATTATACTTCAGGATAGATCTTGAAATCTTCTTTTTTTGATGATGAATGCAGTACCATTCCTCTTCAATTTGTCATTCCTGGCATAGTAGACCATATGATTGTCCAATTCAAAAATGGCCAACCAGTCCATTTCAGCTTACTAATGCCTAGGATATCTATCTTTATGCGTTGTATTTCATTTTAGACAACTTCCAATTTTCCTACGTTCATACTTGGTACATTCCACATTCTGATTTTTAATGGGATGTTTTGCAACTCTTCTTCTCATTTTGAATTATGCCACTTCAGCAAATGAAGGTCCTGGAAGCTTTACTCTATCCAGGTCATTAAGGTCAACTCTACTTTGAGGAGGCAGCTCTTCCCTAGCCATATTTTGAGTGCCTTCCAACCTGAGGGGCTCATCTTCTGGCACTATATCGATGTTCCACTGCTATTCATAAGGTTTTCACTGTCCAGTTTCTTCAGAAGTAGACTGCCAGGTCCTTCTTCCTTGTCTGTCTGAGTCTGGAAGCTCTGCTGAAACCTGTCCACCATGCAGGTATTTGAAATTCTGGTGCCCTAGCTTCCAGCATCACAGCAACACACAAGCCACCATAGTACAACAAACTGACAGACGAGTAGTGGAAAGAGTGGCTAAGGCGTCTCATTCTTGGCATAACCAGCAGGATGTATAGAAGAGTAAAAGACCCATGGAGAAGTCTCTCCCACAGATAAACTCAGACAGGCCAATTAGAGAGAAAACTACCATGTTTTTACACAACTAATGTACACATTATACCTTTTTTTGCCAAGCACCCAACCCCCTATGCATATTATATGTGTGGGCAACTTATTTATGTGGGCACGTTATTTCTGAAAAAAATACGGTATTTTCTCTAATGACTGCAGACAGTCCATATAGAGGGAAAACTATTTTCTCTTTTCTATGAAGTTAGAACCTGGAAACGTGTCGTGTTTCAGTTTCTGCAGCTGTTTTATATTTACAAAGGAGTAACAAGTCTGAGAATGGAGCAAACACAGCAGATTCAGAGATGAGAAATGGAGACTGAAACAAAAGGTCCTAGTGACACAGTGTGACTTCTGGATCAAGTGTATCCTGAAGCCAGGTCTTCCTCAAGACTTTTCAGTTATTTGTGTCTGTTGGGTTTTCATTCATTTGCAACCAAAAGAGTTCTGACCGATGTGGCAGACATCATGAAAGCCCAGTAGAGGAGGTGCTAGAATCCTGATCTCATAGATGAGTAAAATGTGCATCGTGAAGATTAATTTACTCAGTATCACACAACAAATAAAGCAAAGCCAAGTCTGTCTAATGGCAAACTCCACGCTCTGAACACCTAACCCATTAGTTCCCAAACTTTAGTGTATTTAGCATGGCTGGGACTCACTCCAAACCTCATGAATCAAAATCTCTATGGTGAGGCATAGAGAATACGCATTTTTATAAGCGCCCAGGTGATTCCGATGTGGAGCTTGTGGTGCACTCATTGAAAAACATTTGCCTTAGAAAAAGATACTATTTTAAGGATACTGCTGCCTGACGTTCTAATACCATATTTTTACTAAAAAACCTTGCTTCTGGAAGAATAATACTTGAAGACTTGTCAGTTACGTAAACTAAAAACTGGGAAGAAATTCCTTTTAGAAAAGAGCTCTATTGGGAGTAGTGGGACTATTCATAAATCACAGGGCCCTGAGCTGGGGGAGAAAGGGAAGGGTGGTACCTTAAAAAGGTAAAGAAGATAACACCAGTGTTCATTGCAGTACAATTCACAACAGCCAAAAAGTGGAAACAACCTAAATGTCCATCAGCAGATGAATGGATAAACAAAACACGGTATATACATACCATGGAATATTATTCAGCCATAAAGAGAAATGAAGTCCTAATTCTTGCTACAACATGGATGAACCTTGAAAACTATGCTGAACAAAATACGTCAGTCATGAAAGGGCAAGTATTATATGATCTCACTTATATGAAATAGACAAATGTATAGAGACCAGAACTTACTAGCACTTACCAGGGGTGGGAGGGAGGAGAAAAGGAGGGGCCATTGCTTAGGGGGCACTGAGTTTCTGTTAATGGTGGTAGAATAATTTGGAAAAAGGTACCGGTAATGGATACGCTACATAATGAATGTGATCATTGTCACTAAATTGTGCATGTAAAAACCATTGAATTGTTTTGTCGTATATATTTTTACCACAGTAAAACAAATTTACCACAGTAAAACGAAGAAAGGAAAAGATAAACTCTTGAAGTTCTATCTCACCAATCTTTGCCTAAGTTCTTTTTTGTTACATTAATTAATTAATTAGTGAGGGGTTTTTTTTGTTTGTTTGTTTGTTTTTTTAATGTTAGGTCCTGAAAGAGTTCATGTAAAGATAGACTTGAGAGTCTTTTGAAAAAGCATACAGGCATCTGCTTGATTTGCTAGTTACCAGTGGCTCATTGGACATGAAGGAGAATGTTTAATTATTGACCTTGAATAGACATTTTGCCACTGCTAATAATATTAGCTAGATTAATGAATTGTTCAAGGGTTAGAGAGACAGAAGGAACACAGTGGGAGCTATTGTTCATCAATATTTGGACACGCTTCCTCAGAATACTCACCTAAGCCATGTGTGCTGTTAGTAAAATGTTCCTGCTTGCCCATCATGTCTTGGATTTTTTTTCTCTTTTTTAAAAAGTTTAAATGGAGAATTGGTTGTCCTTTGAGACATATTTTTTTTTGTGAACATCAGAACTATTTCTCTACATGATATTGTATAGTTTTTTTCATAACATGTCTACCTCCAAGCAGAATGTAACACATGGTAAGTCTTTCTTAAAACTGGGAGTACTTGAGGTCTTCAGCTGTAACAATTCTAGGCACGTAGGGGCTGAGGAGGAGGCTAGAGTTAGCCTCCACTGCAGAGGTAGTATGTTAGCTGATAGTACTCACCACTTCTCATTTCGTTTTATATTTCTTGCCCACTCAAAATTGAAGCCTTGGATCAATTTAGCTAACAGAGAGATTTTTATTTTTAAAGTTTAATTTCATGATTATTCCAAACAGTTTTGGTATCATGCCTGTAGCCTCAGTCTTAAATGCATGTAATATTTCCAGCTTTTGGCTAATGATATTGACTTTAATGTATGTTTTTACAGTAATTAAGTTTATTATCAAAGTGAAAATCTTACCAAAAGACTTTGATTTAAACTTATATCTCCATTTTCATTGATGTTCCCTCTCTCCCTGACAGTTTGACAAGCAGGTATTTTAATATGTTAGCTTGAACTGGTTGCTTCTGTTCACAGGCCACAACTCTGTCAATGTGGCAGTGAGAATTTCTAAACTACGTTAACGAAATACCTCCCTTTTCTTTATAGTTGAAATCAGAAGCTGGACTGTATCTGATTATCCCTAACACAATCCTTTCATGACTGTGCTCGCTGTAATACCCCATCTCCAGATATTTGACGAAATAATAAATGATAACTCGCAGCATTCTCTCTGTACCTGTGTTGCTCTAGGGAAGCGACAGCACAGTATTGAAACTGTCTGCCTTCTTTTAAAGCCAACTAACTGAAATTTTAAATGAAAAGCAAGATATCCATCTGAATATGCAGAAGAGATTCTCGTTAGCTCAGAGGTATATGGTGCAACAAGCAAGCAGCATAGACTGCAATACTGTGTTTTTTAAGCACACATCACTGTAACATTTATGTGAACACGTATCAAGAATTTCAGTGGAGTATGTGACCTCTCCGATGTATGGTGCACTGAATAAAAACCGTAAAGAGCAACACTTGCGAACACAAACCCCCCCATCGAAGTGTTTTTTAGAAGATTGATAGAAATATCATATCTCTATTATTTGTTTAAAGTAAGTTGGAAAAATATCGCAATTTTTTAAACCTATCTTCCATAATATACTCCAGGAGAACTCCTCGTGTTGTTTTCCTCAGATCAAAACCATGCATTCAGCATTTTGTACAATGATCTGGGCTAAACTGGATAAGGCAGCAACTGTATATCTGAACCATCCTTTTTTGTGGGTATTGTGTGAGCGAGGAGACAGCTGGGAAACATTACCCTGGAAACAGAGGTCACTTCTAAAAGAGATAATAGTTCATAGACCCTCAACTGGCACATTTTAATTTCCTTCTTAAATCATGTTTCATTTCAGTCTCCTACTCTGAAATGAGGCTCATCACCTTAGAGTAGGAGAGGGCTTGTCTTCAGTTTCTAGGCAAGGCAAAAAGTCTTGGAATTCAGGTGAGAGGAGAGGCAGAGCTGCGCCAAGTTCTTTTCTGCTTCTGCATGTCAAGAGCTAAAGGACTTAACTTCTGTTTTTCCTCTAGCATAAAGGGGGTGTAGGGCATGTGGAGAGTCCCTGGGTAGTACAAATGGTTAATGCACTTGGCTGCTAACCAGCATGCTGGACCTTTGAATCCACCCTTGAAAGAAAACGCTGGCAATCTACTTCTGAAAAAGCGTTCATTGAAAACCCTGTGGAGCACAGTTCTACTCTGACATGCCTGGGGTCGCCATGATTCAGAATCGACTCCACAGCAACTGGTACTGGTGGGGTATGTGGAACATTTTAATAAGTGAGGGTGACAAAGGTAAAAAGGGATTCAAAAGACCTGGGATAGAGTCACAGAAAAAGAGAAGGCATGGTTAGACAGAGGGGATCTTGAGGGTTACTAGTCTATAGCCATTCTTGGTCCCCTCTAGTCACTGGGTCAAGAGGTTCACCACAGGGGCTGCCTCGGCAGGATGAGGTTGCTCCTTGGCAGAGGCTGGAGTAGACCACCAGGCTGTTAGGCTGTTTGAGGGCCATGGCAGACTGTGAGAGGGCTGTAGCCTGCAGGAACAAAGGTGTGGCCCTCACCAACCTGAGAGATCAGATCACAGGCTCTGGCAGTTGCAGATTTCAAGAGATTGCAGCCAGGAAGCTTCTAGATGGACAAATGACTGGCCAGTCCCAGACAGCAAAGTGCAGATACGACCCCTCTCCCAATGACCTTACCTTATCCCCTCCTTCACTAGGGTGCATAAAGCCTCTTCCTAACATTCACTCTGAGGTCATTTTAGGAAGTGATGACAAGAGGAGAAGAGGCCGGCTGTGGAACGGTTCATACTTATTTAAATATAATTTTGAAAATTCTGGAAATGGCTATTTAAATTATCAGCTCAATTGGATGTTGGAAAATGTATTGAATTTTTCCGCCCAGCTAATCAATTGGAAGGAGTTTGGAATAACGTCCAGGTTAGTTAAAACCAAAACAATAAATGTGTTTTCTCTGCACATCTAAGTTATGAGTTTATCACTGTTATGGCTTTTAAAAATAATAAAAAGACTGAAGTCCAGCTACCCTCAGTCATATGGAGATAATATATAGAACTATAAATCTTAGAGCTACAAGGCACCTGAAGGCATTTGAAACTCTCAGCCCCCACTCAGGTTCTGGAATCACTGCTACTGACTGTTTGAAAAATACTCCTCTGGTACCTTCTTAAATCCTTCCAGGAATGGGAATAGCCGTCATTGAACAAACCATAAAATATGTTTTCCTTATTTTATGTTGAAATCTGATTCTTCTATTTCTTGTACCCACTGCCCACTGAAATACCTTTGGGAGACTTTTTTTTTCCCATTATCTTTCCTCAGGATCTAAATCAGCAATTACTTAGCTCCCGAAACAAAGTCTGAGGTAATAAATGAGGGCAGACAGTAATTTAATCTGTGAGAGACTGAGATAACATCTAGTTTAGTGAAAACAGAGAGCTGTAGAAAGTGCAATCCAGTGGACTGCTTCCTATTCATTCTTGGTGTTTTTTTTTTTTTTTTTTTTTGAACATTCTATTGTGTTTTAGGAACGTTTACACAGCAAATTAGTTTCCCTTTCAACAATTCATACACAAATTGTTCTGTGACATTGGCTGCTATCCCCACAATGTATCAGCACTCTTCCCATTTCCACCCTGCTTTCCCCACTTTCATCATTCCGGTTTCCCTGCCCCTTCTTGCCTTTCCATCTTTGCTTTTGGGCAAATGTTGCCTGTTTGGTATCGTATAGTTGATAGTTCTAAGGAGCACGTTCCTCGCTGGTGTTATTTATTTTGTAGGCCAATCTATTATTTGGCTGAAAGATGACCTCTGGGAATGGCTTCAGTTCCAGGTTAAAAGGGTGCCTTAGGACAATAGTCTCAGGGGTTTCTCCAGTCTCTATCAGTCCAGTAAGTCTGGACTTTTCTATGAACTTGAGTTTTGTTCTACATTTTTCTCCCATTCTAACCAGGACCTTCTATTGTGTCCCTGGTTAGGGCGGTGGTAGTGGTAGCTGGGCACCATCTAGCTCTTCTGGTCTCAGGCTGTAGAGGCTGTGGTTCCTGTGGGCCATTAGTCCTATGGACTAATTGCCTTCTTGAATCTTTGCTTTCTTTTACTCTCCTTTGCTCCAGAGGGGAAGAGACCAATAGTTGTATATCAGATGGCCACTCGAAATCTTTGAAGACCCCAGACACCAGTCATTTCTCACCAAACTAGGATGTAGAACATTATCTTTATGCCAATTGACCTAGACGTCCCCTGAGACTACGGTCCTTAGCCGCTTCCTATTCATTCTGACTCAACTTCTTTTTTTCTCTAACAGGTTTTTTTTTTCTTAAATAATTCAAAGTATAACTACAATTTTGGTAAAATTTCCAAAGGTAATCTGAAAACTTTCTTGTTAAAATGTAAGTGAAACACAAGGCAACCAAGCCAGTGCTTATGTGCGTGTTTTCAAGAAAAATCCAAATCAAAAAGTCAGACAACTTGCCACAGCATCATACATCCGTTTATTCAGTTAACATCACAATGGTGACAACCAGTTAGGAGCACTAGAGTGGTATCCTCGTAAGAGAATCATGATCAACATCTTGATTTGTAAATTTCACTGTTCTTAACCAATAGAAACCTATTTTCCAAAGCAGTAATAATAACAATAATGATATATATTTAGGGACAGATCTAAACTTTCTGATTTATGACCAAAAGCATATTTGCTCATAAGTTTAAACAAACCATTAGGGACATTTTAACTCTTGGTTACTGCTTTCAGGGAAGCAAAAGGTTCTTGAAGCAAATATACACAAAACACATCTTTTCAAATAGTACCTTCAACCACTGTGTATCATGTCAATGAGAGAACCTGAGAACCCCAGATCTGGCATCTCCTGATCTTTGTAATACCCTCTGGTTTACTTAAACAATCAACCAACAAACATGTATTTAGTGCCTACTATGTACAAGCCAGCATACTAAAGCAATAGAGGAAATATAAAAAAGTAAAATTATTGGTCCTTGCCCTACTCAGGCTTCCAGTGTGGTTGGTGAGATCACACGTAGACACAAATTTCTCCATTTTTAAAGTCCTCAAAAGAAGTGACGATGTTAACTGGATTGCATGTTAGAAACGTCTCTGCTGCAACCTAGAGAAAGCAGGGACATAAGTGGGGACATCCTCAGCAGTGTTTAAAATCTGTGTCTGAATTAGATTTCTCAGCTCCAAGTCTGAGCACTGCTTGAACTCCTGAATCTGAACGTGTTCCAGCCAGCCACACACCTGTCACTCTTAGTGGCTGTATTTGGCAATTGTTTCATGAAATCATGACAATGGAGCAAGATAAATATATATATACACACATATATATGATATGTGCATATGTTATATACATTTTTAAAACCTCTGCTCAAATCATATACAAGGTGATCTTTAAAGCCAGGAGTTCAGGACTTTCCAGACTGCACAGGAGAGAGGCTAACCCACATTATCATTTATTTGTTATTATTATACAACGAACAAAAGACTACAGTTAAAAAAAAGTATGAAAAAATACCCAAACTTCACTGGACATAGGCAAAAATAGAAAAGTTAGAATAAAGGCTAAGAAAAGAGGCCCCAGCAAATTAAAAGTTTTGAGACATCCTCCACTCCCATCTCCACTCCCCGCCTCCCTCACTCTCCCATTGTCCTGGAGAACAGGCCCCAGGCCAGGTGAATCAAGAAAAGGAAAACAGAGACGTATTTTCAAACACTGCAAATAAATAAATAAATATGTTAAACCACAAAATAACTTATTAGGCACCGCTTGAAAGGCAGCAACCCTCTTCGGCCCGGATTGCCTATGCTCAGAAGGTCTCCCTAAGTCCCAGCCCGGTGCCGGGTCATCGACATAAACCAGAGCAGGAAACCGAGTCTGTTGTTACTCTTAGGCAGGCTTCTCCAGAGGCTTGGGTGCGGAAGAAAGCCAAGGTGAGCTGCAGCGGCCCTCCCAGAGAAAGTGCGCCCTGCTCTGCCGGCCTAACGCAGACGCGCCGCCCCGGAGTGTCCAATGCTCGATCTTTGAAACCGCGAGCGCCCGTCAGAGCTCGGAGGGAGGACGGTTTCCTTTACAAACTACCCTCCCCCGCAGTGCCCCTAGAATCGTCTTTAAAAAAACAAACAAACAAAAAAAAAAAACACCCTCGGTCGGCTTGTTCTCAGCTCCTTTTTGCACCAGAGGGGAGCTGGGATGGCGACTACTGTCTGGGTTTCGAGGCGCGGGACCGATTTTACAAAGCACCTGGCTCCGCTCTGGGTGGAGTGGGATTGGTGACGGGAGTCCGGCGAAGGGCGCAGCCTCACCCAAGGTTAGGAGAAAAGGCCAGCTACCTAGTTTTCTCGAGTCCGACTTCCCTTACAGTAGGAATGCGCAAATGGAGAGCGGTCGTTCCCGCGACTCCGCTAGGTGCTCTAGGCAGAGCCTAGCAGGTGGTCTGGCGAGAGGAGGGGCGCGGCAGGGCGGGGCTGAGGGCAAGCTGCTGACTCACTCCGAGGGAAACCCGCGGAAGTAACCGTGGCTCAGCTTAAACAAATCGCGGCTGGAGGGTCTGCGGGTCAAGTCCAGTTGGCGAAGTTAAGAGTTCGTGATCTGCACTTGGTGGGGCAGAAAGAAGGAGCGAAGTTACGAGGGTACACTGCGGGGTGCAAAGAGGAGTTACAGCAATGAAAGAAGGTGCCCAAAGTGAGGGACCGAAGAGAATAAGGCCGGAAAGCCATTCCAGTTTATAAGCAAAGCGCCCAACTCCACCTTTGTCGCGCAAGTTTCCTGGGCCCCTCCTCCCAAGGCGCGCGGTGTCCTAGCCCTACGTTGCCCTCACCACATCCTGGCGCCCTCCCGAATACCTCCCCGTCTTGCACCCAGGCCTCCCTTTTCCCCCAGTTCCACTCTGCCCTAAGCGCGGTGGCCCTGCGTGGCCAGGCTCAGAGCGTCGTGATCCGGGATGTACAGGTGCCGTTACGGAAGACGCCACCAGATTCCAGGTTCTCAGGCTGGAAGTCCTCCACGCTGTAGGCGCGGCTCTTGAGAGCCGTAGCGTAGTAGTCGACAGGCTCCTCGGCGGCGTTGTCCATCCAGCTGAGGCACAGGATGCGCTGGAAAGAGCGCTTGAAGTTGTCAGAGAGGAAGCCGTAGAGGATGGGGTTGGCGCAGCTGTTGGCGTAACCAAGGATGACCGAGAGTTGGCTCACCGTGGCGTCGTCCTGCTCGGCGAACACGTTAACCAGCTGCACCACGTAGAAAGGCATCCAGCAGATGACGAACACCATCACCACCATCATCACCATCAAGGTGATCTTGCGCTCCGAGCGCTTGCGCTGCTGCCAGCCGGCCTTGAGGGCTACCATGCGCATCTTGGCAATGATGAGCACGTAGCACAGGCAGATGGCTCCAACAGGCAGCAAGAAGCCCATAAGGAATGTGTACAGCACAAAGCCCACCAACCAGCGCTGGGCCGGCTCAGGCATGAGCATGTTGCAGGCCACGGTGCCGTCGCTGTTGGCTGCGGTGCGCGAGAAGACCACGATGGGTAGGATGACAAGCAGCGACAGCACCCACACACCGAGGTTCACCACCTTGGCGACAGTGGGCCTGCGGTAGCGGGCCGCCTTGATGGGGTGCACCACAGCCACATAGCGGTCCACGCTCAGCACAGTTAGGCAGTAGATGCTGGTGAACATGTTGACAGCGTCCACGCTGAGCACGAGGCGGCAGAGCAGCGCGCCGAAGGGCCAGTGGCGCAGCAGCGTGGAGGTGACCAGGAAGGGCACGCTGAGCATGAGCAGCTCGTCGGCGATGGCCAGGTTAAGGATGTAAATGTTTGTGGCCGTCTTCATCTTGGCGTAGCGCAGGATCACGTAGATGACCATGGAGTTCCCACATAGCCCCACCAGGCACACCACCGAATAGATGAAAGAGATGAGGATGGCGCTGCCCTGGCCCTCGCTCAAGGTCCCGTTTTGGGACGCGTTGCGCCCCGGCTCCTCCATGCCGTCCGTGGCGCCGGCCCCGGGGCCCCTGCCACCGCCGCCTTCGCCGCAGCTGCTGGGGCTAGGGCTAGGAGAGGAGGAAGGAGAGGAGGCGGTGCCATTGGGGAACATCCCAGCTGGGAGGGCCGGCGGGGCTGCAGGGGCTGGGGCGCTCTTCCCCGCCGCCTGCGCCCTCCCTCCGCACCCCGGCCACTCGCCGGCAGCTCACTGCCGACTCGCAGCTTGGGGGAGCGCGCAACGCCTGCAGGGAGCGTGGCTCAGACCCGCGCCGGCTGGGCGCATCGCCCAGACGCTGCCTGAGCGCTGCCGCTTGTCGCTCCGGGGCGCCTGGGCACAAGCGAGTGTGGAGAAGGGAGGCCAGGAGGCTGGAGCCACGAGCTGCACAGCCATTAACTGGCGCGGCTTTGGGCTGGTGAATGATTAATAGGCACCACCAGCGCGTCAGCAGCTACGGAAAGAGGAGGGAGGGGAAGAGGGAAGAGGGCGGCATAGGTGGATCGCCTCCGCCCGCCCCCAATTCCTTTTTCTTCCCAGTCCTGCGCTCTGCTCAACTCGAACAGCTGCTTCCGGGCTTCCCTCGCAGCACCCTTTACCCATCTTTCAGAAGGACCTGGGCAGTTTCTCTGCTTTCCTGTAGGATGGGTGAAAGCCAAGCGTGTACTGTCCCACCCCACTCGGCTTCTGTTCAAAGTAAAGACTGAAGCGGACCCCAGGCACAGATGCCTAGAGTTCATCTCAGTTTCCTCAGTTGCTAGCCCCTCCTGGGACGGTGGGACCCTAACTCCCCTCCTGCGCTGATGTCTGGGACCCTAAGCCCTCATCTCCCGTCCCTGATCTTTCCGCCCCTTGGACCCGCCGCGCAAGCCCCCGGCTCGGCTTACCCAGAGGGCCGTACCTCCAGACCCGCGCGTAGATGGCCCGTGCAAAGTGCATGTGCTATCTGGCAGCGCGTGGACGTTCTTCGCGCGGTCCAAATCCGTTCTTTGGGCCCTGCCCCAACACTGGCGCCCACGTAAATACTCTTAGAGTCGCGGAAACCGACCCTGAGACACAAGCGAGGAAGGACAACCACCGTGCGTTATGGGCTTCTGCGTTGTAACACCGCAGGCAGCTCTTAGCCGGCGGGAGTGTTCAGAGCCCTGAGTAAACCACTGCGAATCTCTTAATAAAGCTTGTAGTGCCCAGAGCCCCTTGCGTCTCCCAGAGGAATATCGACTGCAGAAACGAGGACGCGCGGCTCGAAGCACGGGAGGAGCTTGATGCTCCCTTCAGAACGTGCCAGGCGCGGTACTGGAAATCCATCTAGGTGTTCTCTCAGGAAAGATACTGCTGCGCCGCTCGGAATGCACCCCCCATCCCCCACCCCACGCCCATGCTGTGCTTTGTACTCAGGAGAGTTGGCGGGCTCTGAGGAGAGGAATGTAAAGGCCTGGGCTGGTGGGGACCACAGTTCCCTAAATCCACGCCGGGCCGGCTGTGCAGGTGACCAGATTTGTCACCAGCTCCAGGAACGGCGGGACGACATTCTGGTCTTTCCATGAAATGCCAGGACGTCAGCCTTTTCTGAAGTCCCCTGACGTGTGACCTGGGTGTAGTTCATGTGCTTAAACCATTAAGACACAGAAATCCATGTAGGCACTCCTAAAGTTTGCAGACTTCATTATGAAACGGTTTCCATTTAAGAAAGAGTGGATGTTCAATTATCAAGATTTTTAAACGACCTCTGGATCTTCCCGCCATCTTTCTAGTCTAGGCTCCCTTTGGCTTCCCAATTATTCCAGTCAAAAGAAGAATCACACTCTTTCCAACGCCTTTTCATAAATGCTGTTCCTTTTCATAAATGCTACGCTGCCCCACGAGAGATCCTTTCAAGTCTGAAAGGTGCGGTTCCCAGGAAGCATGACCTGCTGCAGCCTAGTGCTCCGCCCCTCAAGTTTTGCTTTGTCTCCAGATTCCCTTAGTTCTTTCCTCCTTCTGCTCAACCAGGCAGCACCCACTGTGCTGTGAGTCTCAGCTTTCCCTTCCAGCAGATTCTGTTTACACTAAGGAGAGACAAACTTAAACAGAAGCTAAACTCCTCATTGAGACCATTTATATCAGATAGTCCAGAATGCACAAGTGGATGCAGAATTTTTTTAAAAAGGGTAGTTCCTAGTGCCTCTGCTGTATCCAGGTAATCAACTTGCATATGTGTGCTTCAGTTCTCAAAACTAAGTGCTCTGAAAGGGAAAGAATAAATTTTGTAATGTGTTGATTATAGCAACCAGAGGTGAAATAAATGACTACAGACTCTCACAGGAATTTGTGCAGTGGACACTGAATTATAAATGAGAGATGTGCTAGGAAGGAATTTGAAATTTCATAAGGGCTAAGCTGTTTAACCCATTGCTTTATCTAAACAAAAGTGGGATATGGAATTGGTGTTAATTATATTTCATTTTCCAAAAAAAAAAAATACACCTAGGGAGGGGAAAAAAGTGTTTATCAGATTAAAAAAAAATAGTGTGGGTTTTGTCCCAGAAGGAGCCCTGGTGGCACAATAGATAAGTGCTCAGCTGCTAACCAAAAGGTTGGTGGTTCGAACACACTAGCCTCTCTGAGGAAAAAGATGTGGCAGCCTCCTTCCATAAGTATTTGTTGTTGTTGTTAGGTGCCACCTAGTCGGTTCCAGCACATAGCGACCGTATGTACAAACAGAACAAAACACTCCCTGGTCCTGCACCATCCTCACAGTTGTTGCTATGCTTGAGCCCATTGTTGTAGCCACTGTGTCAGTCCATGTCCTTGAGAGTCTTCCTCTTCTTAGCTGACCCTCTGCTTTACCAAGCATGATGTCCTTCTCCAGGGACTAGTCCCACCTGATAACATGTCCAAAGTAGCGAAACAAAGTCTCGTCATCCTCGCTTCTGAGGAGCATTCTGGCTGTACTTTTTCCAAGACAGATTTGTTCATTCTTCTGGTATATTATTATTCAATATTCTTTGCCAACACCATAACTCAAAGACACCAATTCTTCTTCGGTCTTCCTTATTCATTGTCTCGCTTTCCCATGCATATGAGGTGATTGAAAATACCATGGCTTGGGTCAGGCACACTTTAGTCCTCAAAGGGATATCTTTGCTTTTTAACATGTAAAGAGGTCTTTTGCAGCAGATTTGCCCAGTGTAATTTGTCCTTTGATTTCTTGACTGCTGCTTCCACAGGCATTGATTGTGGACCCAAGTAAAATGAAATCCTTGACAACTTGAATATTTTCTACGTTTATCATGATGTTGCTTACTGGTCCAGTTGTGAGGACTTTTGTTTTCTTTATGTTGAGGCGTAATCCATAATGAAGGCTATGGTCTTTGAACTTCATCATTAAGTGCTTCAAGTCCTCTTCACTTTCAGCAAACAAGGTTATGTCATCCACATGTCACAGGTTGTTAATGAGTCTTCCTCCAATCCTGATGCTGTGTTCTTCTTGATATAGTCCACCTTCTCGGATTATTTGCTCAGCATACAGATTCAATAAGTATGATGAAAGGATATAGCTCTGATGCACACCTTTCCTAACTTTAAACCATGCAGTATCCCCTTGTTCTGTTTGAATGACTGCCTCTTGGTCTATGTACAGGTTCCACATGAGCACAGTTAAGTGTTCTGGAATTCTGGTTCTTCGCAATGTTATCCATAATTTGTTATGATCCACAAGTTGAATGCCTTTGCATAGTCAAGAAAACACAGGTAAACATCTTTCTGGTATTGTCTTTCAGCCAGGATCCATCTGACATTAGCAATGATATCCCTTGTTCCACGTCCTCTTCTGAATCTGGCTAGAATTTCTGGCAGTTCCCTGTCAGTGTACTGCTGCAACCATTTTTGAAAGATCTTCAGCAAAATTTTACCCGTGGGTGATATTAATGATATTCTTTGATAATTTCCAGATTCTATTGGATCATCTTTCTTTGGAATGGGCACAAATATGGATCTCTTCCAGCTGGGTGGCCAGGAAGCTGTCTTCCAAATTTCATGGCATAGACGAGTGAGTACTTTCAGCGGTGCATTTCTTTGTTGAAACATCTCAATTGGTATTCCAGCAATTCCTGGAGCCTTGTTTGTTGCCAATGCCCTCAGTGCAGCTTGGACTTCTTCCTGCAATGCCATTGGTTCTTGATCATATGCTACCTCCTGAAATGGCTGAACCTCAGTCAATTCTTTTTGATACAGTGACTCCGTATATTCCTTCCCTCTTCTTTTGACACTTCCTTCACTGTTCCGTATTTTGCCCATAGAATGCTTTAATATTGCAACTTGAGGTTTGAATTTTTTATTCAGTTCTTTCAGCTTGACAAACGCCAAGCATGTTCTTCCGCTCTGGTTTTCTAACTCCGGGTCTTTACACATGTCATTATAATACTTCATTTATTTTCTCGTGCTGCCCTTTGAAATCTTCTGTTCAGCTCTTTTACTTCATGGTTTCTTCCATCAGCTTTAGCTACTCTCCTTTCAAGAGTAAGTTTCAGTGTCTTTTCTGACGTCCATTTTGGCATGTGCTTTCTTTCCTGTCTTTTTAATAACCTTTTGCTTTCTTCATGTACGATGTCCTTGATGTCATCCCACAGCTCGTCTGGTCTTCAGGCATTGGTGTTCAGTGGGTCAAATCTATTCTTGAGATGATCTCCAAATTCGGGTGGGATATATTCAAAGTCATATGTTGACTCTCATGAACTTGTTTTAATTTTCTTCAGCTTCAACTTGGACCTGCATACGAATAATTGATGGTTTGTTCCACAGTCGGCCCCTGGCCTTATTCTTACTGATGATATTGAGCTTCTCCATCAACTGTTTCCACAGAGGTAGTTGATCTGATTCCTGACTCCTCCATCCAGTAAGGTCTAAGTATATAGTCACCGTTTGTGTTGTTGAAAAAAGATATTTCCAATAAATAAGTTGATGACCTTGCAAAATTTTATCATTCGATCTCCCACGTCATTTCTATCACCAAGGCCATATTTTCCAACTACTGATCCTTCTTGTTTCCAGCTTTCACATTTCAATCTACAGTAATTATCAATGCATCCTGATTGCATGTGTGATCGATTTCAGAGTGCAGAAATTGGTAAAAATCTTGTTTCTTCATCTTTTGCATTAGTGGTTTGTGGGTAAATTTAAATAATAATTGTATTAACTGGTCTTCCTTGTAGGCATATGGATATTATCTTATCAGACAACCTTGTACTTCAGGATAAATCTTAAA
The DNA here is from genome assembly GCF_000243295.1 of Trichechus manatus latirostris. NCBI lineage: Eukaryota > Metazoa > Chordata > Mammalia > Sirenia > Trichechidae > Trichechus > Trichechus manatus. Next base: position 2,467,695 of record NW_004443979.1, read on the forward strand.
ACATTCTTTTTAATGACGAATGTGATGCAATGCAATCCCTCTTCAATTTGTCATTCCCAGCATGGTAGACCATATGATTGTCTGATTCAAAATGACCAATACCAGTCCATTTCAGCTCACTAATGCCTATGATATTGATCTTTATGCGTTCCATTTCATTTTTGACAACTTCCAGTTTTCCTAGATTCATACTTCCTACATTTCACCTTCGGATTTTTAATGGATGTTTGCAGCTGTTTCTTCTAATTTCGAGTCATGCCACATCAGCAGATGAAGGTCCTGAAAGCTTTACTCCATCCACATCATTAAGGTCAGCTCTACTTTGAGGGGGCAGCTCCTCCTCAGTCATATTTTGAATGCCTTCTATCCTGAGGGGCTCATATTCCAGTACTATATCAGACAATGTTCCATTGCTATTCACAAGGTTTTCACTGGCCAATTATTTTTTAGAAGTAGACTGCCAGGTCCTTTTTCCTAGTCTGTCTTAGTCTGGAAGCTCTGCTGAAACATGTCCACCATGGGTGACCCTGCTGGTATTTGAAATATTGGTGGCATAGCTTCCAGCACCACAGCAACACACAAGCTACTACAAACTGACAGACAAGTGGTGGAAGATTTACAGCCTTAGAAACCTTAGGGAGCAGTTCTACTATGTCCTATGGGGTCACTATGAATCAGAATTCACTCAAGAGCAACAGATTTGGTTTTGGTTTTTGTCCCAAAAGAACATTTTTCTAGCCAAGCCTTATAATGGTTTAGATGTCTCCTTGTTCTTCACTGATTAGAGACACCTGACTATTCCTCAGGGGACTGGCATTTCAACAGTCATCATTCAGACACCTTGGCATTGACCATGGTGGCATCAGGGAAAATGGGTGATGGGAGTTGTAAAGGACAGCTCTGTTATTCAGAATCTCATTACTTTCATTTTGCAGCTCATCTTAGGGAAATCTCTTCTCTATATAATGGTGGCCTCATACACAAAAGAAGAAAATTTAAGACCTGGTAAGAGCATGCTTTTTTTGCTTCTGAAGTGATTTCTAGGATGGATTTTTTATCTATAAAAAGACATTGACAATGAAATACCACTTCACACCCACTAGAATGGATACGATAATAATTGAAAAACAGAAGATTACAAGTGTTGGTGGTGAGATTGGAGCCCATTTGCATTGCTACTGAGAATGTAAAACAGTACAACTGCTGTGGAAAACAGTTTAGTTGCTTCTCAAAAAGTTAAACATAGAATTATCATGTTATTGTGTGCGTTGATTTGATTCGACTCATAGTGACTCTATATAACAGGGTAGAACTGCCCCAGCGGGCTTCCTAGGCTGTAGTCTTTACGGGAGCAGATGACCAGGTCTTTCCTCATGTGGAGCTGCTGGTGAATTCAAACAACGAACCTTTCAGTTAGCACCTGAGCACTTAACCATTGCACCACTCATAGTATCCAGCGATTTCACTCCTAGCTACGTAATTTAAGAGAAGTGAAAACGTATGTCCACAGAGAAACATGTACCCCAACATTTGTAGCAGCATTATTCACAATAGCCAAAAGGTGGAAATAACCCAAATCTCCATCTGTGAATGAATGGATAAACAAAATATAGTATATCCATACAAAAGGAATGAAACATGCCACAGTGTAGATGAACCATGAAATCATTATGCTGAGTAAAAGAGACCAGTCACAAAAGGTCACAAGTTGAATGATACCATTTATATGAAACACCCAGAAGAGGCACATCCATAGATACAGAAAGTAGATTAGGGGTTGCCAGGGGCTGAGGGGAGATGGAAAGGAGAAATGACTGCTCATGAGGACAGGGTTTCTTTTTGGAATTGTTGTGCAATGGGTATCTTTTATGTAGCCTTTCTGGCACCAAGTTTGCAATTCTTCCAAAATGATCGGTCAGGCTGCAGTCTGCCAAGTGGTTGATCTGTTTGCTATCTGCGTAAGCGGCTTGCAAGAGTTGGTCAGTTTGCTGTCCACAAAAGTGGCTTGCGAGGATTGGTTGGTTTGCTCTCTGTATAAGCATCTTGGAAGCATTGGTCTGTTTGCTATCTGCATAAGTGTCTTGTTAGGATAGGTCAATTTGCTATTCATGTAAGAGGTTTGCAATTCACCTAATATGATTGGTCTGTTTACAATCCTGCTAGGAGAGCCATGCCTTGAAATTAACAAGGAGTTTTCCTATATAAACAGCCAATCTCACAGAGGTTTTTTGGGGACCGCCTGATCAACAAGAGCCTGGAGAGGAGCATGTCCTTTGGATTCGGGATCCCTTTGCTGAGAACCTACTAGATCTGAGTGTAAGGGCCTTATGCACTGAGCTGGTAACATGCACTGAGCTAATAACACTGAAGACCAGGAGAAACGTGCTTGCTGAGTGACAGAGAAATGGCAGCAGTGGTACTAGCAGTGGGAACCATGAGACCAGTAGACAGTGGTGGTGGGTGTGTCAGCCCATGCAGCAAAGCTGAGGACCTCCAGTCAGGAAGTTGCCAGGAGAGCTGGGCACCTCCTGGCAGGAGGTCACCAATGAAGCTGGGTGCCCCATAGAGGGGAAGCAGCCACAGTCTGGGCCCATGCAGGCAGACACCAAGCAGAGCTAAGCTGGCCTACCTTTGGCTGCGACAGATGCCCCAGCTGTGTTGAGAGTTGTAACCTTAAGACCGAGAGGGGGCCAGTCCTGAGGGCCAAGAGGGGGCCAAGAGGAGGCCTGTTTGAAGGGCTGAGAAATTACCTAAGAGGCTTGGGCATACACCATACAGTAGTTGCCTGTAAAAGAGTTTCGCCTTGAGAGCTGTCTTAATGCCAGCCTAACGCTGGCACTTGTCCAGGGTTGTCCTAAAGCTGCTGGTTGAGAGCTGGACCAATAAGCAGAGGCGGCTTGAGCCAGCCAAGGAAACCCACAGAAAGAGAGAGAAAGAGAATGAACACAGTCACGCCACACCTGACCTGAGCAGTTGACACATCTGTTAAGAGAGAGAGACACCTGCTGACACTTGATCCATGGTGTGCCTGCCCAGTGACACAGAAATGGACACCAGTAATTTGGAAAGGGTGAGCGAGTCCCTTTTTAGACAAAAGTGAGTTCCTCTTCTATGACACTAAGTGGAGTACTCTTGAGGGTAGAGGGGACGAGTTCACCTCAAATCTGTTCCTGTTGCTTACTGTTTGTTTTCTATAAGTAATCTGTTCCTGTAGTTTACTGTTTATCTTCTAGAAATAATACTAACAGTTTTTAGTTGCCAACATTCTGTAAGGTGTCTTTGTGTGGGCAACCCAATCAGATCAGATAGTAGAGTCCTTATCTTAGCAATCTTACGATTGCTTGGGATTTGAAGGTACAACCTGTGAGCATGTAAGCAAACACACCCACAGTTCAGGGATGACGAAAATATTCTGGAGTTAGACTGTGGTAACGGTTGGTGGCACAGTGGTTAAGAGCTCAGCTGTTAACCAAAAGGTCAGCAAGTCGAATCTACCAGCTGCTCCTTGGAAACCCTATGGGGGCAGTTCTGCTCTGTCCTACAGGGTCTCTGAGAGTTGAAATCAACTTGACAACAACAGGTTTGGCTTTTTTTTTTTTTTTTTTTTTTGGTAATCTTTACACAACATTGTGAAGGTACTGAAAGCCACTGAATCGTATGCTTTAAAATGGTTAAAACGGTGAATTTTATGCTATGTGAATTTTACATCAATTAAAGAGAGAGATTGAGATGGGTATAAGCCATGCAGTGTTATCAAATGGCATTAAGTCTAATTTCTTCCCTTCAGCCTTGTATTTCTCATAATTGTATGTGCATGAACCTATGAACAAACTGAAATAAACAAACAACTACAGCATTTATGGGCTAAGAGATATGTGACTTGGAGTTGAGATCGTTTTTAAATTATATTAAGACCAGGAGGCCAGTTAGGAATCTGCCTTCCTCTCAGATCCCAATTTGATGTAAAAGTTTACTAATGAGACAGAAGAACTGGTGGAGGCATGAGATTGTTGTAATGGACAAAGTCCATAGTCGATGACAAATCAAGACAATCTCCCTGTTTTATTCAAGAACTCTTCTTAAAATTTTTTTTTTAATTCACATGTCTGCAGCCTTGAAAAGCTTAGGATAAGCTTGTTTCCACCATGAGAATTACATGTCCTCCATCCAGCCCTTCTTTGATTACCATCTTTCACATGCATCTGGAATATGAACATTTCTAGATATGAGAGAAGAAATGGAATAGCTCAGAGGAAGGGTAGAATGAAAAATCCAATTTGGAAAGTTGCAGATTCTTAAACAGACTTCTTTTCTTCCTCCATCCCAACTCTCTCCCACAAGCTACCCTCCCCTGTGCTATCCATGAACCGAGATCACGCTTTGATGACTGTATTCATCACACTGTGTTGTGGGGTTTTTTTTGTTTGTTTTTTTTGTTTGTTTGTTTGTTTTTTTGTTTCCCTTCCTAGTCTGTGAGCTTGTTGAGAACAGCAGCAATATTTTATTTATCTTTATATCCCCAGCAGCCAGCACAATACCTGGAAGTTTGCCAGTCACCTCCTTGTTTTATTTTTTTAAAGCATCCCATGTATAATACTTTCCTTCTTTCTAATGCATAAAATGTAGATGCAAAGAAATAGACTTGGGGCCTCCTGAAACAAAAGCTTTAAAATCTGTTTAATGTCATCATCTGTAATAATTCCCTATGCACTTAAGTCATTCTGAATAATTCAATTTGCATGTCCTATATCAACAATTATCATGCTGATGACTCACTCATTGATCATTCTTGGTCTTAAGTTTCTTGGCAGTGAAAGGGCTCTGGAAAATGGGTAGTACATGCTTTAGTAGCTAATGATGGTTATTTAATAGTATCATGCAGTGTGAAAGCCATTATACGTGGAAGATTGTTTCTTTTTCATTGCAGTCCTGAGTCTCAGTTGGTTTGGTGGAATAGTAACTAGCAGGAGCTCAAACTCTGCTTCTGTCAAAATCATTACTAATGTGCTCTTTCCAGTTGGAACCTATGGTGATCCTCAAATGAGCTCCTCTAATCTACGCTAGTGGTAAAGGGCTGGCTGGGGCCAGGGATTACAGGAAACACTTCCTGGACTATTATCTGCACTGGCATCATCAGAGTTATGTTTACGAACACCTGTCTGGGAAACTGAACTCAAGCTGGGTATAAGATGTGTGCAATGCTCAGCAATATGGCCTTGGCACAGGATGTGTCACTTAAGGACCATCTGCCACTAAGCAGTTAACATGATGACAGTCTAATAAGAAAGTTACCAGAGTGCAACAGTGGCTATAAGACAAAGGAACGATCCTGGACATCACTTCCCAGGGATGCCCAATTACTTCACAGCAGCCTTGGTAGCCTGTGGTTCAGTTCATCACTAATCTCAGCAAACTCGCCCTGGCCTGCTGATTTTCCTATTGCCTCTTCTGTGAAACAGCACAACAGAGTCTTTTTTATGCTTTCGAAAAATTCACATATGGTGTAACAATTCACATTCTTCCCTATGGAGTCTCTACTACTAAATAATATTTCTAAGAGCAAGAATTCAATGCATACAAACACATATCCATTCTTAATAATGGATAAATAAAAATAGAACAAAAGCCGCCACATGTTGCCTGTATTAGTTTGAATAGTCATTACCAGTAATACATTTTTTCTGTAATGTAGTCTCTGGTAGTCAAGGATCTCAAAACAGACTGCATTAGTTTCAAACTATCGTCAAAATCTTTTTTGGCATTTTTCTTTTGAGCAGAAACGATAATAAGGTGCTTTCAAAGTTACAGAATCATGTTTTTGTTTCTTTTCATGACTCTATTGATGTTTGACTTTCAGCAGAGCATTTAAACACATACAGCAAGTGATATCTGCAAATCACCCATTCCTTGAGAAAGGGCTATTCCTTCCAAGTGTGCTGTATCTGTTGATCAGCTTCACCAACTAAGGAAGAGCAAAAGCCCAGCAAAGGGCTGGGTGTGGGAAGGAAAGCCAAAACATGGCTAAATCCTGTTTTGAAGATGAATGCTCTGTAGGCATCAATGACCAGTTGACCAGTTGCCATTGGGTAGATTCTGTCTCATGACAACTCCGTATGCATTGGAATAGAACTATGCTCCATAGACTTTTCAATGGCTAATTTTTCAGAAGTAGATTGCTAGGCCTTTCTTCTGAGGCACCTCTGTGTGAACTTGAACCTCCACCCTTATAGTCAGCAGCCAAAAGCCTTAACTATTTATACTACCCAGGGACTCATAGGCATTTTACTACTCACCAACTCATGATACTGCCACTTTGTTCCCATTTTAAGTATATTTAGTCTCTTGCCTAGGCACATGTTCCATCAACCAAAACACTATTTTATTTAGATGGCATGAAGCAACTTAAATGACTGATCTTCTTTTCAATGGATCAGTGCTGGTTTTCTGTTGAAAGTGTCTCCAGCTTCTCCTGCTTCAGGTAGGAAGAATGAGGGAAGGTGTCTGTGAGCTATCAGAAGGCGAGCTGGAAACTAGTGAGAGTAGTCTAGGAAGGGAACGCCTGGACCATCCATTCACTTCTTCCACTCACCTTCCCAGGCAGAGTGTGTGGTAGCCAACCAACACCAGGCCCTTCTTTTGCTTTCCTTTGTCCACGTGGCATGGAATAATACTTGCAGTTTGTCCTTGAGGAAGTAGCTATGTGACAGTCTAACCTTTCTTTTCCTGTCAGAAGAGGGAAGTAAGAGGCGGCACAGTTCAGGTGGGATGCCTGGCTTAGATGAGGAACTTACTACTTCTTTGTTGACTGGCTGGGTGAGCGAAGATTTTGCTGCTTATGCAATTAGACATGGACTGGTTTCTGATACTTTATCCTGGGTATTTGTTTTTTGGTAATTCTTTATGGAAGTAAAATTCAGACTATACTAAAACACACTCAGTTCCGTAGTTATATTGTATATGGTTACATCTTTGTCCCCATTCCTTAGTGAAAAGATTGTTGGTGGTGGTGGTTGCCATCAAGTTGATTCTATATGAATAGGCAACACTATATGAATAATGTTGTTTGTTTAATCATAACTGAATTATTTATGTGTTAATTTAACAAATATTTAGAGCGTGCCCATTGAGTAACAGGCACTGTTCTAGGCACTGAGGATACAGTGGCAAATAAGATTAACAATGTCCTGTTTTACTGGAACTCTAAACCAGTTATTGAGTCTATTCCAACTCATGGAGACCTCATGTGTGTCAGAGGAGAACTGTGCTCCATAGGATATTTAATGGCCGATTTTTCAGAAGTAGATTGCCAGACCTTTCTTCTGAGGCACTTCTGGATCTACTGAACCTCCATCCACCCTTTTGGCTAGCAGCTGAGTAGGTTGACTGCGCCATCTAGGGATCCCAACTCTAGTGAGGCAAAAAGACAGTAGATATCAAGTAGATACGTGAGTAATGTAATCTCATTTAGTGATAAGTTTTTAGAAGAACAGTAGGGATGAAGGGCTAGAGAGGTGGGCATATTTTGTTGTGGGTAGATAGAATGGGATGAAGCCAGGGCTTTGAACTAGTCTCAATTTGCATTTCTAACAAGTTCCCAGAAAGTAATACATAACAATCACCTGGGAATCTTGTTAAAATGTAAATTCTGATTCAGTATATCAGAGGGGGAGTGGAAATGCAAATTCTCAGCAGGGAACTTGTTAGAACTGCACATTCTCATTAGGGGTTTGAACCTGAACAAACCAGTTCGAAGGCCTGGATGAGGCGTTGGTGGTTAGGTGGTAGAATTTTCCTCTTCCTTGTGGGAGACCCTGCTGGCACGGTGATAAAGAGCTTGGCTGCTAAACCAAAATGTCAACAGTTTGAATCCACCAGCAGCTCCTTGGAAACCCTACGGGGCAGTTCTACTCTGTCCTATAGGGTCGCTATGAGTCGGAATTGCCTCAACAGCAATGGTATGTGGGAGATCCAGTTAGAAACCAGCCAGAATTCCTCATGCTCAGCTACCACCCATCTGTCAGTGCAGGCTTGCATGTTGCTATGATGCTGAATAGGTTTCAGTGGAGCTTCCAGACTAAGAAGAATTAAGAAGAAACAGCTAGAGATCTACTTCCTAAAATCAGACAATGAAAATCCTATGGATCACAACAGTATAATACCCAGCTGTTCATGGAGATGGCACAGGACTGGGCAGTGTTTCATTCCACTGTGCATGGGGTCTCCAAGAGTCAGGGGCCAACTCAGTGGCAGTTAACAACAATAAGAAGATAGAAAGGTAAGGGAAGGAAATGATGTTTGAACAATGTTGAATGATATGAAGGTAAAGGAGCACAAGTCTGGGGAGGATTGTTCCAGCCAGAGTCAAAAAGCACATGTAAAGCAGTTGTGATTCTGCAGATCTAGGTGTCAGCTACACTTAAGTCACTTTTTTTAAATTTCCTAAACTCATAATTCTGAAAACACTTCTAGGTCTCATCTAGACAGCTCTTTAAACTAGGCAGACCACACTGACCATTCGGTCAAGATTTAGGAGGCCTAGCTAAGTAGATTAGGAAAGCAATAGCCTTTGTAGAATGCTGCCTTAGCAAGCTTTCTCCTCTTGGGCTGTGCTCCACCTTACGCTGGCATCTGTTAACAGACAAGGGGAGAAAAAAGCCCAGGAGTTCAACATGTGCAAAAGCCAATCCTAAAACTGAGAAAACTTTAATGATGTCCCTATTCTATTTCTCAGTGAATTGCAGAAAAACTCCAATTCTTCTTCTTTAGTGGTGAGTCACTCCCACTCATACTCTGGATTATCGGTTTTGTGAACCCTCCAGTTTATCCATGACAATGGGAGTTAATGTGGATCTGTTTTCCCACTACCAAAATAAACAATGATCTTGTTCAGACCGGGAATGTGTGCAAATGGGTAAATCTGATAGGAGGAACTAAAAGCAGGCTAGTTGGAGGAATGGGTTAGGTTTGAGAGGGACAGCTTCAGGCATGCTGTAGGACAAACAGACATAGCACTATCTTCCATAATCACACTATACATGTAATTGTCTATTTTAACAGTTTTGGGTAAAAAAAAAGGTTTCTTCTGCTTTTCAACCTTCAAATGTTTCTCACATTAGTGGTAGTGCAAAATTCACACATGAACTAATAAAGACTCCCGCTGCAAGTAATTAATGTTTTGTTTTAATCAGCACCTCCTACAGAGCGCATGTGAAGGCCTTGCTCTATGCCCTCTATCTACTTTCTTGCCTACAAGGTAAGGGGTTCCCAGGGCCAATGGCAGGAGCCTACTCTGAACCTGCAAGCTCCCATCTAGATCACACTTTTCCAGATCCCATGACTCCCTGTCCAGAGGCCCCAAGTCCGCTCCCAGGGCCAGTGCAAGCCAACTACAGAGCAGGTATGCACACTTCTATGTCCAAGGGGAGGCCAAGAGGTGACTAGGGGAGGATGAGGCAGATGAGGAGGAGGCTTAGCAGTGGGGACTAGGGTATCTATCCTCATGTACCTGAGTTACTGTGCAGGACAGAGCCAGGGGTAGAAATTGAAGTGGGATGGCCTGCTGGTGTGGGCAGGTTCCAGTGCAGAATTCTTAAAAGAGTTCTAGAAGACTAAATTCGAATCTGTCCTTCCAGGTCATCATGAAGGTAGGATTATAGAACATGTTTTTATTTTACAGTTTCTAAGCTTGATTTGTATGGAGCCCTGGTGATGCAGTGGTTAAGTGTTCAGCTGCTAACCAAAAGGTCAGCAGTTCGAATCCACCAGCTGCTCCTTGGTTAAACCTATGGGGAAGTTCTACTCTGTCCTATACGGTTGCTATGAGCCAGAATCAGCTCAATGGCAGTGGGTTGGTTTTGTTGTTTAAGTCTGATTTATAACTCTTAAGTTAAACGAACAAATCGGTTGGAGCATTTGGAGAACTTTAAGCACTGATACTCGACCCAGGTTGTAGAGAGGTTGGAGAGAAGTTGCCACACTTTCTGCCCATCCCCTTGTCCCCTCCCCATTTCAAAATAAAATCTTGTTCTACGTCCAATCAAAAAGCTTCCGTAAATAACAATTGATGCAAACAAGTAACAGCACAGAATGTGGTTCAACCCTTGGAGAAATGGGCGAGGGGAGGGGTAATTTGGAAGTGTGGTCTGTCTGTTTGACATCTGGACCCCAAATAGTCAGTTAACAATACCTTGTTGCACCTTTAATGGTGAAAACTTATTTTTGGCAGAGAAGGCATTAAATACTACTATATTGCATCTAATACAATAGAATAACAATTAAACACTAAATATGATGTCAACAGGAATCTTTATTGGCAGAGAAAGATATGCAAAACATTGCTAAGTATGAAAAGTGGAGTTCAAAGTATGTGATCCCATTTAATACAGGCACAAACACACGTGCACACACACACATACCAAACATAAAATCATATATATACATTGTCCTGAAAAACAGTTGCTAAGATATTGTGGATGTTTTCTTCTCCTTTTTGTATATCAAAATTTTCTAATTTTTAAACTATGAGTATGCATGGCTTCTTAGAGAAGATAAAAACAATAAAAGCTTAATTTTTTTATTTTTTAAGAAAAGTAAAGACTCCAGGCCATAAAGTGTCTGCTCTATTTAATGGGATATTGGCTTATTTATTTCCTCCTTAATTGTTTTTACTTTCAGAAAACACTAATAAATTTATTCTAGAAATTAACATGGGATGATGCAAATAGCAAAGAAAAGGTACCCAGCAGAAAGTGGTAGAAGGAATTGAAACAGGAGCTGGAGTTGTCTATTACCTTCCAGGCAGCTTCTATAACCCCATGGTCAAGTGGTTCCTGGTCTATGTTTGAGTCTGCTATGCCTGTCTCTTGGAATTGCTGTGTTTATGTAAACCACAAGAAGACGATGTTTGTGAAAGCATAGCGTAGTAGTCTGGTACCAAATACCTGGGTTTAAATCCCATTATCATCCATGTATTTAAACTTGAGTAGGTTATTTGACCTCTCTGTGCCAAAGTTTCCTCGTTTGTAAAATGAGAATAATAGTACTTCTACCTTATAGGGTTGTGATAAGATTAGATATGTTACAAGTGCTTAGAACATTGTCTGGCATGTAATAAATAGCACTACATAAATATTTAGCTATTATAAAATGATTTCTAAACTATAGATTATAGCAAGTCCCTGGATTATGAAGGAATTCTGTTTCTAAATCTGTCGTTAAGTAGAAATTGTACATAAATTGGAACAGTTAGGTAAGGTTCATATCTAATGAAAGTTAGCCAAATATTTGTCTTAGTATATAGTATATAGTGTACCTTTCTATGCATCAAAAAGCAAACAGTTCCAGATACACTAAAACATCTTTAACATAATAATACAGTAATAACAATAATAAAGTTTTGATGTGAGGCACAAAGTAGCACCCGTTTGTTATTCTGAATCATTGCATGTACCTCAAATTTGTAATATAATAGGCTTTATGGGGCCCTGGTGGTGCAGTGGTTAAGCATTTGGCTGCTAACCAAAAGATCTGCAGTTCAAGTCCACCAGCCACTCCTTGGAAACCCTATGGGACAATTCTACTGTGTCCTATAGGAGGGTCGCTATGAGTTGGTATCCACTTGACGGCAATCTTTTTTTTTTTTTGGCTCATAACTACAGGTTTAACTAAGTCAGATGTTCATAATCCAGGGATTGCCTGTACAATGCGACATTATCTTTGAACTAGTCAAGTGAATTTGAGAAATTTGCTTTTGCCACGTGTTCAAGAATTTAATACAGTAGGTCTGACATTCACTTATTCACTCCAAAAAAAAAAAAAAAATTTACTGAGCAGTTACTATCTGTACGTTATTTATCCTTTCATGTTCCTCCTGTCTATACATTTGAGTCCCACAGTTCAACACTGTGAACTATGTTCGAGTCATGGATTTTTGATACATATCACACATTCAGTTGAAATAACTCTAAAATGTTGATCAGTTCTATCAACATCATACCCAAGTCAATCCATTCTATCCACATTGTAAAAGATTTGACCTAATTGATGTGTTCATTGACTCAAATAACCCAATTGTTTGAATGTTACATAAACTTGGTCTGAGTTTGATATAACTTTTCTTGTCTCAGTTTCCAATGAGATACCAATCTGATAACTGTAGTTGGCAAGTGCATCCACATTCTAAAAAGAGTTGCTATTCCATTTCTCATAATCCTTCACCTACCTCCTGTTTACATGTAAGAGTAGAAAGGATGATGATGGAGATTGTTGCCTTGGAGAGAGTTATTCAGAGTGCTGTACATTTTCCCTCCCACGGAAAATGGAAAGCAGGTGCTTCTTCCTGTTAGTAAAGTGAAGAAGGGAGGTGGGGGGGAGGGTTAACTATAAAACCACCTACAGAGCTTGACAGGTGTGCCTTTGGGGGTTGATAAGACACAGAGACTGGTTCCTGATTCTGACCTGGAAAATTTATAGGTGAGTAAGAGGTCTGCTGGAACTGCTCCAGACACAGGTGGAGAAGGCTGCTTCTCACTGAGAGTGGGGCAGAAGTTGATGTTTCCCGTGAGTATAGAAGGCAGATGTGAGCACCTTGACAGGACCTTCTCTGCCTGACCAGAAAATGACCTCAGCTGGAAGATTTCGTGTACCAGAAGTAGGAACTGAGTGGGGAATATGGCCAGCTGGAAGAGGATATTGGTCAAGCTAGGAAAGGGTGCAGTGGGATGTCTCTAGCAAGGGGGTGGGCTGAGATGCTGAAGAACCCACTAAAGAACTAACCCCACAAGAGAAAGAGTGACTTCCAGAGGGCACCAATGCATGATTATAACTGTGCCTATCAAGGAAGAAATTTCCAGTCTCTTGATGCTCTTCCCTCTCACTATAGAAGACAAATGCAGTGAAAGGAGTGAGGGAGGAGAGGTAGAAAAATAACAAAGAATCCAATTACTTCCATCTTTCCTACTGCAGGATGCAAGCATGGTTCACACCAGAGCTGGGACAGGGAACTTTAAATTGAATGGGAAATTAAATTTTCAATTTAGAAAGGATTGTTTTTTATAATGTCTGAAAATGAGACTGTTAATATCTTAATATCTGAAATTGACCAAAAAAAGATATGAGACTGCTGTATACTAAGTGCTTTCCATGTACAGTCTTGGCTTATTTAATCCTTCCAGCTACACTCTGAGGAATGTTCTACTTACTACCCCAATTTTGCAGATGAAGAAACCAAGGCACAGAGATGTAACATAACTTGCCCAAGTCACACATCTAAAGAAGATTCAGACCCCGAGACTACAGCCCCTGGATGCTCTGTTAACCCAGAACGGAAACTATTCCCAAAGCCCACTCTTCAGACAAAGATTAGATGGGACTATAAAACCAAAAATAATACATATGAGGATCATGCTTTTTAGTTCAATCAAATATACGAGACCAAATGAGCAGCTCCTGTCCAAAAGCAGAACAAGAAGGCAGAAAGGAACAGGAACTGGCCGAATGGACACAGGGAACCCAGGGTGGAAATGGGGAGTGTGCTGTCACATTGAGGGGATTACAACCAATGTCACGAAACAATATGTATATAAATGTTTTCAATGAGAAATTAACTTGAGCTATAAACTTTCACCTAAAGCACAATAAAAATAAAATAAAGAGGAGTCAGAGCTCAGGTTTGACGCCAGCAATGTACTCCAAGTCCTGAACTCTTAACCACTGTGCCACACCCCTGTGGTCTTTCTCTCATTGAACTCACTCAATTACAGATGGTTTGACATCAAGAAATTACATAGCAAATCTGTCTTTTTTTCTGTTTTTTTCCTCAATACATCCAACAATTGCCTTAATTGTCTCTTACCTATGCTGCCTAATCATTAAGAAAAATAACAATTAGCCCTCAATTAGAAATTAAAAAAAAAAATTAACATTAACAAAATAGTATTGCAGGGAATTTAAAACAAATGAGCCACTGGTATATCTATGCCAAAGAAAATATACTTTCCATTAACCACTGACCACCATTTCTCAGTTCCAAACAAAGTGATAGCATTGGAGGCAGCTTAACACTTCCTTTTGCTTGAGCATTTATGTGTAGATTTTTTCTGCATTATTCCTATGCTCTTGTCATGCCTCACCTTCTACCTTGCCTCAGGCAAAATGTGTATTGGAAGGGGTCGGCAGAACCACTAGATAGAAAATAAAGGACCAAGAGCTGCTTTGGAATAATTTGTACTGATTCCACAAAACTGAAGCTGAAATACATTTTCAGGAAAGAGAGAGGGATTGGTGCTAAAAAAAAAAAATCAATTAAAAAGCAAAGCTCTCTCTCCTATAACAAATTTGTGCATATGTTAAATGGTCTAGGGGCTTTGGACTTGGATTGTCATTGATACTTGACTGACAATTGTGACAGAGATGAGAACATATAGATGCCAGATCCACTCAGATGGGGGCCCATTCTTGCCTAATTGAAACTTTCTGCCTCTCACCACTAAACAATTAAGTGCAGAATTAGCATTTTTAGCCCATAAAAAGACCTTAACTCACTAGAAGTTAGTCATGTAAGCGAAAAATTGTAGAACTCAGTATTCACACTTACACACAAGACTAGAAGAAGCCACAACCATTCTACTTCAGTATTTGAATTTTTTTGATGATAAACATTTTAATAACTGCAATGCTTTCTTCCCCCAAAATTTGGATATTAGTAGATCATAGTGATTTTCACATGTTTAAAATTTTACTGTCTATTTATTTTCCTTGGGAAATTCCGTCCAATTCTGTTTGTGAAAACACATGCTCTTTAAATCCACCAGGGGGAGATTTTTAATGTTGAGAACTTCCATAGAGAAAGTTTACATTTTATATCGTTGTATTTCAGTTGACAGCTGGAACCACTTAAATTTTGAACTAGGCCTTGATGATAAGGTTTACATCTTCATAAAGCTACCCAAGATATTCCAGCTATATTAAAACCAGGACTGAGTGCCTAGGGAGAACTGATGAAATATTGCTCAGTCTTGTCAGAGAATGCATGTTGTGCTTGTGTGTGTCTGGGTGGTTGGGTGTGAATGGGATGAGACGTGGTGTCTCTAGAGGGAGAAACAGATGAAAGAGTAATCTCAGGCCACCGCCACTGTGAATAGTGTCAGTAATTCCTGGTTTCCAGTGATGCAAGGCATAATACCTTGATTTGGCTTCTCAGGGCAGGCTTTGAGACTTAGAATAACACTGAAATTCCCTGTTGGCGTGATGGAAGAAGAAATAAAAAATGTATATAAGGCATATTTTTGGAGGCAACTTGCTTCATTTGGGAAGACATGACATTACAGAAATCTCTGAATAACCAACACCACTGGAGTCCATCAAATTACCTGGCTGTAGCAAGCAGTAATAACCGGATACCATCAAAACACCAGAAAAATTTTAAGAAGATAACCTCTAGAAAGGATCCTGTAATAGAATATGCGATACAATGTCTTCTCCAAAATTTGTTAACCCCTGTTCACATGTGGAAGTTTTCTTAATACTCAGCAGAACACTTGCAGTTTTTTGGTTTTTTCCTAGAACTGAGAAACAGGATAAAAAGGCCATGGGTGTTGTTTCTAGCGCAGCCACTTCCCTTTCTGCCATTTTGAGAGATGATTTTCTCTATACAAATAGTTCAGTCCTTTCCGCCAATAAGTAAAACTTCTTTCATACTATCTAGTGATACATATCTTTTTCCCCATACGGTGTACTATACAAACTAAGGCTATTAAAGATATTGAGTGAGGATAAATTTTTTGAGATTGAAGTAGTGTTTTCTCTCTTTACTTTCCCCTTTTATCTCCCAGCTCGAGTAGACAACAGGCTATTTTGTTGATGAGGTTTACATCTTGATACAGATGTAAAGAGAGGTGTGTGGCTGGCTTCCTGGCATTGGTTCTGTAGGGCCTAAGTCCACCAAGAGAATGTCATTTGAGAAGAAGTATTTCCACCAGAATAAAAGAGATCCCTGGAAACATGATCGGGCTGGGGCAAGGTCCCAAGGGTAGAGAGCATCTGTGCATTGCTCCCTGGCAGAGCTCTAAGAATATGGCAGAATCTTGACATTAATGACCAAGTAATGCAGCAGAGATGCGTGGTTCAAACCCAGGGCACCCGGTCTCAACTGAGAGTTCCATACCTGAAACAGGGCATGGGAGCAGCAGAGTAGTGGACCACGAAAGCTGGTACATGATAATTTAGCTGTAACAGATGTGAACAAATGACCAATGTCCAAAAGAATCTCCAGACACTTTGACATTGGGTAAAAGTTACCCTGGGAGCTTGGAACAATCTTGGAAGGAAAGGATCCCCAGAAATATCAGGGGGAATTTCTCACCAACTTTAGAAAATCCATGCCCTAAATACGAGCACTGGAGGCAGTGGTAGTTCAGTGGTAGAATTCTTGTCTCCTACAGGTTCGATTCCCAGCAAATGCACCTCATGTGTATCCACCACCCATCTGTCAGTGGAGGCTTCATGTTGCTATGATGCTGAACAAGTTTCAGAGGAGATTCCAGACTAAGATGGACTAGGAAGAAAGGCCTGACAATAAGAAGGGGCAAAGTAGAGAGGGGAGGGGTCATAACAATAAAAGCATTAGTTCATCTAAATAGCTTATTTCTTCAATCTACCTATCACACATGTTCTTCAGGTATCAGGGCTTTTTGGCCCTTCATAACTTTCAACTATCAGCCCCTTCATGACTTCACATTTTTCCTTATTCTGACTAGGCCCAGGATTTATAGCTTCAGATATTTCTTGCTAGTATCCTCAATGTCCTTACGTCCCTGTGCATCTTCCACAATTGCCCAGCAAATTTCCAGCCACTGTGGGTTAGTGGTTAAGAGCTTGGCTGCTAACCAAAGGCTTGGCATTTCAAATCCACCAGATGCTCCTTGGAAACTCTGTGGGGCGGTTCTACCCTGTCTTATAGGGTTGCTATTAGTCGAAATTGACTTGATGGCAACGGCATAGGACTAATCCACCATCCATGGTTTCCATCTGAGTGGCGGCTAGAGAAATTTCGTAACACCACGGAGTCATTACTACTTCAAATTATTGCTTTTTCACTTTAATTGGATCCATGACCTTGCCTGTGAAGTCTTTGAGCTGTCCCTAGACAGTTTCCTTTCCTATTCCCCACAACCGCTATTTCAAGTCAATGCCACTCTCTTCAAGTATCCTATTTCATTCTGCCTCTTTCCTTAACTCTCAGTGGTTGGATCTCTGCTCTTACTTAACAGAAAAAAATAGAATTTATACATCAAACAGAAACTTCCTCACTTCAATTTCTCTACTCCCAAAACTTATTAGCATACAAACTCATTTGTCCCTTCTTTCATCTTGGTGGAAAACTATTCCTTCTTAAGGCATATTCCTCCACACTTCGCTGTGGATCCCGTGATCTCCAGCTTTCCCAGCGACCTTCTTTCACAAGTTATCCCCATTCTCTCCTCTACAGTAGACTTTTCCTTTCTATCGCTCTTCGTCCTTAGCAGCAGTGAGTATCCGATAAGCTAATATTTATTGACCTTATATTTTTGCCATGGTGCTAAGAATTTTATATATCATCTTGTTTAATTCTCACAGGCATGTAAGACATGGACTAGTATCTCTATTTAACAAACAAGGAAACTAAAGTATACCCATTACCCATTGTCGTTGAGTTGATTCCAATTCATAGTGACCCTATAGGACAGAGTAACCATAGGATTTCCAAGGCTGCAAATCTTTATGGAAGCAGAGTGCCATATCTTACTCCCGCGGAGCATCTGGTGGGTTCAAACTGCCTACCTTGCGATTAGCATACAAGTGCTTAACCACTGCACCACCAAGGCTCCTTAAACTAAGGCATAGAAAGGTTTTATAACTTGCCCAAGATGTCATAGCTAGTAAATGACAGATTTCAATTCAGTTGTCTAGGTTCCATTAGATGCAATCTGTGTATGTGTATGATTTTTTTGAAGGTTGTCCTTTTCATTTTTAAACAAACTCCATTGACCTTATGTGCTCCTTTATTTACCACTATATCTTGGCCATCTGCTTCTGGAAGGTCATAACCTTGAAAACTGTGTGGAGCAGCTCCACTCTGCACACACGGGGTTGCCATGAGTCAGAATCATCTTGACAGGACAGCAACTAATGGCAACGACAAGGGGTTTAATATAGAAATAAGACCTTATACAATGGTTGGAGAAGCTGGCAATATATGTCTGAAAGAAAAAGTTGTAGGATCAGAGAAAAGTTACTAAGCAGGCTTCCTGAAACCAGGCCCATCCAGCTGCCAGAGCGGGAACTTAAGGAGAACTGGTGCAGACTGTAGGGAAGGCTATTGCCTCTGTGTCTGGCAATGGGGCTGGCAGTCAGGAAAAAGAGCTGGATGCTGGACATGGAGTAGGGGAAAGCAAGGACAAGCTGGAATCCTTTGGCATTGCTGAGTTTATCTCTCCTTGCATCTAACCTCCACAACCTTCAGAGAGTAATGGCTGCTGCTTTACTTCTGCCTGCTTTAACCTGGGAAGCCCTGGTGGCATAATGGTTAAGAGCTATGGCTGCTAACTAAAAGGTCGACAGTTCAAATCCACCAGGTATTTCTTGGAAAGTCTATGGGGCAGTTCTACTCTGTCCTGTAGGGTTGGTATCGACTCGACTACAATAGGTTTTGGACTTTAACCTGAAAACATAGGGCAAATGTTCCAGTTTAGCCTAACTGACACCAACCATCACACTCTCATAAATAACATATAGTTATTTTGTCATTGGTGTTTTAAATCTGCTCTGAGAGTCTCTGTCTTTTAATAGATGAGGAAGGGGAGAGGGTGAAATATTCAGTACACACTTCTCAAAAGAGCATGTGTTTTTCACATAAAAATGGTGGAATAATGGTTTAAGAGTGGCGATGAGAGCCCTGGAGGAATGAGATGCTCTTGAGAGAGATTCAGGTTCCTCAGCATGGAGTCACATTTCAGTTATAACAAGTGTATTTGTTTCCGAGGGCTGCTGTAACAAAGTACCACAAACTGGGTGGCTTTGTTGTTGTTGTTAGATGCCCTCAAGGTGGTTCCAACTCGTAGCAACCCTATGTACAACAGAATGAAACACTGCGGGGTCCTGCACCATCCTCACAATCCTAGCCTTGTTTCAGCCCATGTTGCAGCCACTGTGTCAATCCATCTCCTTGAGGGTCTTCCTCTTTTTGCTGACCTTCTACTTTACCAGACATGATGTCCTTCTCCAGGGACTGATCCCTCCTGATAACATGTCCAAAATATGTTAGACATAGTCTTGTTGTCCTTGCCTCTAAGAAGCATACTGGCTGTATTTCTTCCAAGACAGATTTGTTCGTTCTTTTGACATGGTATTCTTCCCCAACACCACAACTCAAAGGTGTCAATTCTTCTTCAGTCCTCCTTATTCATTGCCCAGCTTTCACAGGCATATGAAGCGATTGAAAACACCATGGCTTGGATCAAGCATACCTTAGTCTTCAAGGTGACCTCTTTGCTTTTCAACACTTTAAAGAGGTCTTTTGCAGCAGATTTGCCCAATGTAATGCGTCTTTTGATTTCTTGATTGCTGCTTCCATGGGTGTTGATTGTGGATCCAAGTAAAATGAAATCCTCGACAACTTCAATATTTTCTCTGTTTATCATGATGTTGTTTATTGATCCAGTTGTGAGAATTTTTTTTCTCTTTATGTTGAAGTGTAGTCTATACTGAAGGCCATAGTCTTTGATCTTTATCAATAAGTGCTTCAAGTCCTCTTCACTTTCAGCAAGCAAGGTTGTGTCATCTTCGTAACGCAGGTTGTTAATGAGTTTTCCTCCAATCCTGATGCCACGTTCTTCTTCATATAGTCCAACTTCTTGGATTATTTGCTCAGCATATAGATTGAATAAGTATGGTGAAAGGATCAAACCCTGACACACAATTTTCATGACTTTAAACCCCTTGTTTTGTTCGAATAACTGCCTCTTGATAGACGTACAGGTTTCTCATGAGCACAGTTAAGTGTTCTGGAATTTCCATTCTCCATAATGTTATCTAAAATTTGTTATGATCCACACAGTCGAATGCCTTTGCATAGTCAACAAAGCACAGGTAAACATCTTTCTGTATTCTCTGCTTTCAGCCAGGATCCATCTGATATCAGCAATGATATCCTTGGTTCCATGTCCTCTTCTGAATCCAGCCTGAATTTCTGGCAGTTCTCTGTCGATGTACTGGATGCAATTGCTTTTGAATGATGTTCAGCAAAATTTTACTTGCCTGTGACATTAATGATATTATTCGATAATTTCCACATTTGGTGGCATCACTTTTCTTTGGAATAGGCATAAATATGGATCTCTTCAAGTTAGTTGGCCAAGTAGCTGCCTTCCAGATTTCTTGGCATAGATGAGAGGGTGCTTCCAGCGCTGCATCCATTTGTTGAAACATCTCCATTAGTATTCTGTTAATTCCTGGAGCCTTGTTTTTCACCAGTGACTTCAGTGCAGCTTGGACCTCTTTCTTCAGTACCATTGGTTCCTGATCATATGCTACCTCCTGAAATGGTTGACATTGAACAATTCTTTTTGGTATAGTGACTCTGTGTATTCCTTCCATCTTCTTTTGATGCTTCCTGCATCATTTAATATTTTCCCCATAGACTCCTTCAATATTGCAACTCGAGGTTTGAATTTTTTCTTCAGTTCTTTCTGCTTGAGAAATGCCGAGCGTGTTCTTCCCTTTTGGTTTTCTGTCTCCAGGTCTTTGCACATGTCATGATAATACTTTGTCTTCTCGAGCTGCCCTTTGAAATCTTCTGTTCATCTCTTTTGCCTCATCATTTCTTTATGTATGATATCCTCAGTGTCATTCTACAACTTGTCTGGTCTTCGATCAGTAGTGTTCAACATGTCAAATCTATTCTTGAGATGGTCTCTTAATTCAGGTGAGATATACTCAAGGTTGTACTTTGGCTCTCGTGGACTTGTTCGAATTTTCTTCAGCTTCAACTTGAACTTGCATATGATCAACTGGTGGTCTGTTCCACAGTCACCCCCTGACCTTGTTCTGACTGATGATATTGAGTTTTCCACTGTCTCTTTCCACGGAAGGAGTTCTTTTGATTCCTGCGTATTCCATTTGGCAAGGTCCACGTGTATAGTTGCCGTTTATGTTGTTGAAAAAAGTTATTTGCAATGAAAAAGTGGTTAGTCTTGCAAAACTCTATCATGCAATCTCTGGCATCATTTCCATCACTAAGACCATATTTTCCAACCAACAATCCTTCTTTGTTTCCAACTTTCCCATTCCAATCACCAGTAATTATCAATGCATCCAGATTGCACGTTTGATCAATTTCAGAATGCAGAAGTTGGTAAAAATCTTCAATTTCTTCATCTTTGGCCTTAGTGGCCGGTGAATAAATTTGAGTAATAGTCGTATTAACTGGTCTTCTTGTAGATGTATGGATATTATCCTATCACTGACAGCACTGTACTTCAGGACAGATCTTGAAATATTCTTTTTCACAATGAATGGCGATGGAAATAGTCAAAAATGAAATGGAATGCATAAACATTTGTATCCTAGGCATTAGTGAGCTGAAATGGACTGATATTGGCCATTTTGAATCAGACAATCATATGGTCTACTATGCCGGGAATGACAAATTGAAGAGAACTGGGTGGCTTAACACAACAGAAATTTACTTTTTCAGAGTGCTGGAGGCTAGAAGTCCAAAATCAAGGTGTCAGCAGTAACATGCTTTCTCTGAAGATTCTAGGGGAGAATCCTTCCTTGCCTTTTCCAGTTTCTGATGGTTGTTGGCAATCTTTGTCATTCCTTGACTTGAAGCTGCATCACTCCAATTGCTGCTTTCACCTTCACAAGGAAATCTTACTTCTGTGTGTGTGTCTCTGTGTCTCTTCTTATGGGGACATAAGTGATTGGATTTAGGGCCCACCCTAATCCAGTATGACCTCATTTTAACTGACATCCTAATTATATCTGCAAAGACCCTATTTGCAAATGAAGATATATTCACAGGTACTAGGGTTAGGACTTGAACATATCTTTTCGAGGATACGATTGAAGCCACAACAAGTAAAACTATTCCGTGAAGAGGGTGAGGTTTTCTTTTTAAATCTTTCTTTTAATTTTTTCCTATTTTATATAAAATACCTGCTTATCATATTTTTAATAAATCCAGTTTATGCTTAGACTAGCTAGAGAGGATTCTGTTGTCAGTACTCAGAACTCCAGTGATACAGCAGAAGAGCCAAGTGAAGCAGAGAGGGTGAAAAGGGATTGTCTGCAAGAAGCTGTTTAATTCTTTAAATCCCTGCCATGCTAATTAAATAATGTTAGACTATGAACTTAAAACTTACCTACTCTATCTTACTTATGCTGACATTTTCTTCCACTGTACTAAAATAACTCTGTATTTTAAATTTCTGATTGCATATGCTTTGTGTAGATTAGGGAGGAAATGCCCCAGAGGAAAGACAAACAAGAAAGGCCATGCAAACTAAGTGTGTCACCTCTGGAAGATCAATATTCCCCACCCCTCATTTATTTCCTGGGTTGTGCCAGATGACAGAGAGCCAGAAGAGGCACAGAGGTATAGAACCTTAGCATTAGAAGGTGCTTTAAAAAAATCACATATTCCAATCACTAAATGAGTGTTTAATCCTCTTTACAACATCTCTGGCAAGATGTGTCCAAACTATCCCTGAACCTCTCCAGTGACCAAATAAAACCCAAACCAGTTGCTGTTGAATCGATTTTAACTCATGGCAACCCCATGTATTACAGAGAAGAACTGGTTCATACGGTTTTCTTGGCTATAATCTTTTATGGAAGCAGGTCGCCAGGACTTTTTTCCGTAGCAAAGGCTGGTGGATTCAAACTGCCAACTTTTAGGTTAGTAGTTGAGTGCAAATTGTTTGCACTACCCAGGGACACTTTTCATTACCTCCTGAAGAAGTCATTGCATTTTGTTGTTTTTAGGTGCCTTCAAGTCTGTTCCGACTCATAGCGACCATATATACAACCGAACAAAACACTGCCCAGTACTAGCCATCCTCACAGTCCTTGCTATTGTTGTAGCCACTCTGTCAATTCATCTCGTTGAGGGTCTTCCTGATCCTCTACCAAGCATGATGTCCTTCTCCAGGGACTGGCCCCTCCTGATAACATGGCCAAGCTATGTGAGACAGCATCTGGCCATCCTTGCTTCTACGGAACATTCTGGCTGTACTTCTTCCAAGACAGATTTGTTAGTTCTTCTGCAAGTCTAATGGAGTATTCAGTATTCTTAGCCAGCACCATAATTCAAAGACATCAATTTTTCTTCGGTCTTCCTTATTCATTGTCCAGCTTTCCCATGCGGATGAGGTGACTGAAAACACTATGGCTTGGCTCAGGCGCTCTTAGTCCTGAAGGTGATATCTTTGCTTTTTAACACTTTAAAGGGGTCTTTGGCAGTAGATTTGCCCAGTGCAGATGCATCTTTCGACTTTTTAACTGCTGCCTCCATGGGTGCTGATTATGGATCCAAGTAAAATGAAATTCTTGACATCTTCAATATTTTCTCCATTTATCATGATGTTCCTTATTGGTCCAGTTACGAGATTTTTGTTTTCTTTATGTTGAGGTATAATCCATACTAAAGACTGTAGTCTTTGATCTTCATCAGTAAGTCCTTCAAGTCCTCTTCACTTTCAGCAAGCAAGTTTGTGTCATCCGCACATTGCAGGTCGTTCAATCCTGATACCAAGTTTTTATTCATATAGTTCAGCTTCTTGGATTATTTGCTCAGCATACAGATTGAATAAGTATGGTGAAAGAATACAACCCTGACACACAGCTTTTCTGATTTTAAACCACTCAGTATCCCCTTGTTCTGTTCGAAAAACTGCCTCTTGGTCTATGTATAGGTTCCTCAAGAGCACAATTAAGTCTTCTGAATTCCTACTCTTTCCAGTGTTATCCATAATTTGTTATGATCCACACAGTCGACTGCCTTTGCATAATCAATAAAACACAGGTAAACATCTTTCTGGTATTCTCTGCTTTCAGTCATGATCCACCTGACATCAGCAATCCCTTGTTCCACGTTCTCTTCTTAATCCGGTTTGAATTTCTGGCAGTTCCCTGTCAATGCACTGTTGCCAACTGCTTTTGAATGATCTTCGACAAAATTTTACTTGTGTGTGATATTAATGATGTTGTTTGATAATTTCCAAATTCTGTTGGATCATTGCATTTTAGAACATTCTAATTGAGAGAAGTTTTTTTTTTTTTTTTCCTCAGCTTATGTGAAATATGGTATTTTGATAATTTCTGAGTTTCGTAGTCTGGAGCTCCAAAGAATCACATTCGTCTTTCTGAATGACAGCACTTTACACGCTTGAATCCAGCTATCATTTCCACCCAGAGTCTTCTTTTGTCAAGTTTAAGGCTCCATTTCCTTTGACTGACATGATTTAATTTCCCCCACCTTTCAGATCATTCTCCTCTGACTGTGCTCCAACTGGTGGGACTAAATGTTTTCTAAAAGCTAAAGGCCTCACCCTTATCCTTTCTTAATCTCCCTTAGTGACTCCGTGCAGGATTATGGCTGCCCCATTGCCCATAATTTCCATCAGTACTCCTTCCTTAGTGCTCCCGTAGCTTTAGTCTACTATTGATCACACTGTGCTACCATATATATTTACGTTCTGGCTCTCCTCTCCTGGACAGTGAGCTTACTGAGGACAGGGATAATGTCTTTTATCTTTGAATCCCCAGTGAAAAGCACATTTCTGGGCACACTGCAGGATTTAATAATTATTTGAGGTATATAACCAACAAGATGAACGGATGGTAAAGATTTTCCGAAGAAAAGTCTTCAACCCCTGGTATGGCCCATGAAATGACTAAAGAGCCAAAAAAAAAAAAAAAAGAATGCAGGATTATATAGAAACCAAAACTTTGATGTGTTATATAGTCAAACTGCCTTAAAGAATTCTGTAAAAGCAATATTAGAAAAATATGCCTTAGACCTCTGGAGGCAGCAACTTGGGAGATTGGGGACGGGGAATCCTAGATTGGAGAGGGATCTGGATTGGAGCAGATTCTTTTTGTTCAGTACAGTATTCCTGTAACAAAAGTCACACATTCATGAGGCAGGCAAAATAAATTAGTTACTAGACCAGCTGGAAACTATGGGGGCGGGGGATGACCTGGAATGGGGGGAGGGTGTAGATGATTGCAACAATCAGGGGTAGTGGTGGTTGAAAATGATGGAATGAGATTCAAAACTGGAGGTTTCCTTGAAGCATCTAGGAGAATGACAATGAGGAGAATAGAGGACGCCTATCCCTCTCTGGAAACCCTGGTGATGTAATGGTTGAGTTTGGCTGTTAACCAAAAGGTTGGCAGTTCAAATCCACCAGACTCTCCTTGGAAACTCTATGGGGCAGCTCTACCCTGTCCTATAGGGTCTCTATGAGTCGGAATTGACTCGACGGCAATAGGTTTGGTTTTTTTTTTTTTTTTTTGGTATCCCTCCTCTGGAGCCCCTGGGTGGCACAAATTACTAGGCAATTAGAACATACCCAGAAACACCTCTGAAGAAAGTCCTGGTGATTTGCTGCTGAAAAATCAGCCATTAAAAACCCTGTGGATTGCAGTTCTACTCTGCAACACTTGGGGTTGCCGTGAGTCAGAATCAAATCGCAACTGGTTTCTTTTTTGGGGGGTACCTCCCCTCTAGGCCCAGAAGCATAAGAATTGTGGGAGAGAAACAGCCATCATTTGCGAATGCTCCCAGGGAAGGAGTGTTCTTAGGAGAGAATCAGATTTAAGTTAGAGTCAGGTAAGTATCTTAGAAGACACTTAATATATAGAGCATTATACTGATGATTGACTTTTAAAGAAACCAGACAACTCATGGCGACTCTATATGTTTCAGAATAGACCTGTGCTCCATAGGGTTTTCAATGGTTGATTTTTTAGAAGTAGATTACAAGGCCTTTCTTCCTCTGGGTGGACTCCAATTTCCAAGCTTTTGGTTCACAGCTGAGCACATTAATCGTTTGAACCACCCAGGGCCCAGAGTATTACAGGTATTTGTTCATGTGTGTGTCTTCTATAGTGGAGGCGAGATCCTTGAGGTCAGAATCCAGGCAGCATACAGTGTCTGCATGTTTGATGAACAAAAGAGTGAATGATTCCCTCTGTGTTTGCTGTGGTTCTGTGCAACATGGTAGCCTCAAATGCTTTGGTCTTGGAAATGTGGTTTTGCTGATTATTTTTCAGGAACATGACTCTTTCCAGCTTCTCTTGTTGCTACAACGGGCAGAAGTTTTCATTTTATCGGTGAGAAAGTTCCTGGAAGAACACTGCTCTGAAGCATCTCTGCTGTATGCCCTGGGTAACAAATGCACTCAAGGATTTATTAGAATTCAGAAGGACATAGTTTTCCAAAGTGAGGGCTTGTTGCCTAAACCAATGCATATCCTACTACAGGAGAAAATGAATGAATTTCTAAAATATTTCATAGCTTGACAGGCTTCTGATTTACCTCAGCACAAAAGGTTAAAACGGCTCTCAAAGGCAGATGTCAGCTTATTTGTTTGACTAACAGACTTACTTTAACAACTCATCTGTCTCATTACCACTGGAAAAATTAAAGAATATCTGGAAAATGAAAGCATAAAAGAATATGAATAAAAGGTAAAAGTTAAATGGATTCATCGGAACTTCTTTTGATGATACAAGTCCCCAGGCTTGAATTCTGTTAACAAGCAAAGCACTTCTGAAGGTGAACCTTGCTGGCTGTTATTAAAAATAGCTAAAGAATATAAAACACCACTACACAGCCAAAGTATAAAATAACTTAAGCAGTTAGAAAAAGACAATATAGAAAAGGAAAAGATTACCATTCTTCTAACTCCTCTAAGTCTTACAATAATGTTAAATCAGTAAATCCTCATCATCACCTAGAACATACCATCCAGTCTATTATTCAGTCTCTATCTGGAATCATTTTTTCAACCTACTTCCTTCGGAATATGGTGTAAAGATTAAAAAAATAATTTTTCAGTAATTCTTTTTTTCCCCCAAAGAAAGGGTCCATTTGGCTCCTATTCTAATTTTTTAAAATTATGGTAACTATATATTTGCCATTTTAACATTTTTATATGTACAATCCAGTGACATTAATCATGCTCATTATGTTGTTCAATCTCACCACTGTCTGCTTCCAATTTTTCCCATTACCCTGAACAGAACTTTTTTGGACATGTTTTTCTCTGCAAGTAAGAAAAATGGCTGTTAGTAGAAATGATTAAGAAAGCTACAACAGTTCTTCGGCTAAGTTTTTAAATCATCAACATTTATAGATGAAACATAAAAATTTAATCATGCAAGTTTGCTCTTCCCAATCCCCCAAATATTCAGTATCTGATATGTCTAATATATTACTTTTTAGTAACATAACAAAACTTCTAGACAGGCCTCATGAAAGCCGCCAAAGCTAGAATACGTCCATGAATAGATTATGCTTAAAGGGTATATGTTTGTTCATAAATGAGCAGACCCAGGGGAAAATCTGCTGCAAATACAGACATATTAGTTGTTGAACTGAGATGAGTGCTGAAGTCATTGTGTTTTTATGTAATCAGAGGATACTGAGATCTTTATAACATTTCCATTGAGCTAGTTTGAAACATTCCAACGAATATTTGGGTTTTGCTGAAATTTTACTTTTATAAGCCTTATAATGAATGATTTTGGAATAGCTTTTTCGTATTTATTATAACTTTATACCAGACTGAGAGTTGAAATCTGAATCAAAGAAAGGGAAGATTTCTGATATCAAGTCTAGGGCAGAACTATGGGGGAGAAGATGCCACCTCCAAAATCTACTGTTTGTAATGGTGTTTTGTAGTTTGTTTTTAAAAGAAAACTGAAAAATAAAATAATGCAAGTAGAGTTGTGCATAGAAATTTGCCAGCACGTAAAAGATTATGAATCTTAGTTATTCATTATATTTCTCCCTGAGAGCAGGAAGTGATACCAGATGATCTCATACACTAGTGATTCATTAATTTTTTTCAATTAGTCAACAAACATTTATTGAGCTCCTACTATATGAGCCAGATATGGTTCAATTTGCTTTAATTATTATTTTTTTCTTATTAGAAAGAATGGTAAAAGAGTTTAGGATCTGCTATTTGGTGACAGCTCTGGCCTTATAATTAATCCCATTTACTGTAACTTTTCCACTTAGGGGTAAAATTACAAATTTTTGCTTCTTTAACTAGAATGAACTTCCTGCTAGTTAAGACCACTTCTCTACCACAAGTTTTTCCCTATTCACTCTTTTCTTATGTTTTTAAGTGCTCTAGGAACTAGCCGCTTTTCTCCCTTCACTGTTGCTATCACCTAGCATCTTTGTTTTTTTAACTTTTCATTCAACAAATATTTATCAAAGACTTACTACAAGCCAATCACTGTTTAAGGCACTTGGTAACAAAAGCGACAACAATCTCTTGTCCTCATGGAGCTTATATATATATATATATTTTTTTTCTTTAGAGGAAAAAAGACAAAAGCAAAATGAGTAAGAAAACCATAATACAAGGTGATAAATAATGTAGAGGGTTAGGGAGTGTGGAGATTACAATTTATGTAAGGGAGTCCTTACTGAGAGGTAACTGGAAGAAATGAGCGAGTGAGCCATGCAGAGATACATGGGGAAGAGTGTTCTAGGAAATAGAAACTCTAAGTGCAAAAGTCCTGAAATAGGAGTCTGTTGTGTTCCAGGAACAGCCAGGAGGCAATAGTGGCTGGAGTGGAGTGAACATGGAAGAAGATAGTATTTGAGTCTGTCAAGGGAGTAAGAAGATGGGCTAGATGGCCACTGTTAGGGCCTTGGTTTTACCTTCTGAGAGATGGGAGTCATTGGAAAGTTTTTGAGCAGAGACTTGATATGACATCTTAAAAGGATCCCTTTGGCACTGTCTTAGTCATCTAATGCTGCTATAACAGAAATACCACAAGTGGATGACTGTAACAAAGAGAAGTTTATTCTCTCACAGTCCAGTAGGCTACAAGTCTAAATTCAGGGCATCAGGTCCAGGGGAACTCTTTCTCCATCAGCTCTGGAGGAAGGTCCACGTCATCAATCTTCCCTTGGTCAGGGAGCTTCTCTGCACAGGAACCTCAGGTCCAAAGGACACGCTCTGCTCCCGGCACTACTTTCTTGGTGGTATGAGGTTCCCATGTGTCTCTGTTTCTCCCTTTTATTTCTCAAAATATATATCTCTGCTTCTCTCTTTTATATCTCAAAAGAGGTTGGCTTAAGACACTATCCAATGTTGTAAACCTCATCGGTATAACTGTCACTAATCCATCTTATTAGATCACAGTGATTGAGTTTACAATACATGAGGAAATCACGTCAGATTACAGAATGGTACACAATCATACAGTACTGGGAATCATGACCCAGCCAAGTTGACAGATATTTTTGGAGGACACAATTCAATCCATGACAACTACTGTGTTGAAAATTGTCTGAAGAGGGGCAAGAACAGAAGCAGAGCAATCAATGTCTTAGTTTCTTAGTGCTGCTGTAACAGAAATACCACAAGTGGGTGGCTTTCACAAACAGAAATTTATTTTCTCACAGTTTAGGAGGAGAGAAGTTCAAATTCAGGGCACCAGCTCTGGGAGAAGTCTTCCTCTTTCTGTCGGCTCTTGGCAAAGGTACAAATCTCTCTTCAGCTTCTGTTCCTTGGTTCCTTGGTGCTCTTCATATGGCATGGCATCTATCTTCCCCCATCTGTGCTTCCTTGCTTCTGTGCCTAATCTGCTCTTTTTATATCTCAAAAGTGATTGGCTTAAAACACACCCTCCACTGATATGGTCTCATTAACATAACAAAGTAAGCCTTATTCCCAAATGGGATTGCATCCACAGGTATGTTGTTGTTAGGTGCCATGGAGTCCATTTCGACTTATTGTGACCCCATGTGACAGAGTGGAATCACCCCATAGGGTTAGGATTTGGCAAGTTTGGTCTGAGGGAAGATTAGACATTCTGTTTTGGATGTGCCATTTTTGTGATACTTATTAGATACCCAAACTGAGATATCAGTAGGAATTAGATACAGAAGTTTGGCATTGAGAGGAGAGAGGCAGGGGTTATAGATATAAATTTGGGATTTTTCAGCATGTAAATGGTACTTCAAGCCATGAGACTAGATGAAACCACCAAAGAAATATGTAATGTTAAGAGTCAGAAATGAGGAACTAGAAAAGGAGACTCAGAAAGAACAGCCAATCTTACGGGAGGCAAGCCAGGAAAATACGGGTCTTGGAAGTCAAGTAAAAAAGTGTTTCAAAGCAAATGCTGTTGAGAGATCAAGTAAAAAGAGGATTAAGATTAAGACTTTACTAATTGGGTTTAGCATTTTGGAGGTCGCCTGTGACTTTGACAAGATTATTTTCAGTGAACTTGTTGTTGTTGTCAGGTACGGTCGAGTTGGCTCCGACTCATAGTGACCCTATGTACAACAGAAGGAAACACTGCCTGGTCCTGCACCATCCTCACAATCATTGTTTTTCTTGAGTCCATTGTTGCAGCCACTGTGTCAATCCATCTCGTTGAGGGTCTTCCTCTTTTTTACAGACCCTCTACTTTACCAAGCATGATGTCCTTCTCCAGGGACTGATCCCTCCTGATAACATGTCCAAAGTATGTGAGATGAAGTCTCATCATCTTTGCTTCTAAGGAGCATTCTGGCTGTACTTCTTCCAAGACAGATTCATTTGTTCTTTTGGCAGTCCATGGTATATTCAATATTCTTTGCCAATACCACAATTCAAAGGTATCAATTCTTCTTCAGTCTTCCTTATTCAGTGGAGTGGTAGAGGTAAAACCTGACTGGTGTGGTTTAAGAGAGTATTTGTTATTCATTGCTGTCGACTCCAACTTAAAGCGACTCCATGTACAATAGAACAAAATGTTGTTCAGTCCTGTGCCATCTTCAAGATCATTGGTATGCTCGAGTCCATTGTTATTGCCACTGTGTATTTTGTGTGCCTCCCAACCTACGGGCTTATCTTCCAGCACTATATCAAACAATATTCTGTTGTGATCCATAAGATTTTCATAGCTAATTCTCAGAAGTAGATCACCAGGCCTTTCTTCCTAGTCTGTCTTAGTCTGGAAGTTCTGCTGAAATCTTTCCACCATGAGTGACCCTGCTGGTATTTAAAATATCAGTGGCATAGCTTCCAGCATCATAGCAACACATAAGCCACCAAAGTACAACAAATTGATAGATAGCGGCAGTAAGTATATGTACTGCCAAAGTAAGCACTAAGAGAGTATAGGAGGAATTAAATTGGAGACAGCAAGGATGCACTAATATTTCAAGTAATTTTGTGGATTTTGTTGTTGTTGTTGTTTGTTTTGTTTTATTTGGTGCGGGTGGAGTAGAAAAATTGAGAGGTAGCTGAAGGGAAAAGTAGAATTAAGAGGTTATTTTTACGATGGGAAAAAATAACAGTTTGCTTGTATGGTGATGGAAATGACCCTAGAAAGGAAAAAGAGAGAAAAGAGGATTGCTGGAGCAATTTTTTTAAGTGAGGAGGGAATGCAGAAACTGTGGGCTTGAGCAAGGAGCATAAATAGTTCATCAATAGTAATAGGAGGAAGAGTAAGTGGTCACAGGTATGGGATGAGGATAGATGTGTGGGGGGTTGTGAAAGTTCTCTTCTGATTGCTTCAGTTTTCTCAGGAAGTTGATAATATGGTCTTCAGCTGAGAGCAAGGATGAGGGCTAAGGTATTTGGAGTTCTAGGAGAGAGGAGAAAAGGTAAAATAATTATCCAAGAAAGTGGAAAAGCGAGTGCCATGAGGAAGTAGAGTATGTACCCAGTAGCATGAAGGACCACCTTGAAGGTTGGTGATCATGAATTTAAAAATAATTTAATTTGTCTAATTGTTTGTTTTACTCCAACCACATTTAACTATGTTGGTGAAGGCATGGAGCAGTCAGAGATATGGATTTATCCAGGCTTGTGATTTCATCAAGCAAATAAAACAAAATTAGAGGAGGCAATGGCATTCCAAAACCCGTTGCTGTCAAGTCTGACTCATAGCAACCCTGTAGGACAGAGTAGAACTGCCCCATAGAGTTTCCAGGGAGTGGCTGGTAGATTCAAACTGCTGACATGTTGGTTAGCAGTCGTAGCACTTAACCACCACGCCACCAGGGTTTCCGCAATGGCATTGAGGGAGTTTAAAAACGTGTGATTACAATGACTAAGTATGGAATTCAAGTGTGGAA
The DNA here is from genome assembly GCF_000243295.1 of Trichechus manatus latirostris. Lineage (NCBI taxonomy): Eukaryota > Metazoa > Chordata > Mammalia > Sirenia > Trichechidae > Trichechus > Trichechus manatus. The sequence continues at coordinate 2,500,057 of NW_004443979.1, forward strand.
AGGAGGGATGAGAGCAGGGTTTCCAACCATTTGAACCCCAGCTGATAATTTGCATTTCTAACAAGTTCCCTGCTGAGAATTTGCATTTCCACCCCAGATATACTGAATCAGAATCTACAGTTTAACAAGATCCCCAGGTGATTCTTATGTATAACTTCCTGGGAACTTGTTAAAATGCAAATTATCAGCAGGGACCGAAATTGGGAAAAAAGGGTTTGAAGCCCTAGAAGAAGGCCACAAGGGGTTAAGGAGACTGAAAAGCTGGTAGAATCAATGGATTGTAGGTTATGGTGGGGGTGGAGGATTGTCTACATTTTTGGTATTTCAGTTGATGTTTTCAGATTGTCATACAAGCTCATGCATGGACATGCTCACATCAGTATAGCTATGACAATGTGACCTGGTTTTTGTGAGGCAAAAATTACACATAACTGGCCAGGAATTCTAAGAATTTACTCTGTCTCAAACAACACTTGTTAAAAAGTATTGAATGTCAGATATTTGGAGTATATACAGGGCATGTGTAGATGAATAGATAGTTATTACCTCAAAGAAGCTTATAGTCTAGAGAGAATATAGGCGTGTCAGTAGACAAGTATACACAGCCTCTGTAAATCTTGGGGCCCCATCAAAATACAGTACTCAACTGCAGAAACTCTGAACCATAAGGTAGGTGTTTCCTATAAGAGTCCACCTGGGGAGCTCACAGTTTGCTAAAGAGTAATTGTCCCAGATATCTTCTAAAGATATTAGTTCTTTTCTCGAAAGTTCCTCACTACTCTGACCCCCATAGTTTCTTAATGATTGTAATGTGCTCTTTCTCCATTTTCTTTTGCTCAATCCTATCTTCCCAGCTGGAAGTGACTGCCCAATTCCTGCTTGTAATCTAGAAGTGATTGACCCTTAACCAATTAACCATCATAAAGTAAGATTATAATAAGTGATCTTAGAGTCAAATACCCAGTGATGGCTGAGAGCAGGTTCTATACTAGACATAAATACAAATAAAGCAACCCTTACCTTCAAAGAGTTTGCAATATAGAATTGCGATTATGATAAGCACTCACTGCTACCACTAACATGTAATCATTTAGAGTAAATCAATAAGATTTTTCATTACCAATAAAATAATAAAACATTATATAAGGAAGATTGTGGTCCTGTAATATATTATATGGTTCTCATAATTATTTTGCTATTGTTATTGTTAGGTGCTGTTCTGTCAATTCTGACTCATAGCAACCCTATGTACAATACTGCCCAGTCCTGCACCATCCTCACAATCATCGTTACGCTTGAGCTTATTGTTGCAGCCACTGTGTCAACCCATCTCATTGAGGGTCCTCCTCTTTGTCACTGACTCTCTACTAAGCATGACGTCCTTCTCCAGGGACTGCTCCCTCCTAATAATATGTCCAAAGTTTGTGAGATGTAGTCTCGCCAACCTTTCTTCCAAGGAGCACTCGGGTTTTATTTCTTCCAAGACAGATTCATTCGTTCTTTTGGCAGTGAATGGTATATTCAATATTCTTTGCCAACACCACAATTCAAAGGTGTCAACTCTTCTTCAGTCTTCCTCATTCATCGTCCAGCTTTCCCATGCATATGAGGGGATTGAAAACACAATGGCCAAACCAACTGGACGAGATCTATATTTATGCCTATTCCAAAGAAAGGGGATCCAACAAAATGCAGAAATATCATTAATACCACACACAAGTAAAATTTTGCTGAAGATCATTCAAAAGTACATCGACAAAGAACTGCCAGAAATTCAAGCCGGATTTAGAAGAGGACGTGGATCCAGGGATATCATTGCTGATGTCAGATGGATCCTGCCTGAAAACAGAAAATACCAGAAAGATGTTTACCTGTGTTTTGTTGACTATGCAAAGGCAGTGTGGATCATAAAAAATTATGGATAACATTGTGAAGAATGGGAATTCCAGAATACTTGATTGTGCTGATGAGGAACCTGTACATAGATCAAGAGGCAGTCATTCTGACAGAACAAGGGGATACTGTGTGGTTTAAATCAGGAAAGGTGTGTCAGGGTTGCATCCTTTCACCATACTTATTCAATCTGTATGCTGAGCAAATAATCCGAGAAGCTGGACTATATGAAGAAGAATTGGGCATCAGGATTGGAGGAAGACTCATTAACAACCTACATTATGCAGATGACACAACCTTGCTCGCTGAAAGTGAAGAGGACTTGAAGCAGTTACTGATGAAAATCAAAGACCACAGCCTTCCATACAGATTACACTTCAACATAAAGAAAACAAAAATCCACACAACTGGACCAGTAAGCAACACCATGATAAACGGAGAAAAGATTGCAGTTGTCAAGGATTTCATTTTACTTGGATCCACAATCAACACCCATGGAAGCAGCAGTCAAGAAATCAAACAATGTATTGCACTGAGCAGATCTGCTGCAAAAGACCTCTTTAAAGTGTTAAAAAGCAAAGATGTCACCTTGAAGACTAAGGTGCAACTGACCCAGCCAAGCCACAATTATTTTAGACCTTAATTATTAGGCCATAATTTATTTCAAATGGGTAACAGTGGAAAGAAATGTGGCTAGAAAGAGGAAGTTCCTAAAATGAATATTATAGATTTTAAAATCCCTAAAATGCATAGCACCACTGAGGAGGAAAAAAATCATGTGCTACTAACTATAGGTATAACTATAGGGTTAGGAGTGTTGCTGCTCCACACTGGAGTGACACAGACCACTGCTAAGTTCTTCTTCTCAGACCCTATCTTCAAACTCTGCTCTTCATTGTAAAATCTTGGAAATGCTACTATTGTGCTTTAAGGAATGAAATCAGTGCAGCTAGAAAGGCTCAAGAGTAATTATTGAGCAATAAAGGCCAAAATTTAATTATCAAAAAATAAGCACAACACAAAAAAATTCAGTGCAGCAAATAAAAGAGATGTGCTTTCTCAAAGAAAAGAAAATATTTTGGAGCAACATCTAAGCTAATAAAGATTTGCTACAACTCAAAGAGAGCATAACAAGGGAAATCAGAAAAAGCCTTAAAATATAAGATAGTTGTTTATGTCCAACCCAAAGAATATTTGGACTAAAATAGTCTTAATATATTCCTGATACTCATCCCAGTTCAGATAAATTGAAGCTTTGTGTTTGCTACTTAAATATAACACAGCAAGTTATGTCCTTTCACCACCAAGTTCTCAAAGGTTATCCAGTAGTGTTAGCAGGGAACAGCAATTCTCTTCTTAATAGAGTTGGGAGAAATAGCCAGGGCACATAAAGTTTAAAAACCCTCAGTATAGGAGAATGAGAGAGATTGATTGACTCCCTTTTCTCTTGTCATCTCCTAAGTATTGCAAGTATTCTGGCATGCAGATTGTGATAGATGCCAATGCTTATGATTTGTTTTCATGATACTATGGAAAGTACATGGGGCTGGGAATGAAGAGGCCTGAGTTGTCATGACAACTGCCATGGGGGGAAGGCAGGTAATCCAAAATCTTTTGGGGACTCAGTTTTTATATCTCCAAAAAACGTACTTGCTAAGCTCTGAGATTTTTTTTTTAATGTTCAAAGAATTTATGAATGAATGAATGAACTGAATGTCTATTCTTTTTCTTTGTGGATGAAATCCACTTTCTATGTGAAATTGTAAAATCAACCATTTAGGCAAATTTTAGTTTATATATCACAAAACTATATCTCCATGACAGACCTTCAGTTGTCCAGGAACAAATTTATTTGATTTATCCAAGTTCACTGTTAATCTTCTTTGGGCCATTAGTACATCATTTCGTTTCTTATAAGAAAATGCTTATTAAACACTTATGAAAAGACACAGGTATTACCTAGAAGAAGCCTATAGTCTAGAGGGAATACAGGCATGTAAATATAGTTTGAGCGAGTGGGGCAAAGATGAAGACTTAGCCAAGTACCAAAGTCTTTGATGATCCAGATGAGCGGCTATGTAAGCCCTTGAGTTGGATCTTGAAGATGAAGACCTGTCTAAATTGAGTTGATTCCAACTCATAGCAGTCCTATAGGACAGAGTAGAATTGCTCCATGGAGTTTCGAAGGATTGGCTGGTGGATTCGAACTGCTGACCTTTTAGACAGCAGCCAAGCCCTTAACCACTGCACCACCAGGGCTCTAGATCAAAAGACTAGGGACAAATAATTCTAGAGATGAGTAGCTTCGACTCTAGAGCTGAGAACATTGACACCTTCCCTAGAGAAGTACAAGGACAGATAATAAAATTGATATCTAAATTCAACAGCGATGATTAGTTGTAAAATGTTTTGCAGGAGAGAAGGAAAAACCTTGACTGAAGTGAAGAATCTGCTTTATTTGCCTATTCCATGTGTTTGTCCAATCTTAGTCCCTTAGTACAACAGATGATTAAGAATTAATTCTATCTCTGATCTTTTCAGACAATTTTTGGTGGTAAGCCTGAGTAGGTCATGGATGTACCATGCATGATTAAATCCAAGACGCCATTGATTATAAGATGCAGTACTGTTAAGTACCAGTAAAAAAGAAAAAAGCTGTGACATTACGGCACATAATTATTTGTTAGAAAAAAATCTTGACTTTAGAGATATTAAAATATGGAAAGTGTGTAAATTAGAATTGATGCAATATGGTAGGATTACATTTTCATTTTAAGTCAATCATGCAGTCTGTTTTCTTCTCTATAAATCATATACATTTTCTAACTTCACGTGTGAGTATGTAATTTATCATCTGTGTATGAATAAGAGAACATAAGCTTTTCATTTTTTATTTTGATTCAAAGAAATTATAAACCAATTCCTTTCAGGTCATCCTATAATACATTTTCCTCTTCCAGGCCATTTCCCTTATGTTGAGAAGTTCTGATGTGCAGAACTTTTTCTTTTCTTTCCTGTTTTGCTTCAAGTAAGCATTGCAAAACGAACACTTTTTTTTTTTTTATTACTTGCCTACTAAATTACAATCAATTTAGCAATTTGGGAACACTATTAGCGAATTTTAAAAGCTATTTTTCAAAGTGACAGAAGTATGTGCAACATTGTACATATCATAAAATATGCTGATTTATTTTTCATGTTCTCTATTTTACCTCAATTTGTTTCTGATTCACCAAATAAACATTTCTTTTTGTTCCTGTCCATAATTCTTGTCTCTCCTTTTTATTTCATATAATAAAATCTTCAGGTTACTAAAAGTAGGTTCTTAAATTTTAAGAAACATATTTTTCAGAGGTTTAAAAATACGATGAAAGAAAGGAAAATGCCTTGCGGAGGCCAGGGGAAAAGAGCGGAAGGAGCATTAAACAAATGTCAACCTGCCATGACTCTTGACTCTTCATTAATGAATGTTTCATATAAAAAGCTAACAACACCTGGCACTTCGGTCACCTTCAATCAGCACACGTAAAATTTGTGAGATAATGAAATCACAAATCAGCCAGAGGATAGGATGTTCAAACAAAGCACTTGGGCCCAGTCACTGTGGGCATTGTTTGTGGACTGTTTTTTAACATTAGTTGAGTACTCATTATATGGGAATCAAAAGGAACAAAAGCAGCTCAATTCTGCAATCTAAAACCTCTGGCCACCCAATATACAGAGGGTGTATCTCACGTCTCATGGGTAGTTGATGCTCATTTTCTTTAACCCCAAGACTGCAAGTTTCTGATCCAGAACTCTTCTGGATAAAGGGTTCCTGTATTTAATTTTGTTCTATGTCCCTATTATTCATTATTTCTCTTTCTGGCATCTTGGTTGTCTTCATGCCATCAAGTGTTAGTGACTGTGAAGTCCTAGTGATTTTCATCTGCCCCATGAACTGGCAATGCTGTTGGGGACCATTGGTAGTTTTGCCACTGAGATGTTAGCTGATGTTTATTTCAAAATAGCCTTTAGAAGTTCATTATGGAAACATTACAGAAACCTCTCCAATCTGTCTTTTCTCTTTTTCTTCCTTGTCTTTTTATCTTATTTTCTCTTTGATTCCATTTGGACTACCAAGATAACTTCTCTGCAGATTTTTTCCCACTTTCAGTTTCTCTTTGCTTCCATCTAGCCTACACCACTGCCAGATTACTCTTTCTAAACGACATGTCTCCTCAGGTAACTTCCTTGTTCTAGACCTTTCTAAGCCTCGATATGACTAATCATAAAAACCAAACCCATTGCCATCGAGTCATTTCCTACTCATAGCGACCCTGTAGGACAGAGTAGAACTGCCCCATATGGTTTCCAAGAAGCATCTGGTGGATTCGAACTGCTGCCCTTTTGATTAGCAGCCATAGCTGTTAACCACTGCACCACCACAGGGTTTCCAAAGATAGTTAAAGAGAGGGAAAAATTCCTCCTTATTATTACCAATGCTCCCCACAATAATCTCCAATGATTCCCATGCCTGACTCCTAGTCCAGCCAGCTGTGTGTGATGCATGTCCTCACACTTTTCTATTTCTTGCCTTGGCTTTCCCTGGAACACTCTTGTCTCACATCTTCAAAACCAAGCCCTATTTGTCCTTCAAGCTCATCTTCTAATGCTACTACTTCCATGAAGGTGTTCTTGATCCGCCCCATATGACAATACTCTCTCCTAGCCCTATATTGTTTTACCCAGAGCTCAGTTACAGAACCTATTATTTTTTAGAGTCATGTATATGCATATTCTTTTTCTCCCTGCTAATTGTAAAATTCATAAGAGCAACATCTATGTCTGATTTATCTCCATGTATTCCAAAATGTCTTGTACATATCACTATCACCCGTTGCCATCGAGTTGATTCCAACTCCTAGCGACCCTATAGGACACAGTAAAATTGCCCCCATAAGATTTCCAAGGAGCAGCTGGTGGATCTGAGCTGCTGACCTTTTGGTTAGCAACTGAGCTCTTAACCCTGCACCACCAGGGCTCCTATTTAGTGCTTAATAAAGACTTACTGGAACAGTGAATACATGAGAGAAAATGTGTACCATAGCAGGTCTGCCCTTGGTCTTCTTTCCCTTCTGCTTTGTTTTCTAGTCTATCATCCATAAGCACCCATTTCTGCTTTTCTCTAACTTTGGCATCTTCTCTTGGTTGTTTCCTGAGGGAAAAATCAGAGACCTAGATAAGGACTCTAAAATAAGAATTTTAACACGGAAATTGATGCAAAAGTATTGGAGTGTGCACGTGTACAAGCATGAGTATATGTGTGTGTGCACCCGTGCACGCGCGCGCGTGTGTGTTTTCACAGAGAGAGGATCCAGAGCTGTCAACAAAAAGTGGGGTTTCAAACATTCAGAACCACTGTTCTCAAGTCACTTCAAGTTCCCAGTGCAGGCTAGACAAACCTCTGTGTGAATTTCACCCCACATATAAATCCCAAAAAGTGACAGGACTTGGACACACCCTAGAGATTAGCATTTCCCCTGACAGGAAGTCAAATACAAATCACATGATATGAAACTTCTCTGTGAGATATCATAATGGCAATAATTTTAAATAGTCCCACGGTGATAACCCTACACTGCTGACAACACTGAATAGTACTTCCTTATTTTTATTCCCCACAGAATGCTCATGCTTACCTTACTCAAGGACACACGAGTATCTTGCTTAGTATGATGATGTGTTAGCTAAGGGTTGTATGGAAAATTGCATTTTTTGCTAATTGTTTTAAATCCAGTTGGAAACGTCTTATTACATTAAAAGAAATACTATGAAAAAAATCCTGTTAAATAAAACCCTATTGTTACTTCAAGGCTATTTACTAACGGACAGGACATGGAGTTTGGAACCTATTAGATCTGGATTCACAATCCTGACTCTGCCCAGACTTAATAACTACGAAAGCTTGCGTATTTTACTTAACATCTGTGGGCTTATATTTATTTGTAAAATTGGGATAATAGTAGACATTCCACAGGGTTGTTCCTAGGGTTAAATGACAGAACATATATACCTTCCTTAACTCAGTGTCTTGTACATGCTAGATATACAATCAATGTAAGTTCCTTCTCCCCCTCCCAACAGTTCCCACCCTTTGGCCCTGTGCTGGCAATTAACAAATAGGGGATACATCTTATAATTTGGAACAAACTCAAATGTTATGCATATCAAATTTCCTTAGCTTAGATTTTCAGTGGAAGCTAGAAACATAATGCACTTACATCAAATCAAGTAAGTCACTCATAATTTTTAAATAACACGATTTTTTTTAATAAATGTCCTAGCTTCAAATTGACTTTGTATAATTGTACAATGTGAGACATAGAAGACTAAATCAAACTGTCATCTTTTGTTTCAAAATTTCTCTTGGCAGTCACTTTCTTTAGCTTGGGCTAGTGGATTGTGTGGGTATTATATGCTAATGCATGTCCATTGATTGCTTTTACCTTGTAGATGAGTGTCTTATTATTATCAGATCATTTCTTAATATGTCTTTATCTAAAGTGGACTCCATATCAGATGCTCACTGTGTCACATTCACTGAATAAAAAATAGCATTACTGAGGGTGAAGGATTATACTCAGTCTATCTACTCTGTTTGAAGTAAATTCTACATAAAGAAGTCTTTATTTTTCAAACAGGTAATTGGGCAAGGGATGGAAGTGATATTTATCGTGCACCTATGATATGACAAGGACATATTAAAGCATTTAAATGTTATTCCAAATCTATGTTTTTCCCATGGTATTATAGATTGAATTGTATCCCGCAGAAAGTTATATTGAAGTCCTAACCCCATACCTGTAAATATGACCCTTTTTGGAAAAACTAGTTTTCTTTTGTTATGTTAATGAGGTCATACCAGGAGTAGGTAGATCCTAAACCTAGCCCCTTCTGACTGGTGTCCTATAAAGAGAGCATAATAGACACAGACACACACAGAGGGAAGACTGACACCATGTGAAGATCCGTCTAAAAGCCAATTACAAGAAACAGAGGGCTACTGACAAGAAAGGACCCTCCCCTAGAGCTGACGCCCTAATTTGGACTTCTAGTCACCAAAACTGTGAGACAATAAATTCTTGTTCTTTAAAGCCACCCACTTGTATGTTTGTTCTGGCCCCACAAGGTAACTAGGACATATAGCATCACGTTTCCTCAGTGACATCTTACAGACTGTCTTATCCAATTCAGAAGATTACGTCCTGTGGCCTCTTTTGGTGGTAGCAGGAAAATTGTGAGACCCAAGTTTGTAAGCTGAAGAGGAATTTGAGGGATGGAACAGAGATATTCGAGGGGTAGAAACATTACCCTCCCCACCCCCCACCCTCCACCCCAGGTTCCATCTGAGACCTAGCGAAGAGAGAGATGAATTTTCTAAAGTAGCTTCTATGGAAAGTTAAGTTTTAAAAAAATGCTTCCTGAAAGAAAGAATTCTGTAGTCATTTCAGAAACACATCATATCTTATTCCCCTCCTGGAGTTTCAAAATTAAAATTAGCATATTGAGAGCTCTAAGTAGCACTAGAGGGAAGAATCATGTTGGCCTTAAAAAATACAGTATTTCCTAAACCTTATTGCTCTTGGAACTCCTTTTGCAAAAACTCATATTTTCTGTAGAAAAATACACAGTAAATACGGTAAAACCTCTTGCAAGAAAAAGGCTCGACACATTCTATGTTTCAGACTCACACATACAAATTTGCATTATTCACCTTTTGATTATTCTGAGTCTCATTAACTAACTAAAACTATTAAAACATTTCAAGCTTTTTTTTTGTTTTTTTTTTTTTGGCTAGGTGTCTATTACAAATAATGAACAAGTGCCTGAATAATTCAGACTCCCCAAATACACAAATTCTTCAGGTTATTCACCTACTTCAAGCAAAAGCTTGCAAAGCTCTTTTTTTTTCTTTTTTCCCCCTTCTAAGTTTCAGAATAAGAGCTTGTTCTGGTCTCTGATGCAGTGGTAAAAATTCTCTGTTTTTGCAGGATTGGTGTGAGCACAGGCAAAACTATCTCAGCGTAAATCATTGTAATGTCTTGTGGCTTAAGACTAAATTGCTTACACGAACTTAATGAAAACATAACGAATGTCAGATTGTACCTTTCCATTAATGCAGCTCTTGTCTGCTGTCTTTAAACTCTACCACCGGAATTGTTCAAGCTCCCTCATCCTCTCACACAGGACCCCTCATTTAGCTAATTCAGTGGAACAGAAGAGAGTAGCCAACACAGGATACATTTTCATTTTAACTTTGATTCTAAAAGGTAATGACAAGCATAATTTTTGGTCTTTTGCTAGAGATGTCATGTCTTAGAGAAGCTTCAGGGACAGTGTTTGGCATGGTTGTGACATTCGTCTGATATCTTCCCCACACAGAAGAAATTGATGGCTGGCTACAAAATCAGCCAGTCGAACATCTTGGAGAACGTTTAACACACATTCATTGGAAGCAAGTCAAATACTTTTCATAGATCACCCTCTTGGAAAAGTCCTCATAGAGCCAGCATCCTGGGCAGCATAAACGGGCAGTCTGGTAACATAATAGATAATTTATGTTCCTTTCTAAGGTAAAAGGTAATTTACTTTAGACAATTGAAAGTAATTCCTTCCTCCTACCTCAGTGGCACACCAAGGACAGGTAGTTCATATTGGGTATAGGAATTAAAAGGTTGAATTGATTGTCCAAAAAAAAACCAAACCCGTTGCCGTGGAGTGGATTCAGACTCACAGCAACCCTGTAGGACAGAGTAGAACTGCCCCATAGGGTTTCGTAGGCCGTAAACTTTACGGGAGCGGATCACAGGTCTTTCCTTCCATGCATCATACGCTAGCAATACTAAAGACTGTCAGTGATAACAAACTTTTAAATGAAAAAAATATTTTGTTGGTTTATGTTCAAACAATTGTTATTGTTATAATTTAGTTTACTAATACATTTGTAAAATTTAAATTAGTACACTTTTATTACTTATTATTTAATAAAAATCACTTTCTGCATGGAAGTTAATTCAGAGGACTCCCAGTTCTACATTTTGTTCCCGAGACATACACAGGCTCAGCTACACGTTCACTTAGATTAAGTTTATCAGGGGTCAAAATCATTCAAGCTTGCTTCAGGCTCAGTCCCTGTCTCCAATCCTGTGGTACGTATTTCTGCTTTTAAAGAGTAGCTTGGAAATAAACAATGATAGCACAGTGATTGTAAAGCCAAAGAAATAGAACGTGTATTTTTTTCAATACCATCATTCCATGTGCAAATCATTCTCTGAACCTTGACAAGTTCATTCTTTTGGAAGCCTTTTTCTTGTCTTTTTTTTTTTTTCTTCTTTCAAAAAAGACATTAACGCAATTATATAGTATTAATCCATTACTATTTTTCTTTTTTGTTCTTAATGTTTATTTTTTATTTTAATAAATATACATACAAGCATATATATGTATTTTTCCTGACCATTATTATTATTATGTTTCATGATTATTACTGAAAATAATTTTGCAATAGAGAGGAGGGTTGTTAAAAAATTATCTTCTCTGGGTGTCAGATATGCTAGATACGCTACTCTCCCATTTTGGGGATTTTATTCATCAATAAGGAGCCCTAGTGGCTCAGTGGTTAAGTGCTCGCCTGCTAATCGAAAGGTCACCGAGTCGAACCCAGCAGCCCTTTGGTGGGAGAAAGATGTGGCACTCTGCTTCCATAAAGATTATACCTTGGAAACCCTATGCGGGGGGCAGTTCTACTCTACTATATGGTCGCTATGAGTCAGGATTGATTCAACGGCACTGGGTTTGGTTTTTGGGTTTTGCAGAGGTTAAAACAGAATGGTTAATACATACACTTGCATGTATGGCAAAATCTTTAAAAATTGAAATTGCGTTCTTAGATTCGTATTTTTTAGGCGCTATCTTATATGCATAGAAGCACCATAACAAGAAAATGAAAGGGAGGGAAAAAGCATTTCCGGCTGTATTTGAATAAAATGTAAAGATTGACGCTACTACCAGCCAGTTGCCCTAATGTCGATTCCGACTCATGGCTACCCCATACGTGTCAGAGTAGAGCTGTGCTTCATAAAGTTTTCAGTGGCTAATTTTTTGGAAGCAGATTGCCAGGACTTTTTTTCGAGGTACCTCTGGGTAGATTCGAACTTCCAAACTTTTGGTTAGCAGCTGAGAACATTAACCATTTTCACCACCTAGGGACTCTAACTCCACTACACATGTGGTGATATTGCAGCCCACTAAGTCATCTCCATGTAGACACGGTCAATTTTCATCACAGTCCAGAAACCCTAGAGAAATGAACATCGTTTATTTTTTTCTTTTACCTAATCCAGCCTAGCAGGTTTCTCCTTTACATGTGTATATTGATGTCCTTTCAGCATTCACACACAGCCTTCACCTCTCCTCGTAGGCAGAGGCTGTGTACTTCTAATTTTTTCTTATACAATATTTTGCCTATCATCTTTTAAACCCTACACCCATACAAATGCCATTTAACTGACTAAATATTTGGTGCATAAACCCCAGGGATGGGTTGCCTGCCCCAATTCCCTATGCACAACTCTTTCCACTTTTCATTTTCAAGTAGCTGAGCAAAATGCTTTTGTGTAGGAAGCAATGCTTTAATAACTCCTCTTTGATAATGATGTTTAATTATTTCTCCTGTTATAAAAAATCCATCAAAGATCCAGCCTCCTATTTATCACCAGACAACCAGTCGACACACAACGGTGATATAAATCATCCTGTATTAATTTTATGTATAATTAAAATTTAATTTGAAAGGACCAAATTACTAAGATGAAAAAAGTTGAAGCCAGAACAAATTTGAAAGTGGTAATAATCACACTAGCATTTTCATCTGGATTACATTAGAAAACTAACTACCCTTTTAAAAGTTTTCATTAAATCAAGCTATAAATGAAAAGTGAACAAAGCTGGGGAATAATCCACTGTGGTGGTTGGTAGTGATGAAGGAGGAAACCCCAGATAACTTGGCTCTTTAAGCACAAATACCCAAAGAGAAATGAATAGAATTCCTACATTTAAAGCAAACTTTGCCCCATACTTCTTGGTTTCTTTTTAATATGCAATAGCAATCAGAGAATCTGTTTTGTGCTTTTGTTATCAGCACTGTAACATGTAGACACATCTTAGGAATATTAATATTAAATGGGTTATGCAAACAGAGATCGATAAAATTCAATTTTATAATGGAAATATTTACTAACTAAAATCTTTATTGACATTTAGCTTTGAGATGAGGAGTTGGTGCAGTACGCTTTTAATTGATCAATAATTATTTAGGATAATTTCATTAATTTTGTTTGTGCTTATGAAATGACTCATAAAAAGATAAACTTCATATGCTCATACATAAATGTTAGACTTATTGAATCAGGTTCTCATCCCCAGGGAGTAAGTCAGGTAACTTTGAAAGCTGCAATAACATTAAGGTCATTAAGGGATCATTAGAAAATCACAATAGGACTTTATATAGAAACGCTTAGAATCTGTTGGATGGCTGATGGATAGGTCAGCATCCCTGCCTTTAGGCACGTGCATGTATTCGGTTACCTTCATTTAAGCTGTTTCAGAAGAACTCACCAATCTGTTTTCCACAGAAGTTAAAGAATCAGAACTAGAACTCAAATCCATGATGACGTTCTCAATTCTCTATTCATTCGTCCTCAGGTGAACTTCCATTTGCCCTTATTTTCAGCTAAAACTGCCCTTCTTGTGCCAATGTGTATGGAATAAAGTGTTGTTCTTCCAGAGTTACAGGAACTTGTTCAGGTCAGCAAGGTGGCGTTTTCCAAGCTAAAGTAATAATTGATTGAATGAAGCCCTGTCTGCCTAAAAGAGTCAGTAAACATGAATATTTCTGTTGTTGTTCCTCCCCTTAGCTGAATCTGGCCTGATATTGTTGTGGTTTGTTTCATTCTAAAACAAGGGACTAGTTGACCATTTGTTGCTATTAACAAGGAATTATTTAGTGGTGCAGTGATTAAGAGCTCAGCTGCTAACCAAAAGCTTGTCAGTTCAAATCTACCAGCTGCTCCTTGGAAACCCTATGGGGCAGTTCTATTCTGTCCTATACAGTTGACTATGAGTCAGAATGGGCTCATCAGCAATGGGTTTTGTTTTTTTGGTTTAACATGGAAATATTTTATTAAAAATAAATTTGGTAACTTGGGGAAGAAACAAGAGTCTGTGTTTGTGAAATTCTGAAGTGGTTCAAAATGTCTCTAGACAATGTCAGATAAAAAATAGTAAAAATAAGTTTACAGACTATACTCATAATTATCCAGTAAATAATGAAAATTACTCTGGTTGACAATTGTAGAAAGACAGGTGTGAGGATATATCAAATCCCCACTATTACCTGGGACCTTATTAACTTGTCATGATTGATTGAATCAGCCCACCTCCCCTGTGGTCAGCTAATATCATGAGGTGGTCTTTTTGGCTTGGCCAGCCCCTACCTGAGTCTCCTCATTAGCATAAACCCTCAGGTGTGGTCTGGAGGCCTCATCGAGACCCTTCACTTATGGGGAAATTCCAAAGTTGTAGAGGTTCTCTCTCAGGAACCCAGGACAAAGACCAAATTCTTTGGGCAAAGTTAATGTTAACCCCACAACAGGCAAGAAAGGAAAGACAGAAAAACCCATAAAGATACGTAAGATAGTTCTGGCCCCCTAATTTAAAAATTAACACAAAAGTGTTTGTAAGGCAAATAATAAGAAAAGAAAGTATCAGAGATTAAGGGAATTTAAAAATTTTTTTTTTTTTTTTTCTACATCTCTTGAAATTTCACAGCTGTGGATAGAATCATAGAATTTAGACTGCTCAAATCACTTAAATTTTTTAGATAAAGAAACTAAAAATGGATCAAGGGCAAGACCAATAAGCTTCTCTGAGTTAGTGGAGTGTCAGTGACTGGATTTCCAGGCTAGTGCCCTGTCCACCACCCTCCACTCCTCTGAGCTTTGTCCTGGTGAAAGCTCTTAAGAAATAAACACCATCTACCATAAGGAACTCTGAACTAGAAGAGAAGAGGTATGAACGATTAACAGGTGGCTTTTTCCATAGATCCAGGCATTATTTTTTTTAACAACCAGATCAATATAAGTTTCTATAAATAATATTTTCCAGTTGATTCTCTCAATGTGAAAACATTGACTTTCATTGTTAGAAGTAATTTCTTCCAATTCCTCTGTATAGATGGAATGCTATAAAGCTTATTCATGAATGAACTCATAAAAGACTAGAGAGACGGACCATAAAAGCTAGAAGGAGAAGGAAAGAAGAAGGACATGCAAAGGAGAAAGGAGCCCTCGCCCAGCAACATAGCTCTCTGCTGTTCAAACTTGAAGTTCCACCCTATTTGTGTAAGTGGCAGCAGCCATAGGGGTTGTTGCCACACACACCTCAGACCTGAAATTTTATACAAAACACAGAATACTGGGGGACAAGAAGCGAGTGCTATTAGGGAGGGGTGCACAGGGGACATCTAAAGTACTGACAACGTTCTATTTATTTTTCTGAAGGGAGAACATACAGGTGATCTCTTTTTTAAGCCACACTCACATATACAGCTGATATACCTCTGTGTAACCACTACAACTGACTCGACAGCACCTAACAACAACAACATACCTCTGTAAGTGGAAAACATAAATTACGTCTGTTCTAATTTGTTTCTAATTTCTCATTTTCTGCAGGTTTCAGAAAATAAGTAAATATGCCTTTTAATTAAAAAAAGGTCATCTCTGAGGAAAGGGGCGGAACAAGACTCTACTAAGAATTTAACTGCCTAGCTTTGAGTGATCTCGCTAACCAATCCTGAGGATTTTTTGCGTCCATATTAATGCTTCTGTTTGTTCTATACAGTGTATTTTCCAAGCAACTCAGTTCAGTTAGTGTTACAGAGAAGATATAAATGATAAAACTTCAGAGAGTACTGAAGAGCTGGGACTAGACCCTAGTTTTCTTGACATTTCTGCCATTGATTTTAATATATGACAAACTAACATTTCCTGGGAATGATTTCCAACTTAAGTAGTGTGTGCGAGTGTGTAAATACACATTAACAATGCATATATTTGTGGGCTACTTGAGGGCAAGGGTCATATTGTTCTCATCTTTGTATACATAGACTCTATCAAAAGGCCTAGCATTTATTAGGCCATGAATATGACATTTTAAATGATTACAAATAACATATGTATATGCTTTTCACCCACACAGATATACACATGTGTGTAAATAGATGAGTGTGTCTACATATGCACATATATGCACATATACAAGAAAATCAATCTCTTTCCTCTCTCTCTAGACACACACACAATGAAAGCATACAAATATAATCGCTAACATTCTTTTGTTGTTAGTGACGTTAGGTGCCATTGAGTCAAGTTCAATTCACCAAACATTTATTGCACACCATACTGTGTTGGACTCTAGAAACATAAAAATACACAGAGAAAAGTATTTTCCTACGACTGGCCACCATACATTCTTTTGGGGACTCCCTCCCTCTCCCCCTCCAAAAATGGACATGTTGATGTACCTCACCACTCCACTCTAGCACAGGGATAGGCATTTCATAAAGGCCTACCCACCACAATATTCCCTTCTCCTAGAGCCAATATTGGTCCAGGGATGAACTTGTAGACCTGTGGGACCAATCAGAGTTCTTTGAGTTTATATATGGATGCTAGTAGAAAGAAGTTGAAAGAAAGTCTCTTCCCCTTGGATTGCTAAACGGGAGGGGGAGAATTGTGAATTAGAGAGTGTCGGCAGCTATCTTCCCCAGAAGATGCTCATTTGCAGGTAAGAAAGTATAAGGCCAGCTCCCAGAGGGAAGCAGACCTGAAATGGGGAGAGAGAGAGTGCAAGATTCCAAGCAACGAGATTTAAGCCCTGGAATTCAGCCAAGCTTAAAGTCACTAGACTTATCAAATAAATAAGTTAATACGTTGTATTTTCTGTTTGAGCATGAAATCATCTTTTTCTTAGGACAAAAATAAATCTCAGGAGGGCATCTGCCACTCTGCTTAAGTAGCCAAATCAGAAGACTAAGTTACAATGTATTCTGATCATAAAGAACTTATTAAAGTAGATATTCATTTTATAGTCAAAACTGTACAAAATAGGCCTCAATCATGAATCTAGCAAAATCACAGTTAAGTCAGTTCCTCTCTTGACCTCATGCAGACCAAAACTGTGATTTACAGAGCAGTAGAGGAGGAAGTGTTTCCACCATTTCCATAAAAGAAAAGGCGGTGTTGTTGCTGAGTGGGGGACGGGTGTGCAAGCATTGTGGAGTAGAAACTGTTTACTTTTGGGAAAATAATAGCTAAGCAAAGCTCAAGGTATTTGGTACACTGCTCTACCCATAGAGAAACAATACCTCAAAATAAGAAAAACACCATAGATAAAATATAAGAAACTCAGTCATGCAGTTGGCCTGGGAAATCTTTTAGAAGATAAAGCTTTAGCTCAGACTCCAGCCCCCTAGAGAAAGGAAATACTCAAAAAAACCAAGGCAGAACCTCAGTTCTAAAGGGGTAGGGATATCAGGTGGGCCTCTGTATTTCATCTCTTACTCCAGGTCCATGTTTACGCACACTATATTTCACCTAAATAATGATGATAATGGTGATAACAGCAACAACTTATACACCTTAGGAAATAAAGCTCATTTTACAAGTGTATCCTCAACAAAATACGTAAAACAATGATTTATTTTTGCTTTTACTACTTAACTTGTTCATTGGGTGGTAAGTAATAATAACCACAAGTACCTTTCTTTTTTCGGCCAGAATTCTTTATTCACCAGGGCAAAAAGAGGCCTCTAGAAAGATTAAGGTCTTGGATAGTTACAAGGCAGACAGAGATTCAGAGACTGGGACGAAAACAGACTTAGTTACTTAGACCTGTGGCGCAACATCAGAGGCAAGATTAGCAACAGTGAATTGATGCAAAGACTAAGTATATTAATTTCCTTTTGCTACTGTAACAAAATACCACTAACTTTATAACTTAAAACAACACAAATTCATTATGTTACAGGTCAGAAATTCTAAAATCAAGGCGTTGACAGGGCTGCATTCATTCTGGAAGCTCCAGGGGAGAATCTGTTTCTTTGCCTTTTGCAGCTTCCAGAGGCTACCTGCATTTCTTGGCTCATGAGCTCTTCCTCCATCTTCAAAGTATAGCATCTTCAAATTTCTGTTCTCTTCCTCCGTCTTCCTTTGCTTCCTTCCATAGTCACAACTCCTTCTCTTAGTCACTCTCTTGCCTCTTTATAGGACCCTTGTGATACGACTGGGCCAATCCAGATAATTCAGCATAGTCTTCCCAGCTCAAGATCCTTAATTTAATCACATCTGAAAAGTCCCTTTTGTCGTGGAAGGCAACATGGTCACAGCTTCTGGAGATTTTCACTTGGGCATCTTGCGGGGCTATTATTCTGTCTACTACACTCAGATTTGTGGCTACATTCCTGAATCCTGTTGAAACAAATGCCAAGACTGATCCTAAGGTGAGTGTGGGCCTCAACTAGCATGGGGAGGTCAGACTACCTGTATTGTGGGGAAAAAAGAAGTAGGGATTGAAGACCAAATAAAGTTCAATGAATGTAGCTGCAAATTCAGTGTTAAATTGCTTTTAACCTCCCAGCCTGCTTCAAATGGGTGATTGTTTAGGGTTCTGCTATATTAACTTTTTAAATAAAATTATATGAAGTCATTTTTACTATCTAGCCAATATATGCTGACATTCAGTGTATGGTATAGTGGAACAAGAATGGACTTGGGAACCATCTGGACTTGATTTTGTGTCCTGATTCTTATGTTTATAATAAGTTTGTCACC
This sequence comes from Trichechus manatus latirostris, assembly GCF_000243295.1. Classification (NCBI taxonomy): domain Eukaryota; kingdom Metazoa; phylum Chordata; class Mammalia; order Sirenia; family Trichechidae; genus Trichechus; species Trichechus manatus. The sequence goes on from NW_004443979.1 coordinate 2,518,884, forward strand.
TTGAGCATTATATAGACTTTCTAAATCTCCATTTTCTCATTTGTAAAATGAGGATAGTAATTTCTGCCTCATAGAATTGTTGTGACGATTAAACGTAATAATTATGTGAAGTGTTTACTTAGCATACCACCTGGCATATAGTAGGCATATAGTTTCAGCTTTTCCTGCTTTGAAGCATGTGAGTGAGCCTTCTGGTTTTTGGCGGGAAATCACACTTTAGAAACCATCGGAATTTTGATTGTTGGTGAAGAAGCTCTGTTTTATTATTATTATTTGCTTATAAAGGTCTTTCTTTTCTTGAATGTGGGAACATGTAAATTTCTACTTATTTTCAACTTTTCTTTCACCTCTGCTTTCAGGGAAGTTTTAATTCCAAAACTTTTGGTACAGATAACCAGAGAAATGTAACTAGTTTGAGCACAGTTGGTTGGAATACATGTTTTTTTTAAAAAAAAAACAAAAATCATTTTCTAGCATTCAGATTGGTAGAAAGACTGGATTTAAATGACTACAGTTATACTGGTTCACTTTTATAACAGGTTTCCAGTTCTTCAAAGAGTCTCTTGGGAAATACATTGACAGCATCCTATAGTCTAGTTGTTAGACTGGCATAAATGCCTGGAGCATTCCCTGCGATAAAAATCAGTTGTTTACAAAATCCTTTTGTGTTACTGTCTTTGCTTGAACAAGCTGAAGCTTCCTTGTGAGGAAAACATATTGCATGTTCACAGTGCAGTTCCCAATGACAACTTTAAGACATTAACCTTAAAGAAAAATATTGATTTTAACAACTTGACCACTGATGTTCTGAAAATAAAACTATAGAAGCTGTCTTAATCAATAGTGGATAGACAACTGAAGTCTCTTTTAGGTTCAGAGTTCACAGTCATCAGTGAATATTGTTGCAGAATACTGAAGCTTCTTACGGGGATCTGTTGCTATTTGTTGTCATTATAATAAACATCAAGTTTATGGCACTGCTCTTCATTCTACAGAATTTTAAGTGACGTGCTGTCCAAGTGTCTGTATTCTACTTCCCTGACTCTTCATGCAGAGCAACAACATAATTCTCCATAAAATGATGAGGGTTTGGTATATCTGAATGAACTGTTCTTTTTGGAAATGGGTACTGCCTCTGCTTTGCTTACTCAAATGGTAAGAGCATTACTATAAACTGAAAACTGCTCCTTTGATTTGAGAAAATTAGAGATGCCTTTTCTTTTGCTAGATTCTTTTCCTGGATCATTAAAATGATCAAGTGTAGTTCAGTTGAGAGGCAAATAAGTCTTTTGTGGAAAAACCCACATAATAGAAGATTACACAGCATCTCAAAAATTCCTAAATGTTCTTTGTTGAGACAGATGGTGAAACTATGCAACGTGAGCTGCAATGTCTCTATTTGTAATATTTAAACATCTGAGCAGTGATTGATGGGCTTCTTTAGTAATGCAATCATTTCATAAAGTTTTGTTCTTGAGTGTAATAGGAATAAGGAAGAACCTTACTTTGCCATGTGTTTGTGCCCCTACATAGTCACTAACACCCTACACTTCAATACACCTTCTCTACGCTGTTTCACTGCAAAATAAAATGAAAGCCTTTCAGCATCTAAATCCTAAGAAGAGTAAATTAGAACATCAGATTTTTCAGTGGGCCCCAAAGTAGCCATTTGAGGTCTGCTCAAATTTTATTGTGGAGGTTGGATTCAATTGTTTGCCAAGACTATTTGAAAATGAATTTATACTACCAGCTGCTGTCCAGATTTTATTGCTGAATAAAGCATATTACTTTATTATAACTAAACATTGATATAAATAACTTTTCCCTTCCTCTTGTAGCCTACCCAATAGGGAGGGTCCTAAGAGGAATAAGCAAAGCAAGAGGTCAAAGGAAAAAAAGAGGCTAAAGATCACAGTGCTGCAAAATTGGGGGTTTGGAAAATAATAGCTTGCAGTTCAGACAAGCAGGCCAAATTCAACTCTTGCTTTTGTGGTCAAATAATAAATTAAAATGTAAATGTTACTAACACAATATTATCCCTTTATTAATTTCTGCTTGACTGACATAGAGTATCAAGTAAGTTAAAATCATAGCCTTCATGCTTGGCTACTCGGTAATATGTGTGACTCTCTGCGGAAGTTGGACTGGTTGGGGAAGGGTGGGCTAGCTATCTCTTGAGAAAACTTCAGCGACTTTTTTTTTTTTACCATAGTCTGATCTGGCACTCAGCCTTGCAGGACAGAAACTAAATTTTGTCTGCACAAGTACCCAGAGGCAGACTGACAATAAAGCTTACAACATGATTCTCTGAACCCAGAACACTTATATTTGCAAGACCAGCTTATCTTTCTCCAGAAGCAAAATTACATGGCAAATAAAATGGTAATAAGAATGCCAGTTGATTAGTTAATAATGATTAATAGCTGTTATAAGGACCATAATTCTTAAAAATGTTCATTTTCTCTCTACTGGGATATGTACATTGAAGCCAGTTAATTATTAGAAAGTTGACTATTAATTATTTGTATTAGTTCTGGTACAGACTAATGTAATTGTATCAGAGACCCCAGAAGCCATGGACCACCACTATCTCCCAGGAGCTGCCCTTGTCCACCTAGCTGGAGCTAGCTCAGCACACATCCACCCTCAAGCCTGAGGCAAGGAGACAAGGGAAGGAACAGGGTCGGGGGGTGCACCTTTATTTTAAGACTATGACCAGGAATTTCACAATACACTCTGTTCACATCCCATTGCCCTGAAAATTGTAACATGGCTACTACCCCTATTTGCAAGGGAGGCTGGAAAATGTAGTTTCTAGTGAGATGGCCACATGGCCTGCTGCTAAACTCAGCTGTGAGGCAGAGATGAGTACTCCTGATCCCAAAAGATCAGTTAACACAGTCTCTGGAAGAGAATGGAATCTAAACAAGTTAGTTGATCAATCAAATGAGGCTATTAGAGTCTGTTCCAGCTGCAATAGGTTAGCATATTCTGTTTCCTTCTTCTGTCTATTGATTTGTGATGCCTTCGTTAGCATAAAATGAATATTATATGTAAAACATCAACAACAATAATTGTACCTTCCTCTTGAGGTTGTTATGAGGATTAAATTAGCTAACGTGTCTAGCATTTACAATAGTGCCTGGCACAGAGAAGGAACTAAATAAACGGCATGTGCAAATGGTTAAGGACTTGACTAATAATCAAAAGGTTGGTGGTTCGATTTCACCCACAGGAATCTTGGAAGAAAGGCCCAGTGATTTTCTTTCAAAAGATCACAACATTGGAAACCCTAGGGTGTAGCTCTATCCTGAAACACCATAAGTTTCATGCTCGCCATGAGTCAGAATTGACTGGATGGCAACTTGTTATTATTTTAAATTACTATTGCTATTATGTATATTCATGACACATGTTTGTGCACATGCTAGGATCTGTTACTAGACTATCAGGTTCCCTTGATCATCCTATTCTTCTCTCACTACTACATTGTTTTAGGTATTACAGCTTTAAAGTCACTCCTAAAAGAAAAAAAAAAAAAAAAACCATTAATTATTCTTACGTGGTTATTTTGTCACTTCAAAATGGAATTTTGCTTAAAACTATTTAACCACGTATTTTGGAAAACATATATATTGTTGAAATATTTAGTTTTCTCATTCAGGAACTCCACTTACTTAGGTCAACACATGACTTTGATAAACTCAAGAAGCTCTCAGGCAACAGCATTTATCCTTTGAAATTAAATTACATGCCCCAGAAAAATATCATGAAGACATTTTTTGTTTTAAGAGCTTGGCCGCTAACCAAAAGGTCGGCAGTTCGAATTCACCAGCCGCCCCTTGGAAATCCTATGGGGCAGTTCTACTCTGTCCTGTAGGTCTCTATGAGTCGGAACTGACTTGAAAGCACATAAAAACAACAATAACATGTTATTTACTGGATTGCTTACTTAATGACTGCAGATACCATTGCCACGCCATTGATGGAGAAAGTGGGTCCCCAAATGCTCAAGACATGAATCTGTAATACATCGTGTAGCCCCATTCTCCTGTAGCTGAACCGACTTGGATAAACATTTTTATGACCAAATTTCTCTATAAGTAAAATGGAATGAAAACTACTGTTGGACCACAGGAGAGAGCCCTTCTGATGGTTAAGATAAATGAAATGTTCCCCCACTTTCCAATCCCTTAAGCAGTTCTCTGGGTTTTACACCTCCACCTCCTCCCATACCTGTTTATATTACTTGACTCCATTCCCTCCCTGTGTTTTTAACATCTTCTTCTATTGACCGTTTCCCAGTAGCATTTACATATGCTCAAATAGCTCCTCCTATTAAAACAAACAAAAAAATCCTCTTCAACTCAGTATCTCTTTATAGCTGCTGCCCTATCACTACATTTACCTGCCTTTCATTCCGGAGTCCTTCCATACCAGTATATGAAACAAATAAAAAGGATGCTTTTCAGTTTTTATCGTATTTGTCTTCTCTTGCAAGAGTAGATGGTGTTGAATGCTCCTCCCTTCTTGAAATATTCTCTGCTTTTGGCTTCTGTGACATAATTCGTCTAGTTTTTCTCCTATATCATCAACTATTATATCTCAGTCTTCTCTATGAAGTCCTTTTCTTATTGCTTAACTGTTGTTGTTTCACACTTGGCTCTATTCTCACTCTGCGGTATCCTTGGTGATCTCATTTACTCCCATAGCTTCAGTTCCAACTATGACTGTGAAAGCTTCGTCTTAAGCCTAAATCACTTTAGTAGACTTCAGATCTATATATACTACCGCCTACTGCATGCATTTTTCTTTGACATTCCAAAATCAGTGCATATTTAATAATTGCAGAACTCAATTCCTCACCTTCCCCCAAATGTGCTCTTTCTCTTGTGTTCCCAATCTCAATTCCACCATCCACCCAGTTGCCCAACTCAAAAAACTTAGCAGTCACCTCACCCTCTATCCTGCTTCTACATCACTTGCAACAGTAGGCCAAGCATGAGATTCTACTGATTATATCACTTAAATTCATCTCCAATCCAACGACTTGTCTCTATTCCTACCACCACAACCCTGCCCAGGTCACCGTTTCTCTTCCAGGATCATGGTAACAGCCTTCTCACGAGTTTCTTCTCCATGCAGCCAGTGTTATGCTACCATATATGATCGTGTTACCATTTGCTTAAAATCTTTAATGAAATCTCATTGCCCTTAACACAAAGCCCAAATTACTCAATATGGCCTAAAAGCTTTTTGTGAGCTTATTCCTGCTTACCCGTGCAACTTCCTCTCTTACTTCTTAATTCCTCCCATTTCGTGTTCTGTCCGTAAAGAATTTCTCTGAGTTCTCTGATCACACCCTGCTACCTCATCTCTGGGCCTTGTAAACCATCTTACGTGTGCTGTTCCCTCTGCATGCCACTCCTCTCATAGTTGGATCGCTGGTGGCATAGTGGTTAATAGCTTGGCTGCTAACCAAAAAGACCGGCAGTTCAAATCCACCAGCTGCTCCTTGGAAACCCTGCGGGGGAGTTGTATTCTGTCCTATAGGGTCGCTATGAGTTGAAATCGACTTGATAGCAATGGATTTGGGTGTTTTTTTTTGTTTTTTTTTTTTTGGTAATCCTCTGGTCTCTGCTTTTTCCTCCCGAAAACTGCTCCACCGTTAGGTTCCTTCTAGCACTCCATATGATTCCTAAATCACAACATCTGTCATGTGCCCTTAAAACTGCTTGCTCATTTTTCTGTGTCACTAGACTATTAAGCCCTGTGAGAGCAGGGATATAAATTTTTATGTTTATTCTTGTACCCTACCTCAGTACTTAACGCATTATGCAGACTCAAGTATTAATTGACTGACTATGTGACTGACTGAGACCAGCCTAGTCCACTGAGGTAATGTACTGGGGAGGGAGGCATATTCCTGAGCAGCCAGAAGTCTGAGGAAGGGTCCTGAATCCTTTAAAGATATGGAAGAGACAGTAGGATGCTAAAAGGAACAATGAAGGGGTTTTCAAAGAGGGGGACACATCCACTTCACAAACTTTGTAGTAACTCTGTGAAACCAAAAACCCATTGCCACAGAGTTGATTCCCACTCATAGAGACACTATAGGACAGAGTAGAACTGCCCCATAGAGTTTCCAAGGAGTGGCTGGTGGATTCAAACAGCCAACATTTTGGTTAGCAGCCAAGCTGTTAACCACTGCGCCACCAAGTTTCCAGGAACTCTATTAGGGTGGATAAATGAAAATAAGTAAGACAGTTTTTAAGATAACTAGAACTAGGAAAATATGAAATATTATTTGAGCTTAGTAAGCAATCTCAACCAATTTTGCATAGGTGACCCCAGATCTCTCACTGAGGGTAGAATGTAGGGTAATTTTATCCCCTCCCCCATCACATAAGCCAATTCTGGCTCTAAGGGAGCTCTATACCTGCCCTAGGAAGAGTTTGCACTTTTTTTTTGCTTACATTTATGAACTATACAAGATGAACTTTAGGAAGGGCCTCAGAATGGCTGTGTGTTGTTTTGGCACACTGGCCTTACATCCTCAGGGAGGGAAAATATCAGCCAGTAAATTGTATTTATAAATATGTCACCGTGGAACTTGGCACGGCTGCAGCTTGGCATATGGGTAGTCAGGTATAAAACACGTGATAGAGAACTTGTAGGAGGTATCCTTGTGGTTGTCTGTATTTAAAAAAAAAAAACAAAAAACAAAAACCTTGCACCTCAGAGATCTTAGAGGGCTAAAAGCACCTAAAGACACAATTTCCTACTCCCTTCTCCAAAATCAAATAGAACTCCAAGATGTGAAGAGGAGAAGATAGTAATTTTATCTCATCCTCTCAGGAACTCCCTGTGGGAGGAAGTTAAAAGGGAGACAACATATGGAAGATTTTTCCACCCTCAGAGCCATCTAAAATGAGAGTAAACTAACTGCCTCTCAAATACTGAAATTCACTGCACTTTCAGTAGAAGAGAGAGAGCAGATCTTAGTTTTCAGCAGTGATTTGGACGGAGGGGACTTGATGACCTCTAAGTTCTATTCTGATTATAAAATTCTATGATGTAACATTTTCTTGATGACTCAGAGGAACGTGATGAATATGAATGTTTGTATTGTACAGTGAAGCAGTGACATCCTCAGGTTCTATGAGGTGAGCTCAGCTGCATCTTCTTATAATGCATTACTCCAGGCAGCAGTGCTTTTGTTGTTGGTTAGTATTCTACTCCCAACAATGCCCATTCCGCTGCCCAGGCTGGTCAACTAACACGCTACATATTGTCTCTTCATCTGAATTGAAAATCCTCGGTAGGCAGGAAGCAAATCTACTTTTGGTACAAAGGACAAGGCTTTGACCTAAGAATTCCATAAATGTGGCACTCAGTAAATACTTGGTAAGTGAATGATGTGTAATTTCGTAGGAGAAAAAGCTACTCTTTATGTACCAAAGCCTAGAAAGAATCCTTTTCCCACTCACTCACCCAAAGCCCAAGCCACACCAACTCCCTGCCCTTCCCTGAGCATAATATACCTTATGTTATATTCTTCCCATGGCTTGAAATTTCAACTGTCTCTTCCCTGTCTTCCAAACGCCTACTCATCAGTCAAGCGTTATTTAAATATCATCTCCTATGTGAAGCTTTCCTCAGGCATAATTTTCTTCTCTTAGGCTCTCTTAGGGTTTTATACATAGTTCTATTATATAACATTTATATTTTATCATAACTGCTTGTTCCCATTTACTTCACCAGTTAACTCTAAGCTTCATGAGGACAGAATAGGCTACCCCAGTATAATGCCCAGCATATAGCAGATGCCGAGTAAACTTTGGGTAGTTGGGTGACTGAGTAAGGCAAATTAATGTGTTCCCTCCTGGCAGAGAAAAGCACATGGATTTAAGATACTCATCTCAGAGGGGTGTTTTTGCCCACCTTCCGAGCCCCAGCTTTGTTCTTGATCCAAAGTATGACATCTGAATAAATGGGTCATACCATACTATAATGAGGTTTACTAGAGATACACACACACACACACACACACATCCTCAAACATACCTATTAAATGTTAAATCTTCATATTTTGACAGCTTTGGAGAAAATCATTTGTTCTCACTTTAAGGATCATATTTTTTTATGAGATATATGTGTTGTAAGAAAGCCAATTCTCTTATTAGATTTAAACTGGCTGTAGAATTATATAAGGAACACTCTAGCCGAGAGCTTTGCACCCTAAATTTGAAAGAATACTCAACTACAGATGAGATTTACACATGATACATTAAGTTTTTGGAACCATTAATATATAAATACATTAGATGTGGGCTACCATGCCCTGCAATCAAAGATGCAAACACTGACTCTGCACATCAACCCTTTCATCAAATCATTTCTAATATTATGCTCAAAGAGCATTTTAAGTCTCAATTCTTAAAAAATAATTATTAATGTAATTAAGTCTGTACACCTTTATAATAATAACAAAATGATAGCAGATGAGCTTGGAGCCTAAACCTTGAAAAATAATTTAGTTCTGATAATTAATTACATCAGTTTTCACATAATAAATGTGACTACCAGATGCTACCATTTTCCTGCCTTACTGATTCATTGCTGGGAATTTATGAGATAGTTTTTGGCACCTGAAATATTATTGCAAATCTCTCTCAGTAGGCAAGAGGAGCAGGTAAAGGTAGTTCTCACTATCATCACGCCCACCCCGGCTCACCCCTGCATCATCTCTGCAGTTTTCCTGAGTCTAGGGACTTCTTCCCCAGGGTCCTTGTCTTACTTTTTAAGGAAACCAATGACTGAAAACTCATTTCATATCACTTAGCCCAATCGAAGAATTTGATAGAAAAAAATCAGATTTTCTACTTCTTCCTTACTCACATAAGCTACTCATTCCTAACCATGGGTTTATGGTAACATGAGACATTTCCAGTTATTTCAGAGAATAGTTTTCAAAACTAAAGTCATTTAGATTCAGTCTGTTTTTTAATTTATTTATTTTATTATATTATTTATTTATTTTTGCTTTAGGTGATAGTTTACCCCTCAAGTTAATTTCTCATTCAAAAATGTATACACATATTGTTTTTGTGACATTGGTTGCAATCCGCACAATGTGACAGCACGCTCCCGCCTTCCATTCTGGGTTCCCTGTGTCCGTTTAAACAGTTCCCGTCCCTTCCTGCCTTCTCATCCTGCTTTTGCACAGGAGCTACCCATTTGGTCTCGTATATCTGATTGGACTAAGAAACACATTTCTCATGTGTATTGTTTTTTGTTTTATAGTCCTGTTTAATCTTTGTCTGAAGAGTGGGCTTCGGGAATGGTTTCAGTTCTGGGATAACAGAGCTTCCAGGAGCCATAGTTTCAAGGGTTCCTCCAATCTCTGTCAGACCATTACGTCTGGTCTTTTTATGTGAATTTGAATTCTGTTCTACATTTTTCTCCTGCCTTGTCCAGGACTCTCTGTTGTAATCCCTGTCAGGGAAGTCTTGGTGGTAGCTGGGCACCTCTAGTTCTTTGGGGCTCAGGCTGGTGGAGTCTCCAGTTCATGTGGTCCTTTAGTCCTTTGGGCTAGCATTTTCCTTGTATCTTTGGTTTTCTTCATTCTCCTTTGCTCCGAGTGGGATGGGACCAATAGATGTATCTTAGATGGCTGCTCACAAGCTTTTAAGACCCCAGATGCTACTTACTTACCAAAGTGGGATGTAGAACATTTTCTTTATAAACCATGTTATGCCAATTGACCTAGATGTCCCCTGAAACTGTTGTCGTGAGGCCCCAGCCCCAGCTACTCTGTCCCTCAAAGTGTTTGAATATGTCTAGGAAACTTCTTTGCTTTTGCTTTACAGGGGAAGTCAGCACAACTGGACCAAAGCAAAAGTCTGTTTTTTATTTAATTGAACTTTTAGAGCACTATTTAGAAGAGAGAATAGTGATCTGAGGTGAGAACAATAAACTTTATAGATATACAATATACTTGTACAGCAGCAATTAATTTTATATAAGAAGAGATAAGATTTTCTACCAACTGGCATTTAATAAATGTTTCTCTTTATGACTAACTTTTTCATTTAGAACTCAAAAAACTGGGTGGTTAGTAATTTCTTTGAGTAATTTCAAGTCATTTCAATTAAAAATATAAAATACCTTTTAAATTAGAGACAGTCTCTAATTTCTTTGTAGTTTGGCAAAATTTTTATATCAATTGATGAGAGCTCAGAATGAATTTTTCTCAAGTAGATAATGTTTTACATGGGATTGGTCCCCAATTCTACCCACTGAAACAATTTTAACCTGTAAAGTACATAAATTACCATCAGGCTGTATTGAGATCTCAGTACTGTAAAGATTATGATCCGCTCACATGAGAATCAAGATAATATACTGCTTTTCAAAATGACAAAAACTTATCTATATCTAAAAATCAAAAAAAAAAAAAAACCCTTTAAATTTTCTGATTGCAGAGGATAAGTACATCCAAAGTGAAGGTGAATTACTTTAATTTCTTTTGCCACAGTTGTGCTGGTGTCCTCCATGGGGGTTTAATCAGCCTATTGCGTGATCAACTGCTGAGGGTTCATACATAACAATGCCTTAGAAATAAATGAATTCTCAGTTCCACATTGGGATGCCTGTTGCATATCTGCTTCCCAATGTGAAACAAGGTCCTTCTCCAGACCAGGGCCTTGCACCTCCCTGAAGGTCCAAAGTAGCTGGCTGTGGTACGCTGACCTGGGACAGGGACACCTACCGGGGGTGAAGAACTCAGGTGGGCTGATGGGGAGAAGAGAAGAAGCACTGAGGCGGGGGCAGACATTGGGCTGGGGGGATGACAAAGAAGGAGGGTATATGAGATAAGACCATTTATTTCACACAGGACTGGAGATCCTCTGATATTTCTTCTTTGTTGGGTAATTTCAAAGGTGGCAACTTAGAGAGAGTTTCTCTTCCTTTATCTTTCCTATTATCTCTCCACCGCTCAGCTCAATGTCCTCTCAAATCACATATTTGCCTTGGCCACCAACATGTGATAAGGGAAGGTGGAGAAACATTGACCCAAACCTAGAGAAGGGGAGCAGTAGATAGACAGAGGGAAGAACCGGAAATGGGGCGAGGAAGCCAGACTGAAAGCAGGGTCTGCAGCAAGAGGAAAAGGAAAGCTCCTATGACAGAAGAGGAAGTACCTGGACAATATGGACAATGTGGAGGTGAAGAGGCAGTAAGTGAAAGGGCTATGTGAGTTACAGAAGACTTCTACAAGTACCGGCAGAGTGTATTAGTTTCTTAGTACTGCTAAAACAGAAATACCACAATTCGGCAGCTTTAACGAACAGAAATTTATTTTCTCACAGTTTCAGAGGCTAGAAGTTCAAATTCAGGGAGCAGGCTCTAAGGGAAGGCTAGCTCTGTCTGCTGTAGGGGAAAATCCTTGTTTCTTTCAGCTTCTCTTCCTCAGTTTCTTGGTGATCTCCACCTGGCATCAGTCTTTCCCCATTTGTGCTTGCTTGCTTCTGTGCCTAATCTGCTCCCTTTATACCTCAAAACTGATTGGTTTATAACACACAGTACCCTGATATGGCCTCATTAACATAACAAAGAAAACCCTATTTCCATGGGATTACATTCACAGGTATACCAAAACCTGATGCCATGGAGTTGATTCCGACTCATAGCAACTCTATAGGACAGAGTAGAACTGCCCCATAGAGTTTCCAAGGAGCAGCTGGTGGATTCGAACTGCCAACCTTTTGGTTAGCAGCTGAGCTCTTAACCACTGTGACACCAGGCCTCCTCACAGGTATACAAACCCATTGTGGTCCAGTTGATTCCGTATAGGGATTAAGATTAATAATACGTACTCACCAACACATATGTTTGGGTGACACAATTCAATCCATAACACAGAGTAACTCTCCTACTCTGAGAGGATGACAGATTGGAGGGTCATATTCTCAGCACTTAAATGTAGTGATGACGGAGCAGAATTGCACATCCAGGTGAAGGTTATCACACTGGGTTCATGTCATCATTGTTCATGAACTTTTCTGAAATTTAAACCAAAACGAGGCATGGGAACAGTTTGCTTTTCTGGTGAAATATTTTATCTGTGTAAAAATGGAAGCTAACACTTACTGAGCACTTACTTTGTGTAGGTTATATGCCAGGGAGGCATTATTATTAACTCTATTTTATACATGAGCATTTGAGTCACTTGTTATATGCCAAATATCCCGCAAGTGGCAGAACTGGGTTTTTACCTAGGTCCACTTGATTAAATTGAAGTATTCAACAGCGGGAAGAAATGCTGGTCATTTTCTGTGGTTTAGGATTCTTCTCTTTGATCCTGGTTTGTCCACTGATAGCTTTGTAGCAATCAGGGCTCTCTAGCCCTCAGAACCATGGCAACTCACTCGGCATCTGCCCATAGAGAAATCACTAAATGACTGGGAATCATTAACTAGTGTGGGCTCCTTGATAATCTGTCTCCATTTTCTCTCTTACTCTTTCAGGTACAGAAGCCAGTAAAATTTGTTCTGCCTTTTCTGAGAAGCTGTGAGAAATTGAGACCCTTACAATTTACAGATGTGTAAGAAATCCCTGCCATTTGAGGCAGTTTCCACCAGGATGGAAATTAGGGTCTCTTTTTTGTTTGGGGACCTCTGGTACACCCTCTATTCTTAGGGCAAGAAAGATCAGTTCATGACAGCTCATTTACCTTAGAGTTACAAAGCTTATGACTTGGTATTGAGGCCAGTCTGTGTGACTCTGAGGCACAATGTTGGCAATTCAGCAGCAGAGATGAGGCTTCAAATCAGGGAAACTAAAAGAGCACTGGTGGTATAATGGTTAAGCACCTGGCTGCTAACCAAAAGGCTGGAGATTCAAATCCTCCCAGGGGCTCCATGGAAGAAAGACATGGCAATCTGCACCTTTAAAGATTACAGCTAGAAAACCCTATGCAGCAGTTCTACTCTATCAAGTGGGGTCTCTATGAGTCAAAATTGACTCAACGGCACTCAACAACAACAAACCTGAGCGTAAATTTAACACAGAGACCTCTGGCACTGTTAACTGCTGCCTTTTTCCTTTTTATATAATGCCAAAGTAATTCATATATTGTACTTATAATATTTAGCTTAGCAGAAATATAACAAAAAGAACTATAACTAAACAAAACTATAACTAAACAGAAATATAACTAACATTTAACCATGTAACTCTTCAACTTTAGTTCTCTAGAAGTACGTTTCCTTATTTAATGGTAAGATATATGAGTCACCATAGTACAAAATTAGTCATGACTGAAAGACTAGCCTTGAATAACTACATTCATGATAAAAATAATGATATTACCATAATATAAATCTGCTCAGTAAAGGGCATGTACTCACATAATTTTATAGAGCAAAGAAATCAATGGTGCGATAGATGTTTCTCAGTTAATCCTTCAGAACAGGGATATTATTTCTCTTAAATAACTTGAGTATTAAAAAATTCACATCTAGTGATAAACTTTAACTTTTAATTTTGCTCCCAGAGAAAAATCTCTTCATATGTATTATTTATTCTACACTCGACATTCAGATATCTTTTTATTTAACATTAACTATATGGTTAATAGAAATAACTTCCAGGATCAGATTAATATTAATGCTGGATATTACAATTTTCATTGTTTATGTTAAAAGAATCATACTAATTTTCAAGAAAATTTTATGATATGTAATCACATAATTCTTATTTGCAATGGGTTCATGTAATGCTTTATTAGTGACTAACATTGACAGCTTTACCAGTTCCTAGGGTTTAGTTACAACCTGTAGGATATACACAGGGTATTAACACACACACACATACGTGCACATAGTGCTGTGATTTTAAATTCAGGGAAACCTGCATTAAAATGCCATATACACCACTAATCTAGCAATCGCTGTAAAATAGGAACCTTGGTCCCTAGTGTGGCAACCCACCAAACCAGCAGTAGGAGTGGCTCCAAACAGAAAGGAAACTTATATACAGAGATCAGCACCAGAAATCTCTCAGGGGGCAGCAAAGCGCCAAGAGTTAACCTGGGTTGAGTTCTGTGCAAGCGTGAGGATTGGAGGATTGGATGTTTCTATGCGGTGTTATGTAACGCTAACATGTAGGGAGAACAATGTGCCTACGTGCAGGGGAGTCTAAACAGTGATTAATGGGGTTGTTTTTGTACTAATTAATGAATTTCAAACCATGTTACCCATGAAGTCAGGTGTTTGGTTTGTTTTTTCATGGCCCAGGTGAGGTACTCTGGCTCTTTCCCAGAATCCTTTGTGGGCAGGATCCATCTTATATTGTTGAGGGCCTTCTCCCCTAGGTCAGTAGGGCACAGAATGAGGCTACTTATCAATGAGGTCACCACAAGGTCCTTTTTTCTTGAAACGATTTTCATACCATGAATTTTAGGGGACATAAACGGGCAACCCTAAAGAAAGCCTTTTTTTTTTTCTTTTAATTGGCTTCCTCCTTTTGAATCCATTTTCCATACAGATGATATAGTGATATTTATGAAATATAAAAGAGGTTCTGTTTCTCTCCTGTTTAAAATTCATCCATCTATCTATTTATCCAACCATTTATGTGTTTATTCTTTATCATATTGTCTCAGATCATTTCAGTGGTATTGATTTATAATTCATTTCTATAGTTTGATATTATTTGACAACTTGCATGATTCAAAGGGAAGTAAAAGTCAGAAAATAAAAAGGGAATTCAAAATAAAACAACATTTTCCATTCTTTATAATTTAAAAGAAAGTTACATCAGACTCTGAGGTCAGCACCTGTATTAAACATTTTGTTCTTAGATTTACATATAATTAGCTAGAATTAAATAAACCAGGCCTGCATCATAAATTTAAAAATATATATATCACAATAAGTCATTTCATAATGAACCTCTTGCCCATCATGTACATGTAATTCTGATTTTATCACATTATAAAAAGTCCAGATATGATGGAGATGCTCTTAGAGCAGAGCAGACATGGACATAGATGTTTAATGTTTGTTTGATTGTCCATGTGTTTGTTTGTTACTGGAAACGGGATACTGCTCTTTAGTCTCTCATTCCAGTATTGAAATGGTTACTCACAGATCCCAGACCTAGTCTAAAGGAAGCCACGACCCTAGATTGCAACAATCTCTAGAGGTAAACAAATGCTTTGGATTTCAATATACTGTATAAGGCAATACAAATATAGAAAACGATACACTAGAAGCTACTTTGCATTATATTATATATGATATATATATTATATTATATATTTTTAAAAACTAGAAAAAAAATCTTTTCACCTTTTCTGTGGTAAGTATATATATAACAAAACTTTTACTATTTCAACATTTTTCACATGTACAATTCCATGACATTAATTGCATTCATCATGTTACGCAACCATCACCATAATTAATCTGTTTCTAAACTGCTTAGAGGGCGCTGAACCTTTGCTAAGGGTGATTCAAAAATTTGGAAATGGAAAAAAACCTTTCAAGTATAATTTACCTAAGCAGTAAGGTCCTTACATGCTTGGTGCATTAAAAACATGAAAATTTAGTTTATCCCGCTTACCTTTTTCCAAAAGAGAAGCATCTTTTTTGATACTGTATAAACTATGATGAAAAAATTCAGACTTTAAGTCATTTCTACCATAGGAAGGTATCACCAGGCTGAGTACTCGAGGAGAAACTAAGAACGTAATCTCCATAGTAGATTTCCTTTTCCTCCTACCCTGCTGATACCAGGAGCACTGTTGGACAATATTGTGGAAGTTTTTCTTCCCTTTCCATTTTTTTCTTCCCCCTCAATGGTATTACTTACTCCTTGCTTTAAAATTTTTCAGGATAAGATGACATGAAGTTTAATTTTTAGTTTGCCAGAGGTAATGTGTCCCTGACAGAGACCATAAATCTTAAACCAAAATCAAAACCAGTCGTTGTCAGTCAATTCTAACTCATGGCAACCCCGTGTGTGTCAGAATAAAACTGTGCTCTATAGGGTTTTCAAGGGCTGACTTTTTGGAAGTAGATCTCCAGGTCTGTCTTCTGAGGGACCTCTGGGTAGGACCTCCAACCTTTCAGTTAGCAGCCAAGTTTGCTAACTGTTTGCACCACCGAGGGACTCCATTAAACCAAAGCAGAGCTTCTCAAACATGGTCAAGTCCCAGAACTGCCTGAAGTCCTCGTGAAAAATGCCCCTCTTCTGCAGATTCTGATTCAGGTGGGGTGGAAGAATCTAGGTGGTTACTCTGAAGAGTAACCACACTTGGGAAGCACTGAGCTAAAGAATGACTCTTTAATTGTAGATTTCAGGCGTCAATGAGTAAGTCACAGATTCTTTTTGACAAGGCTGTCATAACGGGTTTAAAACATTTGATTGTTTACTCCACGGAATCAGGGAGCTCAACAGGTATATTTTGCAGTTTCTACACAAAATAATTATAATTGATCAGTTTCAGGATTTGGCTTTCCATTTTCTACTTTATCTAGCCTTATAATTAACAAATAATAAAAGATAGACATCTCACAGAAAGCTAATATTTACTGTCTCTTAAAATTGAATATAACTTTGATCATTAAAACAACTTCTATTTTTTGACTCCTTTACCTCTCAGTTAGAAACTGAACTCTTGTGTTTAATAAGACTTTTAAAAAGGAACCTGTGCTAGACGCAAGTATCTTTATTTTAAAAATGGAAAATAAAGATGGAAATAAAAATGATAGTTATGGAAGCAAATTGAGCGTGACATGGAAACAATTTAGAGTCTCTTGGGAAATAATGGCTGGGAAGGATTATTACTAGAGAATTTTGGCTTATTTTCCTGTTCTGGGATTTGAGACATTTGATTTAACCTTTATGTCATGGTCTGTAGGCTACAGAGTTACTTTCCCTTCAACACTCATCTAATATTTGATGAGTTTGACCTCATGGGCAACCCAGGGAGATGTGGATGAGACAACTATTCCACTTTGCATTCATAGTACCCAGAACTTTAAAGAAGTAAGTGGTAAAGAAAAATTTA
>NW_004443979.1:2536472-2537410 GCF_000243295.1 Trichechus manatus latirostris
CCCCAAGGAGACTCCCTTTCATCTGATTGGCTACTCACAGTATATTCAATCATGGGAGTGATCACGTTAAAACACTGAGAATCATGGCCCAGCCAAGTTGACACACAATCTTAACCATCACAAGTAGGAATAAAATAACATTCAAATTATCTGTGCTTGTTTATATAACCAAGCACATTTACCTCTGAACTGGCCACCTATTATGTTAGAGAGCTTGGGCAAGTGACTTCACCTCTCTGGAGCTCAGCTTCCTCATCTATAAAATGAGAGCAGAGTGTTGGATTAGATGATCTTTGATGTCCCTTGTCGCTCTAAACTAGTGTGAGGGAGTGGCTTGCCCTGACTCCTGGTACAGCCAGGATGGGCAGTGGTCAGATTAGTTATAGAAGTTGTATGAGTTCATAAGCCTTACACAAATAGACTACAGCACCCTCTAGTTTACATTTCACAAAAGCCTTAGTAGGTGTGCAAACAATTCATAGCACTTTACTTACATTGTTGTTGTTGTTAGGTGCTGTCAAGTCAGTTCTGATTCATAGCAACCCTATGTACAACAGAACGAAACAATGCCCAGTCCTGTGCCATCCTTACAATCATTGCTATGTTTCAACGCATTGTTGCCACCACTGTGTCAATGCATCTTGTCAAGGGTCTTCCTCTTTTTCACTGAACTTACCAAGCATGATGTCCTTCGCCAGGGACTGATCTCTCTTGATAACATGTCCAAAGTACCTGAAACTAAGTCTCACAATCCTTGCTTCCAAGGAGCACTGTGGCTGTACTTCTTCCAAGGCAGGCTTGCTTGTTCTTCTGACAGTCCATGGTATAGTCAGTATTCTTTGCCAACACCATAATTCAATGTCAGTTCTTCTTTGGTCTTCCTTATTCATTGTCCAGCTTTCACATGCATATGAGGCTATTCAAAATATCATGGCTTG
>NW_004443979.1:2547850-2566520 GCF_000243295.1 Trichechus manatus latirostris
ACATTATGAAATATTTTCACAACTTTGAGAAACGACTGGAAATGCTTTGCTGAGTCCTCTAGTTCCAAGGAGACAGTCAGATAAGTGCTCTAAGCCACAAAGTAGACTAGAAAATCTACCTAATCCAGGTAATCTGGGCCTCTTTGGGCCAAGCAGGACTGTCCCTAAAAGCTTCAAAGCCAGAGGAATGATTCTTGTTATGAAAATTTACCAAAGGACATGTCCTTACCAGTGATCAGTCACCTTTACAGTACAAAGGTCTTCCACATGGGAGCATCTGACTTCCTTTTGTAAACTAATTACAAATCTTTGCTATGAGAAAGAGCATAACGAAAGGGAGATAAAAATAATGAAAATATTCGGTCCTATCCCCCCCAAAAAGGTCAAATATTACCATATTTAAAATTAAGAAAAAGCCGATGGCAATGGGCTTGTTTTGGTTTGCTTTATTGAGCAAAACTAATTCCAAATTACTTTCACTAAAGTATGACAAAATGATAAAACCCACTGCTGTAAAGTTGATTCCAACTCACAGCAACCCTGTAGGACAGAGTAGGACTGTCCCATAGGGCTTCCAAGGCTGTAATCTTTACAGAAGCAGACTGCCACATCTTTCTTCTGCCGAGCAGCTGGTGGGTTTGAACCATCAACCTTTTGGTTAGCAGCCAAATGCTTTAACCAGTGCACTACCATGAATAAGGACAATGAATAAGAGGATGGCACAGGACCAGGTAGTGTTTTGTTCTGTTGTACATAGGATCGCTACAGGTCAGAAACAACTCAAGGGCACCTAACAAAAATATCAACATGTTTCTGAACACTTGCCCATGACTCTGAGCCTGGTACAACTGACTGTAACCTGCTATGTTATCCAGATTGTATCTAAAACACATATCAGCTGTGTACAGTCTCATGAGAATTTGGTTTCTAGGCATGCTTTTATAGACCAAATGGCCACAATGACTAAAGAATTTATTCAACCAATTTGATATTCAAGGGGTAGGAGGGATGGAACATCATTAAATTGTACATCACTATATTTTAATTGCAGAAGTGGAAAAAAAGTTAAAGATATACTGTGTCCTAAGATATTTGTAAAGTCATGTCTATTAAATCTTAGAAAAGAATGTGATATGCTATAGAGAACGCTCACGTTATCCTAGTCATTTTTTGCTATTCATTTTAAAAAATGACAAGCAAGTCAATTAAACGACAGATTGTTAGGATTTTAAAAGGACATACGCTTCAGTTTTATATGAATTTGAAATCTTGGGCATCAAAATGATTTTAAAATATGAACTATAAAAAAGAAATTGATTTTACTCAATTCCAAGCATCAAATTATGGGCAGTGATAGGATAGTTATGAACGGCGGCCATTCTGCAGCAAATATGCATAGCTGGCAACATTTCCAAAAAAAGACAGCTCGAATAATGGCCTCTATGTTAATCAAAAGAAAACTATTTGAAGTACAATAAGGATCTTTGTGGAAGGAATTTTGCATTTTAAAATGTTAATAACTTAGGTTAAGAGGAAAAAATTTGGAACACCTGTAAGCAGTTGTTGCAAAGTTAAGAATAACTACATTATGCATCTTTATACAATATATTCTCATTTCAGGTCTTGGAGACCAACAACAAAACGTGGTTGACACCAACCCTAAGGCTACCAGAAAATAAACAAAAAATACTACAAAAATTAAATATAGTCTTTTATTAGAATTTTAATATTAAGCCTTCAGGAGTAACAGGCCACGGGGACAGAGAAGCTCAAAGTGACCTGGCAACAAACACTCAAATTCTCTAAATCAGCCCATTCTAGCCACTGTAAGATTTTAAAGTAAAAAAATTTTTTAAAATAAAAGCCAGAGGTAGAATCAAAGAAAGCACTGGTAGTAGTGATAAAAAGTGGGGGGAAAAAAAAAGAGAGAGAGAGACACCTGACTTACGAATATCCCTGTGCTGTCTGGAGTAATTATAGTGTAATTAAACACAACTGTCTCCAACTCATGGCGACTCCCTGTGTGTCAGAGTAGAGCTGCACTCCATAGTTTTTTCAGTGGCTGAGTTTTCCAGAGTAGACTGCCACGGCTTTCTTCCTAGATGCCTCTGAGTGGATTTAAATATCCAACCTTTCGGTTAGCAGCCAAGTGCGTTAACCGTGCACCATCCAGGGACTGTTTAAACACGAACAAACCTCTAAATGTATGCCTATCTTATTTTCCTCCTCGAGACAGTTTTGACTGTAAACTCTTCAAGGACTTATAGGGCTTCTAGTACAGCTTTGGAAACCCTGGTGGCGTAATGGTTAAGAGTTGGGCTGCTAACCAAAAGGTCGGCAGTTCCAATCCACCCAGGCACTCCTTGGAAAAGAAACCATGTGGGGCAATTCTACCCTGTGCTATAGGGCTGCTATGAGTCAGAATCGACTCACAGCAATGGGTTTGCTTTGGTTTTGGTTTTAGTACAGCTTTAGGGCTATTTGCTGAACTGAACTGTGGTCAAAGCAAGGCTTCTGTAGCTTTGATAAGAAAAAAGCTGCAGCCACAAATCAACATCTTGGGTGTTAGCCACACAGTGAAATTGAGCTGCATCAGTGATGTTCATTTGTGGGTGAAGGACAATGATAAAATGGACAGAGTCCTTAAAACTGTGTGGGATGCCTGAAAGAAAGGTGATTCTTCCATTCAATAGTACTTTCTTCATCAACATACTCATCTCCATTCATGCATTCATTCATTCTTTCATCAATTCATCTGTAGTTACTGAACCTTTAAGTAGTGTACCAGGTCCTGTAATTCCTGGAATAGGCTCTTCAATACGAGAGAGCTTCTTTTCAGTGACTAATGAATTACTCATTTTATCTGTCTAAAAGCAAACCAGCAAGCCAGCCATCAATAGTCTAATGGATGAAATAAAGATTTTAAATCACATAGAGTTCATCAGAAAAAAGGAGTTCCACAATAGCAAGTGAAAAGGCAGTTCATTGTTCACACGCTACCTTTGGTCAATGAAGGAAGCATCACCACTGAAAGACAACATTTCATGGGTTTGGCATAGAATGCTAAGTTTGCCAATTTGCATACAAAAGCCCCATTCTAATATGTATGTTTCTAACGGTGCTGAAGAAAAGAGAAATCAAGAGGAGTTTATTATATTCTCTTCTATTTTAGTTAGGTACAATTTTCAGAGCTCTTACACATTTCCATGAGAAGTGGATTTTAAATTTATGGATTTATATCTACCCTTCTCTTGCATGTTATTTTAAGAAAATAATCAAAGCTGTTGAGATCAAAGAAGTAAAAAAAAAAAAAAAAAAAGACAGATGCTACCAGGAGAGTATTTTTTTTCAAGGAAAGTAAATTGGTTCTTACTGAAGAGGTAAATTGTACATTCAATTCAGAGCACAGTTGGAAATCTTTGGGTACCGTTAATCTCAAACTGTTAACACCTTGGTAGATTCCTGATGTTTTAATTATCTAACCTGTGAACTCAGAGATGAATTAATTAAACAGAATAGAATGCTTGTGTGGTACACATTATGAGATTCCAGCCTAATAAACCTTGTAACAGTGCCTGAATTGTCCATCCCACTTCTGTGGAGGTATTAAGGCAACTGAAGAAAAGTCAGTCTATTAGCACAAATAAATTTTCTTAGCAACCCAGCATTGAATTGGAAGGTGAAAAAGAGTTTAGTCTGAAACAAGGACATTTCTAAGGAGAGGGCTTGAGACTCCATTCCTCTGGACCTACAAACCATTTCTCTACAGGTCAAGCCAAGTCTGTCTTCCTCCCACTTGCAACGTCACTGTTGCTAATTTTGGAAGAATAAACCATAGGAAAGGTAAACTGAGTTTTCCTCCCTATCTTTGACTTTTAATTAGATGTTGCATAATTTTATGGGGGTGTGCATCTGTTTTACATTTTACATTGTTATCCCTAGCTTTTTTTTTTAAATTAAATTGTGTGATGGATACTGCATAAGGGCTGTTAAAATTAAGGTTCCCAGTGTATCTGGAAAGTCCAGTTTAGGTTTGGGTCCGACTCCTTTTTGTTACTTCTGCTTGTACCTTAGCAACTGTTAACCTTTGTACAGGCTTAATCATGTAGCTAAGGAGAGTTTTTTTGGGGTACGTGTGTGGTTAAGCTAGAAGAATGTAAACAGAATGTTTCTATGAAGGTCCTGATGCCCTTAAGCTTATCAGACATGCCCAGAGCCAACTACCCTCAAGAAATATATTGTTCGCCTAGGAATTTTTTAAACCAAATGTCCTTGGGAAGAAATACTTTGTAATCATTTCGTGGCCACCTATACACCCCTATAGTCATTACTTCTGCAATTATCCTATATAATCAATCTCTTTGGGTTCCCTGCTTCAAGATATCCTGACTCCAACTACCTGACCTTACCAAGCAGCAAGCATAGATTTTGCCCTTAGTTCCTAAAAAAAAAAAAAAAAAAAAAAGGTACCCTTTTCCCCCCTCCTTCTCCAGAGCATTTGTTTCACTCTGTGAGATCAGACGTTTCCCTGGTCGGGACTGTTTTCAAACCTTCAATACATCTCCTTGCTTTTACTTCAATAGAGCAGGTGTTCATTACTCTGACCGTAGGAAGGAGCGGAAAAAAAGTCTTTTGCAAAATATACCGTACCTTGTGCATTGAGGGATGGAGGGGGAGACTCTGAAGTTATGATTCTTTATTTTAAAATTTTTGGAGGGAGAGGAGTTATGTTTTTAAAAACAATAATGTGCCCTGAAAGTCCTCGCAAACCAAAAAACCTACTGCCGGCGAGTCGGACTCATAGTGATCCCATAGGGTTTCCAAGGCTGTAAACCTCTAGGAAGCAGACTTTCTCCCGCGGAGCAGCTGACCTTTCGGTTAGCAGTCCATCGCTTTACCCACTGCACCACCTGGGCTCCTTGAAAGTCCTCAGATCCAGAGGAGATACTACGATTTTGAGAGTTAGTCTATATCTTCTGGAAAGAAATTTGCAACATAAATCACTACTTACCTTTTAGAACAGTGCTTCTCAGTTTTTCTTAATGTGTCAGAATCACATAGGGAGCTTGAAAAATACCGGTGTCCCGGACCCACCCTGAATATAAATTTGCATCTATGAGCCCCTGACATTGATAGTGTTAATAATTTTCCTAGTGATTCTGATGCACACCAAAGCCTCAGGACTGTAGTTTTAGGGTGTCTTTGACAGTCTGAACACAGGTAGTTAACATCGTTGTTATAATTTCCCCCACTGTAAAGCTGGGTAAAGTTTTTCTCTTCCCCACTGCTTCTACTGACTTGAGCATCAGTCAGTGTTACCTGTATTGACCAGAGAGCATGAATATGGAAAAGTACTAACAATCTGTTCAAACTACCTAATGGAATTATAAAGGCACCCTATACTTTTAACTGGAAGTTGTGCACTACTCTACAAGTAAGTAATGTGAACAAATGAGCAGACACTATTTATTTGCACTGGGAATAAGAAATCCACTACATGATATGGTAAATGGAAACCAGCTAAATAAAGAAGGAACTTTTTGGTTATGAATATTTTCTTCAAGCGTGTTCAAAATTTCTGGCAACATCTAAAGTATTAATTTTCCTGAGATAGAACTTTTGAGGTAATTTGGAAGCACAGGATCTAAAGTTTATATTGTTATCCATCATGAAGACATAGCTTATTTTTAGCCCGGTAGTACTTCCACCCGAGTACATATGAAATTAAATCTGCTATAATCTCATTCTATCTAGTCCCTTAAGTAGTGCTCTTTAAGTGTTACCAAGTTGCATGGCTATTTTTGGACGAATAGGCGTTCACAATTACAGATTTCTGCTAGGGAGGAAGTAACATGTTAGCACACAAAACTAAAAAAAAAAAAAGCCACTTAGTTGATTCTGACTCATAGTGACCCCTTGTGTTTCAGAGCAGAACCGCACTCCATAGGATTTTCAGTGGCTGTGACCTTTCTGAAGAAAATTGCTTGGCCTTTCTTCTGAGGTGACTCTGGGTGAATTTGAACTGTTATTTTTCTAGCGAAGGCTACAGGAGAGTCTTGGTATAAACAAAGAAAACCTAGAAAGTTTTTTTGTTTGTTTTTAAAAATAAAATTATTTCATTTTCCAAATAATGGAATCACAAGACCAAAAAGCTATCACATTCTTTTGATTTTGCTGCTTGAGTTATCAAATATTTGCAAAATTCCAAATTTGGGCTCTTGTTTTTTAGAGGAGATTTTTACATAGCGCAAGGGCTAAAACATCATCATGGTGGTTCTATCTGAGACAGCAGCATTAATTTTGCAGAGGTGATACCAACAGCTGGAGCCTCTAGAAACCACCTTCAACATTAATTCCTTCTTTCTTGCTTTAGTTAGCAATTTGATTCTGTCTTTACTGAATCTAGATCTGGCACTGGCAGAGAGAGTCAGCACACACTGCTGACTCCACCCAGCAGAGCAGATTAGGACTATAAATCTCATGAAATAAACTGCATACAGGCATCTGTTATTTAGAGACTTGCTCTGCTGTAATTACAGATGAGCATGCATTCTAGGGTCCTCACTGCTCTGGGAAGTTACACGTGTGTCTGAAAGGCATTGTCAGTCTGGTTTAACTTTCACTTCCTCTCAAGGCTCCTGCCCAGGTTTTAATAAATTCTTCATCCCCTTCCTAGAGAAATGCTTTAGCTTGAAGAAGTCAGATGGAAGGTGTGACCCTTAGATTCCAAACTTTCCATCTACTAAAGAATGAATCAACAGGAGACAGGAGTACAGAGAGGTTTACTAACATGGCTGGCTTCTTGGATAAAATTAATGCTATAATAACATGGGATCTAACTCTTCTGCTAGCAAGAGATTAACTAAGATACTATAAGTTATAAATGTAATTATTTATC
Source organism: Trichechus manatus latirostris (assembly GCF_000243295.1). Taxonomy (NCBI): domain Eukaryota; kingdom Metazoa; phylum Chordata; class Mammalia; order Sirenia; family Trichechidae; genus Trichechus; species Trichechus manatus. Next base: position 2,554,749 of record NW_004443979.1, read on the forward strand.
AGTGCATTATTTTCTGGTATGTACAGGACAAGTAACCTTTCAGCTGCACTATTTTATGTTAGGCTGCTTCCTTAAAAATTATTTTTTCTTGTACTTTTCTTTTTTCATTCCTTGTTTAACATCTCAGTTTCAGATACCCTGGCTTTGTGTGGGTGCTTGTGTATGTGTGTGTGTGTGTGTGTGTGAGTGTGTGTGTTTGTGTGTGTGTATGTGTGCCTCTAATTTCCTCCAATTTAGATTACCCCCAAGGTCAATATATTATTGAACATTAAAAGTCCAGTTCAAACATATGTAGCTCAATAAATACTTAGCTCAATAAAACGTTAAGTAAGCAGACAGGCTAAATGTACTAGACAGGCTAAATATTTGACAACAAAATAAAATCTCAAATCTTTTCAATAGTATTATTATTTGTAATATGGGTCATGTATTAATTACTTTGGAGCCCTGGTGACACAGTGGTTAAGAGCTTGGCTGCTAACCAAAAGGCTGAAAGTTCAAATCCACCAGCCGCTCCTTGGAAACCCTATGGGGCAGTTCTACTGTGTTCTATAGGGTCACTATGAGTTGGAATCCACTCAATGGCAGTGGTTTTTTTTTTTTTTTTTTTTTTTACCTTATGGGTTCAAATTTAGTCTTTGACTTCAAATGTTACTTAGCTTCAACTCTCTTCGAAAATTGGAAACTTCATTGTCATCCATAGGGTTTGACTGACTCTTTTATCACCAAATATTATCAGTGAATAAGCATAGGCACAGCTGTAAGCAAGGAGCCCTGGTGGCACACTGGTTAAAGCCACTGGCTGCTAACCAAGAGGTCAACAGTTCCAACCCACCAGCTGCTCCTTAAGAGAAAGTCTTCTGTAAAGACTACAACCTTGGAAACGTTATGGGGGCAGTTCTACTCTGTCCTATAGGGTTGCTATGAGTCAGAACGGACTTGAAGGCAACAGGTTTGGTTTGGTTTTAGCCTTAAGCAAGACAAAAGACATTCTACATGTATGAAGGTGAGAAGGTATTATAATCTCAGTTTTTCAGACTAGAAAAGTGAGTTTTGAAGTAGATAGGCAGGGGGACAACCCCTGCTGGGCTCGAGTTGTTAGCTGCCAGAGATTTTGTACAACGAACGCCGCACTCTTTACTCAGGTGGTTACAGGGGTTTCGTGGAACATTAAGATATAGTACATTTAGCGAACCAATCAAGAATTTAAAATTTTTTCTTCTCTGAGAAAGTTTATTAGAAAACGCCGTCTACCATCTACCATTGTCATTATTTCATAAAAATAAGTTAATTTAATGCCAAAAAACATAGGAAGAGCATAATCTCAAAATAAATGAATTGAATACATTTAGGGATATAAGAAAACGAACTCCATTGCCCTTACTCTTTCCACTCTCTCGGTACAGGGACTGCTGCTCTATTCTCAGTTTCTGGGACCTACCCTCACATCTACCCTTCCATCTGAGATGTGGTGGGGTTTTGGAAAGAATATAGTATTTGAAATCATACTGTCCCAGGCTTGAATCTTTCTTCCTCCATTTAGTAGCTAAATGACCCAATGCAAGCTAACTTAACTCTTCTGAACCTCTGCTTCTTTGCTTTAAAGAAGGAAATAATAAAATCTAGCTCTCAGTTAAGTCGTGCTGAATAAAAGACCAATATTTAAACTATCTAGGACTTTGTCAATCAAATGATGTATTGCGTTGGGCAAATCTGTTGCAAAAGACCTTTTGAAAGTATTAAAAAGCAAAGCTGTCACTCTGAGGACTAAGGTGTGCCTGGTCCAAGCTGTGGTATTTTCCGTCGCCCTCATATGCATGTGAAAGCTGGACAGTGAATAAGGAAGACCTAAGAAGAATTGATGCCTTTGAATTATGGTGTTACCAAAGAATATTGAATATTCTGTGAACTGCCAGAAGACAGAACAAATCTGTCTTGGTAGGAGTACAGCCAGAATGCTCCTTAGAAGCGAGCATGGCGAGACTTGGTCTTACATACTTTGGAAATGTTACCAGGAGGGACCAGTCCCTGGAGAAGGACATCATGCTTGGTAAAGTAGAGGGTCATTGAAAAAGAGGAAGACCCCCAACGAGATGGATTGACATAGTGGCTGCAAAAATGGGCTCAAACATAGCAACAATTGTGAGGATGGTGCAGGACCAGGCAGTGTTTTGTTCTGTTGTACATAGGGTTGCTGTGAGTCAGAACCTACTTGACAGCACCTAACAACAGCAACAACAGGACTTTGACATGAACAAATAAAGCCTAGAAAACTTTACAACATTGCTTGTATTTGCAAAGAGAATAAAACAGAATGTGGAAACTGCAAATAAACTGAATTTCATCAATAGAGAAACATTTGTGTAAATTATGCTACACTCACACTATGGAAAACTTTGCAGCTATTAAAAAGAAGGAACTATATGTATTGACCTGGAGAGATGTCAATGATTTAAGTGAAAAAAAAAAAAAAAATCAAGTTGCAAAGTGATGTGTATAATATAATCTGATTTTATAAAAAGTGTTGAAACAGAACCACACGCATGCATGTATGTTCAGCATATTTGTGTGAGCACAGAGAAAATTGAAGACATATTTACCTCCTCTACTTCAGGCTGTCACCTTCTCAGAAGGGTATTTCCTGAAAACTGTATTCAAATTGTTCACCTGCTCCACACTTCTGCTTCAGCCCTTTCTATGTCCTTCCCTGTTCTATTTTCTCCATATTCTTATTATCTCTAACATTATATTTATTTTACTTATTTATTTTTTAACTATCTGTCTTCCTCCACTAGAATGTAAGCTCCGCAAAGTAAATGTTTTTGTCTATTCACTGCTGTGTCTAGAATAGGGTGTGGCAAACAGTGAACAGTCAATGAATATTTGTTGTATCAGTAATTAACAAAACATTTAAGGTTGTTGACCTTAGAAGAAGAGACTGGTAGTGGGATGGGCGGCGGTGGGCGGGGGGGGGGCGGTGGTGGTGGTGGTTAGAAGATCATTGTTGTATACACCGGTTCTGTTTGCATTACGTGAGATGCAAAAGTAGCTTTTAAAATCTAAAAGAACAATATAACAATTTATTAAAAAGCAAAACACCTAGTATACCGGCTGTCTTTACTTGACGCTCAATAAATGATTATTCCTTTGTTCCCTCATGAACTCCATCCCCTGCCCTCAACTCTACAACACGTATGCACTTCCCTTGGTGCTCAGGAAAAGATTTCCTATGTCTTTTAAAACTTAGTAGTGAATTTAAAATAACTTGTTAATTTTCTCAAGGTTCTTTGCACTTTAAACCTTATTTCCAATTGTGTAACTTTTTTTTTTTTTCCTCTAGTAAAGAAGGTGGAAAACAAGGACAGAATGGGTGCAGGGGTAGCCTGGGAGTAAATTTGTTTTACAGGTTGGCAAACTCCTTGAAAACATGCCTCATTAATACAACTGCCTCTAATGCTGCCTCATTAACATCATTGGGGTAGGATTTATAACACATAGGAAAACCACATCAGATGACAAAATGGTGGACAATCACACAATACTGGGAATCATGGCCTAGTCAAGTTGACACACATTTTTGTGGGACACAATTCAATCCATAACAATGATTATGGTGAGCCTGAGCGCAGCCATGGTATTTTCAATTGCCTCATATGCATGCAAAAGCTAGACAATGAGTAAGGAAGACCTAAGAAGAATTGATGCCTTTGAATTATGGTGTAGGTGAAGAATATTGAATATACTGCGGACTGCCAGAAGAATGAAAAAAATCTGTCTTAGAAGAAATATAGCCGGAAGGCTCCTCAGAAGGGAGGATGGCAAGATTAGTCTCATGTACTTTGGACATGTTATCAGGAGGGATCAGTCCCTGGAGAAGGACATCATTCTTGGAAAAGTAGAGGGTCAGCAAAAAAGAGGAAGACTCTCAACCAGATAGATTGACACAGTGGCTGCAACAATGGGATCAAACATAGCACCAATTGTGAGGATGCAGTAGGACCAGGCAGTGTTTAGTTCTGTTGCACATAGGGTCACTATGAGTTGGAACCAAGTGGACAGCATCTAACAACAGCAACATATACGTGCACAATAAACAATATAAGCATAGTTAAAAAAAAAAAAAAGAAAACCTACTTGAAAACAAGGAGGCAATGAGGAGGAGGAAGAGAGGGCTGTGGACTGGGGACAGCAGAGGCTAGGGGATGGACCCTAAATGAGTAGAGATGGGACTGGACACTATGGACGATTTGGGAGAGTAAGTTGATGTGGAGAAACAGGGAGAATAATGGGTGCCTGAGGTACATTCTTAATACCTTCTGGTTATCATGGTCTTCAGAGCTAGAAAGGTCCACTGTATCACCTAGTCTAATGCCTCCATTGAAACCTAGCAAGTTCAGCTTTCTGGGTCTTGACATTTAAACGTAGGATATACTTGTGGGAAGTGTAGCTCATTATCAATCCATCCCAGGGGAATATGTGTGTAGTGTTTAGAGATTGGGGTTATGCACAATTCTGAGCCTCTGGGATGCTGAGGAAATAGTCACACTGGACTAAATAATGTAGGTGGGACACAAAATACCTTTGCTGCTGAAAGAACTGAAACATGATGGCAGAGCCAAATGGTGCTGTTAGGTTTGAATTGATAGATCCTGAAGTCCATCCCACAGAACAGCATATCCTAGGCAAAGTTTATGGACTTGACATTGAGTTGTGTGTTCTGTAGGGAATAATCTCATAATGACTTTAAATAGAATAACATCAGTCTCCACTGCCTTATCCATTTGACGAGATTTCCTCGCCACTGAATCCCACTAACCAATAGTATTTCTTGCCACCATAATCCTTCTGGAGTTTTTGTGCCTTATTTAAGCCTACTTGTGTTTCTTTGTGGGTCACAACAAATTCCAGACTGGGAAGAATGGTAGCTTAAAAATTTTGTTCTCTAAACTTTTACCACCAGGCTGAAAAGAAAATGAATGGCAAAATCTGCTGGATAGGATAATAAATCTGATCAGCAGAAAAACGCTAGTGGGTGAGAACCTGGGGACAAGAAGTGGCAATATACTGTGGCTGGTGAGGCAATGCTGAATGTCAGCACTTAATTGCAAAGCAGGAAGCCATTATCCATTGGCAATGATTCCTCCAGTGACTTTGTTTTGTAACAAATTATTAAAGCAGTGGGAGAGCAGTGCTAGGTAGAAAAGCACTGCCTCTGAAAGTGGCCTTACTCCTGCCCACTCCCAGAGAGTAGCAGCTTCCTGATGGTAGGGCTGCCTTTGCAGGCTGGGGAGCCTGGAGTAAGATAGAAAAATGTGAGGGGCCTGAGCCCAGTGATGGTACCTCCAGGCTTCTAATCACACACTCACTTGCAGCTAGGGTATGGAGGTCTGGAGACACGGCTTAGGCTGACAGGTCTTATTCCATTGGCACTAGCTAGCCGTGGGATTCTGGATAAATTAAACTGATGGAGCTTCTGGGGTGGCCATGAGAATGAGCTTTGCAGACCTGCAACATCAGGGAGCAGAATTAACCCAGGCACTCAGCTTCCGGGCTTCCAAGTCCACTGCCATGGGCTTCCTGCCGCTGAGTGCAGCGAGGATACTAAGGCAGACCCATTCCTGGGAGACTGAGGACACCTTGTTTGGTGACCTTGGCTCAAGAACTCCCTACGTGGCTGTTCTTAGCCCAAGGACTCCCTGACCACTTTACCCAACCTCCTGAGACTCCACAGAGGTCCAGGAAGCTTCCATCCAACCTTTCTCTCTCCTTCACCCAGGGTCAGACTTGAACTGTGATCTGATGGCTCTTCCAGCTTCTGTGCACCCTTCCTATTTCCTTTCACAGAGGCATCTGCCCTAATAAAAAGCTTGCAATTTTAATCTCAACCAGGAGTCTGCTTCTCAGAAGACCTGGACTACCACAACCTCAGTACCATCATTTGTGAAATGGAAATATTCCCTCATGCCTTCCTTGCAGAGGTGTTATAAAGATCAAATGAGCCAATGTACGAGGAGTGCTAAAAGCACTGCTTGACAAATAGCAGGTGGACACGTGAATCATAGCAATTCCCTACTCTTGTTCTGTTGGGTCACATGTGGGTTGAGCTATAGCCTAGAAATTGACCATATTCCCTGCAGGTATAAGAGCCACAGTGCAGAGGGCACATTCTCCCACCTAGCTCCGGGCTCTGGCACATCCAGCAGGTTAAATACACATCTGACATGTTTCTTGTATTCAGAGAGGTTCTTTTTTTTTTAATTTTCAGGGTGATATACAAACACCCAGGAAACGTAAAATCCCTTTTCTGTAAAGTATGAAAGTTAGTTCTATGGTCCGTTGAACTTTGAATTCCAGTTAACACATTACCTCTCCCCATGATACTTGAATTTAAGTCATTACTTCACCCGGTCAAATGTCAACTTTGTGTTGAAATTATCAGTGAGCAAGTGGGGGAAACTGGAGAAGGAGGAGATTTTCCTGTGTAGAGGCTGAGTGTGTGGTAATGTAACCCACCATCCAATAATTGTTCTACTAACAAGTAATGCAAAATGGTTTCACTCCCAGTCTGGCACAGGAGGTGGAAATCTTGTTTTTATCAGATATATTCCAGACACCTAGGAGCCATAAAAGTCTGTATTTAATTAAGGAAAAGCAATTAAACTTAAAAGTGTGAGTTATCTCTGAAAGTACAAATATATAATGAGTATATATCAAAGGCTACATGTTTTCTAGGCAAGTAGATGTTTTATAAAGGCCAACTGGCAAAAATGAAGCTGGGTGAGTGGTGACCAGCAGTGTTAGCGTGATCAAATCAGATATGAAGAACATTTTCCAAGTCTGCTTTTACCAGCAATACTGAAGGAGGGTGGATTTTTAAAAGGACAGTTAAACCTACAACATAGTTATCCTTTTAACTCTAAACTACGGGCTTGTTTCTTTGAAGTCTGCTCTATGTACCTTCTTCTTTCAGCCGTTTGCCTTTTCTTTTCTTCCACCTTGCTACTTCACAGACATAATTTTCACCAGAAACAAGTTTTCGTTTGGTATTCACACAGTCTCTGGGTCTTGCAAATCTCTTTGGCTTATGTCCTTGGACCAATCACAGTCTTTGTTTATTCATGAGCCTGCCCAGCAGGATGTTAATATAAATACTCTCTTTGCCCAGGTGGAGAGCAGTCCTTTACATAACAGTCCTAGAGCCAGATGGTCGGGTGACTTAGCCCTCAGTCTAAATGTGTCAGAAACTTTAAACCCAGTTAGTCATCCATTAGGAAAAGATTCACAGATGCTGGTTCTTCATATTCATTTTTAGTCTAATTTGGCAGTTTCAAATGGAGCCAAACTGCAATTACTCTGAAGGCAAGAGCTTTAGGCCATTAGCGTGGAAGTGCAGGGACCCATAGGAGTCCTGGAAGGGAATTTTGTACAGCCCCTCCACTTTATGAATGAGGAAACTGAGGTGCAGAAGGCATAACCACTAAGAGCTGGCTGATGTCCTCAGTACCAATTCTAAGCCTTGTCTGCTGATGTGCGTGACTTCAGGGGAACTTTCCACTTGGAGCTCTGCAGTGGCCTACCCTGCCACAATCTGGAGTCAGATAATGTTAGAGCTAGCAGGGAGCTAAGGTCTTGTAGCTCAGTTTGCCTAGTTTTCAGAGGTGGAAATCAAGGGCCAAAGAGGTAGGTACTTGCCCGTGAACTCACAGCTGGGTTAAGAAATATCTCTGAAGTGTTCAACAGGCTCAGCAAGGTGAAGTCAAGAATAAAGCCTACTTCTCCCAATTCTGGTGTTTGCCAAGTACACCAAGTGGCCTTCCTATTTTGTTATTTTGTTGTTGTTAGGTGCCGTTGAGTTGGTTGTGACTCACAGTGACCCCACGCACAACAGAACCAAACACTGCCTGGTCTTGCATCATCCTCACAATTGTTGCTACATTTGAGCCCATTGCTGCAGACACTGTGTCAATCCATCGTGTTGAGGGTCTTCTTTTTCACTGACCCTCTACTTTACCAAGTATGATGTCTTTCTCCAGGGACTGGTCCCTCCTAATAACATGTCAAAAGTATGTGAGACTAAGTCTCATCGTCCTCGCTTCTAAGGAATATTCTGGCTGTACTTCTTCCAAGACAGATTTGTTCATTCTTCTGGTAGTCCATGGTATATTCAATATTCTTCACCAACACTATAATTCAAAGGTATCAATTCTTCTTAGGTCTTCCTTATTCATTGTCCAGCTTTCACATGCATATGAGGCAATTGAAAATATGGCTTGAGTCAGGCATACCTTAGTCCTTAAAGTATCTTTGCTTTTTAACACTTTAAACAGGTCTTTTGAAGCAGATTTGCCCAGTGCAATGCATCATTTGATTTCTTGACTGCTGCTTGAATGTTGATTGTGGATCCAAGTAGAATGAAATTCTTGACAATTTCAATATTTTCTCTGTTTATCATGACATTGCTTATTGGTCCAGCTGTGAAGGCTATAGTCTTTGATCTTCATTAGTAAGTGCTTCAAGTCCTCTTCACTCAGCAAGCAAGATGGTGTCATCTGCATATTACAGGTTTTTAATGAGTTTTCCTTCAATCCTGATGCCGAGTACTTATTCATACAGTCTGGCTTCTCAGATTATTTGCTCTGTATACAGACTGAATAAATATGGTGAATGGCTACAACCCTGACCCATACCTTTCCTAATTTTAAACCACCCGCCCTGCACCCAGCCTGCACACAGCCTGCCCAGCCAAGCCCACACCCAGCCCTGCACCTAGCCCCAGCCTGCATCCAGCCTCAGTTTATTTGAATGACTGTCTCTTGGTCTGTGTACAGGTTCCTCATGAGCACAATTAAGTGTTCTGGAATTCCCATTCTTCAAAATGTTATCCATAGTTTGTTATAATTCACACAGTTGAATACCTTTGTATAGTCAATAAAACACAGGTAAACATCTTTCTGGTATTCTCTGCTTTCAGCCATGATCCATCTAACAACAGCAATAATATCCCTCATCCCACATCCTCTTCTGAATTCGGCTTGAATTTCTGGCAGCTCCCTGTCAATGTACTACTGCAATTGCTTTTGAATGATCTTCAGCAAAATTTTACTTGTGTGTGATATCAATGATATTGTTTGATAATTTCCACATTCTGCTGGATCATCTTTCTTTGGAATGGGCACAAATACAGATCTATTCCAGTTGGTTGGCCAGGTAGCTGTCTTCCAACTTTCTTGGCATAAAGGAGTGAGAGCTTACAGCATTGCGTCTATTTGTTGAAACGTCTCAGTTGGTACTCCGTCAATTACTGGAACAAGCCTAAAGGGAAATAGCCCTCAAAAACCCACACCTCTGGAACAAGGAAGCTCAAAGTCATATGGCAGCAAACACTCAAATTCTCTAGATCAGCCCACTGTAAACACTGTAAATAGCATGAAGATAGATAAACTGCTTTAGCCAAATGTAAGAGTTAGTATAGTGCCTTGAGCCCAGTAAACACTAAAGTCATGATATGATGGAGTTCTTTCCTTCTATCATTTAACAAAATTCAATCCATCAAATGTACATTGAGTATCTTCTATGTGTCAGGTAGATGCCAAGCAGCAAAATAAGATGGATGACATAAAGTTGGCTATAAAAGAGCTCACAATTTAGTGAAGGAGATAGGCAAATAAATAAATAATGTGGCATGTGCTCTAAGAGGAGGAGGTATAAAATGCTGTAAGTACCCAGCTAAGACAGCAGCAGGTTCTATCACCACCACCACCACCACTGCCACCACCACCACCACCACCACCACCAGGCATGCTCTATATTTAGAAATAAAAATTGTCTGAAGTATTATAAAATTAGAATGTAACTCTAGCTTTTCCAAGAGTCTGAATGTATGTTCAAATCCACCAGTGTGTGTATTATTTTATACGGCACTGAAGACTCTCATATGCTCTTGATTAATTAATGTCTTTTATTGATGCCATGGTTATAACATCTGTTAGTTGACTGTTAGTGACTAGGGCACCACTTCATACTTTGGCCGCACAACAACAAATATCAAATTCTCTAAACACTGCGCTTTTTCACAGAATATTCATCCTGACAAACTGAAAAATAGTGACCACTCTTCATTTCAGGCTTTACTTATGAGAGCAGCACATGAAATATTCACATGTCATCTCCAGATATTACATTCCTAGCAACTGAAGCTAAAAAAGTATAAGTACTTTCCCTGAAGCAAGTGTGATTCCATTTTGCCTTGATAATTTTTCATAGTTCATTTTTGGATTCAATTTTTTCACTTTTTTTTCAAGTGAAACTTCTACCTCCCAACAGCTGCTATACCTCCAAGTGGTGGAATTTGATTGGGGCTCCATTTACTGCCTGCCAACGCCACTCAGGATTAGCTTGGAAGCTTTTACAATAGGGTTAAATAATGTTCCAACTCTCTCCCTGCCACCCTCTATTACTGTGATCCTAATGACTGCAGAAAATGACATTTTTCAATTTGATCAGGGAAGCGACAATGTGGAGCTAGAGGCAGATTAAGAGTCAGTCATGTAAGCAGATTTAAAGCATCATAAGTGGGTGGTAAGATAGTTAGAATTTATTGAACAACAAATAAGTGCCAGACACTGGGTCAGGCATATATATATACATATATATATATATGTACTAAAATACATCATTTTAAGAAAAACTATATATAATACATTATTTTAAAAATATATATATAATACATTTTTTAAAATCTTGCACGGTTGGAATTTTTGTCTGTATTTTAATAGAAGATTAAAACTGAATCTCAGAATGTCACTGAGTTATTAAATGGCCAATATAGAATTCAAACCCAATGGAAGCATTGAATGAATGGAAAGTTCCAAACTGAGGGGCAGAAGATGTGACAGCATTAAGGTTTGGCTTCAAACTTGGAAAGTACAATGCTAAAGTCAGGTACCAGATTCATGCAGGTAGGAGTTGAGGAGGAAAGACACACCATTGCCACAACCCCTATCTAGTTCTCTGACTCTTCTTGAAAATTGAATTTGTGAAGATGGTAAGTTAAAGGAGTCAAGGGGTAGGACAGATAAGCAATGATAAGAGTTCAGTGTTCTAATGGGCTGGAAATGGAGGATTGTTATTGTTGTCAGGTGCCTTTGAGTGGTTCCAACTCATAGCGACCCTACATAGAACAGAATGAAACACTGCCCAGCCCTGTGCCGCCCTCACAATTGTTATGCTTGAGCCCATTGTTCCAGCCACTGTGTCGATCCATCTCCTCGAGGGTCTTCCTCTTTTTCGATGACCCTCTACCAAGCATGGTGTCCTTCTCCAGGAACTGATCCCTCCGGATAACATGTTCAAAGTATGTGAGACCAAGTCTTGCCATCCTTGCTTCTAAGGAGCATTCTGGTTGTACTTCTTCCAAGACAGATTTCTTCATTCTTTTGGCAGTCCATGGTATATTCCATATTCTTCGCCAACATCATAATTCAAAGACATCAATTTTTCTTTGGACTTCCTTATTCATTGTCCAGCTTTTGCATGCATATGAGGTGACTGAAAACACCATGGCTTGGATCAGGTGCACCTTAGTTCTTAAAGTGACATTTTGGCTTTTTAACACTTTAAAGAGGTCTTTTGTGGCAGATTTGCCTGATGCAAAACATCGTTTGGTTTCTTGACTGCTGTTTCCATGGGCATTGATTGTGGATCCAAGTAAAATGAAATCCTTGACAACTTCAGTCTTTTCTCCATTTATCATGATGTTGCTTATTGGTCCAG
>NW_004443979.1:2566620-2606059 GCF_000243295.1 Trichechus manatus latirostris
ATGATGTTGCTTATTGGTCCAGTTGTGAGGATTTTTGTTTTCTTTATGTCTAGGTGCAATCCATACTGAAGGCTGTAATAAGTGCTGCATACTGAAGCACTGCAGTGAGTGCTTCAAGTCCTCTTCACTTTCAGCAAGCAAGGTGTGTCATTTGTATATTGCAGGTTTTTAATGAGTCTTCCTCCAATCCTGTTACCCCAGTCTTCTTCATATAGTCCAGTTTCTCGGATTATTTGCTCAGCATACAGACTGAATAAATGGTGAAAGGATACAACCCTGACACACACGTTTCCTGACTTTAAACCACTCATTATCCCCTTGTTCTGTTTGAACGACTGCTTCTTGGTCTATGTACAGGTTCTTCATGAGCACAATTAAGCATTCCGGAATTCCCATTCTTCAAATGTTATCTATAATTTGTTATGATCCACACAGTCAAATGCCTTTGCATAGTCAATAAAACACAGGTAAACATCTTTCTGGTATTCTCCACTTTCAGCCAAGCTCCATCTGACATCAGCAATGATATCCCTCATTCCACGTCCTCTTCTGCATCCGGCTTAACCTCTGGCTGTTCCCTGTTGATGTACTGCTGCAACCACTTTTGACTGATCTTCAGCAAAAATTTGCTTGTGTGTGATATTAATGATATTGTTTGATAATTTCCACATTGAGTTGGATCCCTTTTTTTTGGAACAGGCATAAATATGGTTTCTTCCAGTTGGTTGGCCAAGTAGCTGTCTTCCAGATTTCTTGGCATAGATGAGTGAGCACTTCTAGCACTGCATCCATTTGCTGAAACATCTCAATTGGTATTCCATCAGTTCCTGGAGGCTTGTTTTTCACCAACACCTTCAGTGCAGCTTGGACTTCTTCCTTCAGTACCATTGGTTTTTGATGGGAGGATTACCCTTACGTAATCTGGAAATAAAAAGACATTTATTAGCTTGGCAGAAAGAAGATGCCATTAATGGAGGACTGTTATGAAAGCGGAGCCCTGGTGGGGCAGTGGTTAAGCATTCAACTGCTAACCAAAAGGTTGACAATTCGAATCCACCAGCTGCTCCTTGGAAACCCTATGGGGCAGTTCTACTCTGTCCTATAGGGTCACTATGAGTCGGAATCGACTATAGGACAAAGAGTTTGGTTTTTGGGGGGTTTTATTATGAAAGCAGGAATCTCGTGGTGAAGCAAACTGTTAAACAGTCAGCTATTAACCAAAAGATTGGTGGTTCAAATCCACCCAGAGATGCCTCAGTGGATGGCCAAAGCATGCATTACGAATGTGATCTCTTAAGTAAGAAAAGTTTCATCCAAGAAATGGTTACGCTCACCAAGATCTCACAGAAATGTGGTGACTTTCATGTGCTGGATTGGGAACCAGTGTTGCTAATGACCTCAGGCAAATCATCCAAACCCCAAAGTGCTGTGGCCACATATATATAACAGAACGATTATTTTTGTCACTACTATCACACAGAGAAGATGATTTTTCTTAAATCAGCTGTTGTACAGGATATTAATATGGAAGGAAATTTTCAGAGCGAGGCTTTTTGTATCGGGCCACCAACTCTAGTGAAAACTTATCATTTAGAATTTTTTCTTAAAAATCACTGCTAAAAGTACCCTCTCATGTTTTTAGCCCACAGTACTTTAAAGACGTGAATGTATTTTCTCTGATTTATTAAGCACTTTATTTATGATATTTATTTCACTGGTTAGCAGTTGTTAGGAATAGATCTAGTTCACAGGAAAGAAAATAAGAATATTTAGAGCAAAGTGGAATATCAATATTTATGCAACTATAAACTAATCAAAATTGAAATCCACAGAAACTTATTGAAATAGTGCACATACATTAATCAATTAGGAAAGGAGAAAATTTAGTCATATATTAAAAGATAACATGCAAATGATTAATAACTTTTCATTCTTTTTGGCAAATAAAACATTCTGTAAAGTTTTGAAATAAAAGCTATTTCCATTCTCTATTGAATAATGCCTCATATCTGGCTGAAAATTTGAATTACTGTAGTTTCAAATGAAGTAGCAAACTTTTTCTTCACTCATATGTTTATATCAACTTTACTTTCAGCTCAGTTCTTCTTTGATTTGGCATATGAAGGGAAAATATCATTTTATTTGATTCAAACAAAATTTGATTTTTTTCTTTAATTCTTTTAGAATTGAAAAACTCTAAAATGAAGTTTATTTGGGCCCAAATCATTCATTCATTCATTTTTTCATTCATTTAAAAACCTAATATTAAATATCTACTACATTAATTCTATCTAAGGGATTTCAAAGACCAAGGGAAGGGTGAAAAAGTCTAAGTTTTGCTTCTTCCCTGCAGATGCTTATCATCTGTTTGAGGAAACTTGACATATTTGCAGTCCAATAACTAAGGAAGCTGCATTTTAATTAAATGCCATGAATAGTGGTAATATTAGTAAGTGCTACAGTGATTAATAGAAGAAAATTAATGGATGCTTGATATGAGAAAGAGAAAAGTATCCCCCAATATCCAGGAGCTGGCCTGGTACTATCAGTCAGGCTTTGGTGTTGCTTCGAGCTGACCTGGAACTTGCAGCAAGGGCTTGGTGTTCTCCTGTTAAACAGAAACAATTTCAGAGAGCATTACCATTAGACAAAGCTACTCTGTGGCTATGATAGATCAAGACAAACAAAAACCACTCCATAATTATGTCTGAATACAGACAAAATATTAACATTGTCCAAGTCACCAAAAGGACCAGAAATTCTCTATTCTGGCTAATATGAGTAACTATTTCTTCCTCCTGCTCCCTTTCCTTTTTTAAGCTTCCTGCTCCATTCACTCTGTAAAGAGTGATTGTTGCTTCTTTACCAATTACTGTGCTAACCTCAATCTTATCTTTCCTCCTCCTAGGGAACATTTATTAAGATACAAACCATAGAATTACGCTCACTTCCTGATAGCATCCAATCCAGAGCAAAACCCCACTTCCTATCTATCTCTCTGCCTTCCCACATGGCTGTCTATACGAATGGCTTGAACTTCTTCACAACGTGGTGGTGTCAGGGTTCGACTTCTTACATGGAAGCTGGTTTCCCCTGGACAAGCGGGAAACCAAAGTGCTTTGGCAGAAGCTTCAAGGCTTCTTATGACCTGTCCTTGCCCCAGAACATCCTCTAATGCCTTCTATTGGTTAAACAAGTTATTAAACCCAGCCCAGACTCAAGGAAAGGTAAATCAGACTCCATCTCTCAATGGGAGAAGTAACAACTAATTTTTGGCCATTTCAAACCTACCACACTTATATTACTCAGAGTTCTTATTTACCAAGGCCATTTGAAGCCATGTACAACCTGCTCCCTGCTATTTCTCCAATCCCATCTTCTACTGATCTCCCCCTTAATATTCTCCTTTTCCTGTTCCTTAAATATACCAAATATGTTTCCATACAGAGTCTTTTAGTTTGCAATTTCCTCTGTCAGGAATTCTCTGCCTCTAGATACTTGAATAGCTTACTCCCTACCTCATTCAAGTGTCTTCATAAATGTTATCACCATTAGAGAGGTCATCCTTGACTGCTTTTGCTACACTCCATTCCCTTACTCTTCTTAATATTTCTGCATTGCACTTATCTACCTATCATATTATACTTGCTTTTCTGTATTTTATATGTCTCACTCCCTAGAGTGTAAGTTTCAGGAGCAAGAACATTTCCTTGTTTACCTCTGTAAGAGTCTAGAATAATGTCTGCTACTTGGTAGGTGCTCCAAAAAAAAGAAAGAAAAGAAAAACTTATCTCTTGCAATAAGTGAACAATTCTTAAAACCATCTGGAAACTTAATTAATAAAATCCTGCATCTATAGGGTATGTACTGAGATGTTTTTCAGTTATTACTTGTTTTTTATATCCAAAACTTAAGATTTGGGAGTAAAACTGCCTTTCTAAAGAGGCTAACTGGAGCTAACATAAATTCAGAAGTGGTCCTGAACAGACACAACAAGTGTCCTGGTTCACTCAGGAAATGCAAGGTGCAGACTAATTAAGACAAATGTAAAAGATAAAGAGAAAAGTCAATATATTTTAGAAGGATTAGATGTTCTAAGGCCTGGTTATGCATGATACTAGCCAAGAAAGAGACTTGATGTGGGCAGGAAAATCACTAATGATATGAGCTACCCTTACAAAAGGCACAGCTATAAGAAGCCAGCTGGATGATTGCTACCCTGAAGAGCATTCTTCAGAATATGACTCCAAAATATAATTAGGCAGCTGATTTTTAGAATGATATATATTTGTGGCTTGTCTTATTGGCTATTATTATTGTCTTTTAAATAACTACTAACATAAGCTGGTAATTATTTTGTGTAAGGCCTGTAGGAAAGAAGTTTGATTCACTTTCATTTATTATTTACTTCTTTGTAAATGTTTTCTATATTACAAAACCACTTCCAAAAGAGTTATTGGGCAATAATTATTTGGGTCTTATATGTAACCCTGTACTAATATTGGGAAGGCAATACTCTGTTTCCATCCAGCTGGAAAAACCTTTCTACTATTAATCTACATGATATATTTAGCCCACATTGGGACTGACCAGTGAGGAAATTGTTTATATAAATTCTTTGGTCTCTTGCCTGAAGAAAGAGACCAGATTTATTATCTGTGTATTGTATTATATTGCACTGGGGAGGGAAGTCTACCAAAAATATATAGGCTATTAAATTCTGGGGTTACTTGGAATTGATGTTTTCTAATGCTGATAATTTTAATCAAATAGATAGATCTAAGTCACTGTACCATGCTTGGGATAAAGCCACACACACACACACACACACACACACACAAAAAAAAAAAAAAAAAATTGGCATTGAGTCGATTGTCTTTGGACCATCCTGCTTCAGAATTATCTGGAATGTGCATTTAAAATACACATTTCTGAACCTCAGCACAGATATACTGAATCAGACTCCCTGGGAGTGGGACCAATGCACCTGCATTTTGATCAAGCCCCATCAAACAATCGTGTACAATAACGTTTAAAAACCACTTACTCTAAGTCAGTGTAGCAGAGATGGGAAATTATGTTCAAGGGAGAAGAGAGTAACAATGAAAGAGAATAAAAAGAGAAAAAATGTCATGACAGCCTATAAGTCCATCATTTCTTCTTTTCTTATGAAAATCTTTGACTATGTCCCTGCCTCAAAATCTAACAAAAGAAGAAATGGGAGTCACACAGGCAGCAAGAGGACAAGAAGTGATACAAACTATAGATCTCTGAGGTCTGGTAAAACTATACTCACTGCCAGGTTGCAAATCTACTACATACAATGTTATTGCTGTTGGGTGTCACTGAGTCCATTCCAACCCATAAGGACTCCAAGTGACAGAGTAGAACAGCCCCATAAGGTTTTCTTGATGGTGATCTTCATGGAAGCAGATCACCAGGTCCTTCTCCCAGGGAGCCACTGGGTGGGTTTGAACTGCCAACCTTCTGATTAGCAGCCAAACACTTAACCCTTGCGCCACCAGGGCTCCTTACATAAAGTGTAGGGAGTAGCATAACTTTGTAGTCACAAAGATGTGGATTCAGGTTCTGATTTTGTCACTTACTAGTCTTTACCTTCCTCTTTTGCACTTTCTAATCCATTTTCCAAATAGGAGCCAGACTGACAATTTTTAAATGTAAACAGGATAATGTCACTATTCCTACTTATGCAAACTTGATGTTTTCTCATTTCTCTGAAAATAAAAACCAAACTCCTTTCTGTGCATGTCCAGACCTACTGCATGAGTTAGTTCCTGTTTATTTCTCCGTCTCATCCAAATTCTTTTCTCCCATAGATCACCATAGTCAATTCATTTGAAATTCCTGGAAAATGCCAAGTTCTTTCCTGGATGCTATTTCACCTGCCTGGAATGCTCTGCCCCTGAATTTTTGTGTAGATTTTGCCCTTAAGATTATCTTCTTAGACAAGCTTTTGCTTATTCACACTATGAGAGTAGGTGGTGCTCACCTACCCCTCAAGATTCTTCTGTAATTATAGCATAAGCTAATATCAAGTGATCAGTTCCGGGACAAAGCTGCCTGCACTTAGAATATAGTAAGCTAAACGCTGCTGTTATTACTATTATTATTATCATCAATGTTTTATAGTATGTCTTCAACTTACATTTGCATATTATTTATTTGTTTTTTATCTGTTTATTATAAGCATCCTCCATTATAATATGGTCCATAAGGGCACATTCTTGGTCAGTTCTGTTGACCACTCTAAATTTCATTGCTGACCAAAGACTTGGCAGAGGTTCTCAAAATATTTGTTAAGGGAGACAAGATTTAAATGGTAGGTTTTGTTGTTATTATTATAGCACTCTCCATATTATGTTCTGTTTAACTGGTTTGAAGTTCTGCCTACTCCTCAATGAGATCCTTGAAGAGAGGGATGCTGCCTTAATTATCTGAGAATCCCATGGGCAGATAGTTACTTAATGAGTGTCCATTGGGGAGGATTCCTCAAATAATAATGGAAGCAAGGGAATCACAGCCAATGGGAAGAAGGGGGCATACTTTTACCAACATGTAAAGCATAAACATGTTTTGTTATAAATAAAATTAAACAATTAGAAAAAATGAGGTGAACAAGGTGCATTCAAGAGAATAAACACCAATAAATTCTCTAGCATTTTAAATCACAAAAGTCTCAAAAGTTGGCAGGTCTGAACAAAAGTTACAGAAGAATACATTAGACCATGTGTCATGGATTGAATTGTGTCCCCCAAACATGTCTGTCAACTTGGCTGGGTCATGATTCTCACTACTGTATGATTGTGTACTGTTTTGTAATCTGATGTGATTTACTTATGTGTTGTAAACTTTATCACTATGATGCAATAAGATGGATTAGCGGCAGTTATACTGATGAGGTATACAACATTGGATAGTGTCTTAAGCCAATCTCTTTTGAGATATAAAAGACAGAAGCAAGCAGAGACACTTGGGAGCCTCATACCACCAAGAAAGCAGTGAGGGGAGCAGAGCGCGTCCTTTGGACCTGAGGTTCCTACACAGAGAAGCTCCCAGACCAAGGGAAGATTGATGACATGGACCTTGCTCCAGAGCCGAAGGAGAAAGCATTCCCCCAGGACCCTGAATTTGGACTTAAAGCCTACTGGACTGTGAGAGAATAAACTTCTCTTTGTTAAAGCCATCCACTTGTGGTATCTCTGTTATAGCAGCACTAAATGACTAAGACACCATGTAAAATTGCAAATGACTTAGTTCTTTATCATATAAAAGATTTTCATAATATTGACAAGATTAAAATTTTCAGCTCTCTACTCTTCAATTCCCATATTAAATATTTCTGAATCTTGATCTCTCTACTTCATGAATTCTTCTCTCATACATCTTCTCCTTGCTTCACTGCTACTAACCCAGTCAGGTCCTCCTTTGTTCTCCTCTAACTCTTGTAAGGTTTCCTTTGCCTTGCCTCTGATGTCCCCACCCTCTTTAAACTCTAGTGTGTTTTTCCAATCTATCCCCTCACATTACCCCTAGAACCCACACATTTGATTTTAGCACTTCCCTATTCATCATCCTTGGTGACTGTTCACTACCCATCAAATAAGTGCAAATACTGTAGCATATTTGTAGTTCTAACTTAACTTTCCCACCCTATTCCCTATCACATTGGACTCACAGCCACTCACCGTCTACTCCACTTTCCTGTCTCTTGCAGTGCTTTATGTTTTCATGCTTTGTATTTTCAGTTTTCTTTTTTTCCTGCTTGGAATTTTTGTTTTCCCAAAGTCTGGCCGATAAAAGCACTCCTATCCTTCAAGACCTGGTTCAAATGCTACTTTTCCCTATAGCCTTGTCAGATTGCTTCACTCAAATAAATCTTCCTTCTTCCATGTTTCTATAGTATGTAGATCACTCATAATCTATCATATAATATAGGTAGTTGAGTGTACATCTAGATCCCCTACTTGATTATAAGCCGGACAGGAACCATGTATTACTTAGCTTGGAATAACTCACAATGCTGAGCAAAGTGCCCTGCATGTAGATATTGATCTATTGATCAACAAGTTCTATTTAAGCTCTAGTAATTCAGTTCCATGTAATCATCTGATTTATGTTTTTCAGAAAGCTAGGCTTATCACCCCAAATGCTAATAGATTCCATCCATCAAATATGTTCTACCTACTATCTTAGCTTTTAAAAAATGTAGAAAATCAAAGTGAGCTGAATGATTAGTAAAATACAAAAACTTTAAAATGGAAACTAAATAGCTCTTTTATGACCCACTTTCCAAAAGTTATAAACTATTGGCCAATATATACTATGATTCCAAAGTTGACAAAGGACTTTCTCTTTTTTTTCATGATTCAGACAATCATGTAATTGGGATAGGATAGTGTCTTGAGAATGGAGAAAATGAATGTGTTTTTATATTTCATGTACTTCTCTATTCAGCAAATTCTTATCAGGTACCTACTATACGCTAGGAGTAGGAGATACAATGGGAAACATAAACAGTATAGTCCCTGACCTCAGAAGTCTGCAGTTTAGTAAGGAACCAAGTAATCACATAATTAAATCAAATAACCCCATATTATATATATTATATACACAAATATGGAAAGTTTTATCAAGCTGAGGTTTTTGGTGCCTTGAGCAGAGCAAATGCGAAGGGGAGCAAGGGCTTCCCACTGGAGGTGATAATTGAGAGACAGAAGGATGAAAAGGAGTAAACTAGTCACGGTGAGGAAAACCTGTCAGTCACAGGCAAAAGCATATGTAAAGGTCTGGTAACAGAAGAGAGCCCTGCTGCAGGGCAGGGGAATAGGGTACATAAAAAACTAGGCAGATGGGGAGGGGTCCAATTTTTGAGGGCCTTGATGCCATGTTAAGGATTTTAGTCTTTATCTAAGAGCAAAAGGAAGTCTTTAGAGTACTTTAGGTGGAAAGAGGGTGGGGTAGGGTGGAGAAGGTGAGGACAGCCAGATTTGCATTTCAGAAAAGGTCTCTCAACTGTCAGCTATTAGATATTTGATTTTCAAAAAATGGGGTGGGTCCTGCCATACATGCTTATATTGATGCCAGAAAAAAATAATTTGCCCTAAAAAAAGACCTTCAAATAGCCTAGTTTTGCTGGCTTTCACAGCCCTCGGTGATCTACCCCAGCTCCATCCAAGCCCATTCTCCTTCTCATCACCTCAAAGTTTCCACCCCACTCAAGTGGATCCATGACTGCCTCTCACACCTCTTCAATTCCCCACAAAGATGGTGTGCACAACCCCTACATCCATTCTTCACTCAAAACCTACATATTTTTTTAGGTCCAACTTGCCGTTATTTATTCATTTTTCACTTTTCTTGGTCTCTATCAACTCCTCTAACTAATGCCATAAAATAAATTATGATATTGCATAATTTCATATGTTACTATTTCATTCTTTCATGTATATTCCTCTTATCTTCCCAACATGCTTATTGTTTTCTGAGAGAAGGAATTGAATCATAAAAACCAAAAACTAAACCCATTGCCATGGAGTCAATTCCGATTCATAGACTTTTTTTTTTTTTGTCCTTTGCATTTGTTAGTACACTCCCATGGAAATGGTAGGAATTCAAGATGCACTTCTTAATTGGATGCTTTCAATACTCTCCTCGTTCTAGAAGGTAGTCATGGAGGACTAGAGATGAAAATGATTTGGAAGATTTATATGAGAAAATTGAATGATATTGGAGGTTAACATGAGATGAAGCATAAGTTTAAGAGTAGAATTAAGGAACCAAAGATGATGTTTTTGATAAGGAAATTTAATGTACCAATGTCATTTATACTTTTTTAACTTTTCATTTTGAAATAATTTCAGACTTACAGAAAAGTTACCAAAAAAGTTTAGCTTCTACATGCCCTTCATCTGGCTTCCCCTTTGAGATTATGCCAATACTCTTTCTGTCTTCACTCACCCACTAATTTTAGTATGTGTCAGTGGACCTTGCCCACAACATTTCTGTTTGCCTAATGATGAGTTTCTATTTCCTTCATTCCTTCTGCATTTATTAATTGGAATTCTTCTG
This sequence comes from Trichechus manatus latirostris, assembly GCF_000243295.1. Classification (NCBI taxonomy): domain Eukaryota; kingdom Metazoa; phylum Chordata; class Mammalia; order Sirenia; family Trichechidae; genus Trichechus; species Trichechus manatus. The sequence continues at coordinate 2,576,710 of NW_004443979.1, forward strand.
TAAAGGCCTTCCCCTTTCCCCACTTTCTTTCTCACTATCAAAGACAAAAATTACAATTAATGAAATCTATTACTCCTAAAAATTTATTATCTGCTTTTCCATGAGGTGCCATGATGTTATTTAATTTTAGGTTCTTACAGTTCCTCTACTATTAAAATCAGCAATCGCCATGGTCAGACTGATTGTTCTCAGGTGACAAGACAAGGTCTTATAGCTTGCTTTGTGGGTGACAAGCATGCTATGGTACTCATAGAGGCATAAGTGTTTACAGATGATATCTGACAAGCAGGCACTGGACTTGAAATGCAAATTAAATAGAAGGAAAGTATTTAGAATTAATATGTAACATTTCAATGACCTTTCTCAGATGTAATCACCTGGAGAGGCAAATGATAAAATTTCCCTCAAGCTGCAATACTAATAATGGGCTTACTTGTGAAAACATGCTTTTGTTCTTCTGCTCAGATTTTGTGTCTGTACCCTATTTATGTTTGTTGAATTAAGAAATCAATGAGCAGGTCAAATATTTGATCTATATATGAAATGATAGTTAGTCTTGTATAGTATTTAAAATTTTAATATACTTTTACCTACATTATTTCCAAAAGATCGCTCTGTGGAATAGAAAATATTGTTATCTTCATTTTATAGATGAGAAATCAGAGTAATTAACTGACTTGCCAGAATTTAGGCTCCTTGTTACTTCCACTGGGCCAATGTATGAACTCTCCATTATTTTTAATTTCTCACTAACTCACTGATTCAACCATTTTAATGTCAAGCCTAATTAACAAATAATTTCATCCTCAAGCATTTGCACTTACAATAAAACTGTGCTTTACCACTGCCCAAGTCATAAAGAACATTGAGTTGGTTTTGTTTACCACCACCAATTACCAGGGATCCAGATACCCAACATGGGTCATTCTTGGGGGCATGTTTACCCAGACACAGACATTCCTTACCTGGGGTGTTTGGTGGATGATGTGCTGGCTTCAGTTGAGGAATATTCTCAAGAGGAACTGATGAGAAAATTGTTAGCTTAGTCCTGGAGGTTTGGGAGTCTGTAGTGTGCACCAAACCCTCCCCCCCCAAAGAAAAACCCTGTTGCCATCAAGTCGATTCTGACTCATAGTGACCTTATAGAACAAAGTAGAACTGCCCCAGAGGGTTTCCAAGGAGCGGCTGGTGGATTCAAACTGTCGACCACTTAGTTAGCAGCCGAGCTCTTAACTACTGTGCCACCAGGGCCCTATAGTGTGGACAGGAGTGGACAATTGGCCATGAGCCAACACTGACCTTGCTACATCCTCAAAATGAGTCACCTTTTTCATCACTTGCCCTCTGACTTCTAATTTGGTGGAAGGAGTACAGTAGCGGACATTTGTTTTTACTCATGGGGCTTTTTCCAGAATATTTTGATTTGCTGTAAGTCCTTTTCATTCCCCTCAGAATTTGACACTTTTTTGTCTCCACCTCTCCCCGCTCCTCTCCCTCCTCCTCCCTATTTCTGCTGTCATTTTTTTTTATCTGAGGAACTTAGAACAGAATGACCTAGCTGCCTAAATGGAGGAAAGGGGTAAAAATTAAAAAACAAACTATTAATATTTCAAAAGCATTAGCTCTTCAAACACTGCTTTCTGAACTATGGCCCAGGAGAGATGACAACAATGCAAATAGACCTGGTAGGCTACCTGCTGTGTTTGACCAGACTGAAAGGAATTTTCCAACAATTTTTCCCAAGGAAAGATTGGGGAAAGAAATAAATGATAGGTGCTTAGAAAACTAGGCAAATGAAATATAATTATTAACAATAATAGTACCAGCAGTTGAATAAGACAGGACATATCATATAATGTACTATGTAGCTCAGCTGTGAACAATATTTACATAGTAACACTAATGTAAACCCTGAATATTAATTTAGACACAAGTTGTGATATAAATAAAGTGGCAGGCTGGAAAGCAAAGAAAGAAGCCATATCTTAACCTGCAGATGGAAGTCAGTAGATAATATCTAAAATGGAAGAATCAAGAAATATCAACCTAGGCATATTATTGTGAAATATATTCATAAATATCTGGTGAATCTGCTAATAAAGCTGAATAAGGTTGCCTCAGAAGACCAGGAGTGGAGAGGCATAGGTAAGGGACTTTTTTTCATAGTAAGTTTCGCATGTTTGTTTAAACTACATACATTTATTCCTCAATAAAAATGAAAATTTATTTTTTACATTATTTCAAATGTAAACTGAAGATTTGGTAGAGTCTGAGTGAAGATTTGTAGTCCCTTAACCTCTTATTTTCCTAAAATAAAATTCAAAATCAGAGAAAAGTATAACTTAGAAGCAGCAAAATCCTCCTGCAATTCTACTACTCAGAGAAAGCCAGTAGACAGTTTAAGGTATAATTCCTCCAAAATATATATATTTATCAAATAATGCAATCATACTATAGAAACTGTTTTGCAGTTTTCTCTTCTTTTTCCTCTAACAGGTCATGGACATCTTTTTATGTCAGTATGTATAGACTTAAAGAGCCCTGGTGGCACAGTGGTTAAGCACTCGGCTGCTAACTGAAAGTTCAGCAGTTGGAGCTCAACAGCCGCTCCACAGGCGAAAGATGCGGTAGTCTGCTTCTGTAAAAAGTTACAGTCTTGGAAACCCTATGGGGCAGTTCTACTCTGTCCTACAGGGTCACTATGAGTTGGAATCATCTGGATGGTAGTGCGTTTGGTTTAGTTTTTGGTATATATAGATTTATCTCACTTTTTTTAATGGGTCTATAATATTTCATAGTATGAATGCATACTGGATATATAATATTCTATTGAGTGATGTACCATAGTGTATTAAATTAATGATCTGTTGGTGATTTTTTCCCCAATTTTCTGACAATACTGCAGTGGCCATTCCATACTGTATCTTTGTGGAATTCTAATAGTGTTTCAGGAGTATAAAACCTTAAAGTGCAATTACTGTTCAAAAGGTATGAGCACTTTACATTTTAATGGATATTGCTAAATAGTTCTTTAAAAACATTATAGCTTTGGGTACTCCCATCAACGGTCTATATGAGTACCCAATATACTTTTACTACTAATTCTTGTTGGGACATTAGAAGAAAAGTATGTGTTTACAAAGAATTTTTACACATAGCATCTCATTTAAAAGTAGTCTTGCTACAATGCGGTATTGCCATCTCTAATTTCAAGACAGAAAACTAAGGCATTAAGGACTTGGCCATGATCACATGGTCTTTAAGTGGGAGGCAGGGACAAGAATGCAGCTGTTTTGACTTACAGTCTGGGGCTTCTTTTCCCTCCAGAATAGACTTGTTTATTACACTTCCAGCTCACTTATTAGCTTCTACTATAGAAGACCTCATGAAATCATAAAATAATTGAGCTGGAAAACTCTTTGGAGATTATCTAGTCCAGCAAAGATAATGAGGCCATGAAAGATTAAGTTATTGGCCCAAGATCACACAACAAGTTAATGGAAAAACTGGGGTTGAAACTCAACTTGACCTTGAGTCTAGTGTTCTTTAATCTTGGCACATTTTATATTTCAGGGCTAGATCTTTTAAAGTATGAATTAATCCTTCCTAAGGCTAAACCTATAAATATAGTTATTTTGCAGGTCACAAACTTTATCCTACAGAAGAGAAGTGCCCTTTAAAAACCCTACTGGATTTATGTTCTGATGTCCTTTGAGAATATGATGTAGCACGTAATGGCCATTGTTTGTTTCTATTTTTTTTTAACATGGTCAAGGATAATTCTTTTATACATGACTCTATTACAGAACTTAGTTCATTTAGGGACTGAAGACTTCCACATATCTCTTATCGATGCTAATTAAGGTGTTAGTTTCTTCAGTCTTTGGATATGTGTGACAGGAGATTAGAGTTGTGTCTGCTTCCTGTACATCAGCAAAATGGATCACACTGCTGCCGGGAGAGTCCCGTTGGTGTCATAAATCTTAGAAATACTATATATTATCTGAGGATGAAGTCTGATATTCAGAAAGCAGTACAGTAGTTTTTGCTGACAGGTGCTCCCACCAGGAAAAAAAAAAGAAAGGGGCTCAGCAGAGATTCACAGGTTATTCTCACCATTAGCAAAATGATAGATGCTGTTTTAAAATAATTACTTTCCCTCTATAAAGTAGTGTAGTTTTTTTTCTTTTTTCAAAATTAGTTTTGGCATTTATTTTCACAGAATACCAGAGTTAAATTAAACACAGCATTGAATGAAAGCCCATCACTTCAAAACCCTTTTTTTCCCTCCTTGCAATATAGTATATTCAGTAGCTAGGCAATATTTTGTTTTTAATAGAAAAGGGAATTAAATTCAATAAACAAAGTGTTAAGTAAATTTTAAATAAAAGTAAACACACTGCCATCAATGCTGACTCATAGCAACCCTGTATGTAAACTCATTATTTTTCTGTTAAACTGTCTATGCAGTGAAATACATAGTACACAATCCTGGTTATCAGTAGAGGAACTGGAAGGTGACATTGATTCACCGAGTGTTTCCAAGACTAAGGTGAACCTTTGACTAGTATAACTTGAAGAAATTTTATCTATGTTTTTTCTAATATCCAGAGGAATACTGGGGCTTTTAAAAATCATTTCACAATAAGTATCCAATCAAGTATGAGTTGTACTTATCTTTTAATGAAACAATCAAACCAAATTATAAGAATTATTCCCGGTAATACTATCCACAGCAAGCTAATTATCAAACTATTTCATATTCAAAATGGAGTGTTTTCCACCCTCAGAAGAGAATGCAACAAAAGAAGAAAAGCAATAGGAAGTAAGATACCGGAGGGAGAAGAGAGATGATAACCCTCTCTGCATGTCAGAATCACTTGGTGAGCTTTTACAAAGCACAAGTCCCACACTCCATCCCCTACAGATTCTGATTCAGTTGGTCTAGGATCGGGCCCAGGTATGATTCTCATACTGAGTCCAGGTTAAAAACCAATATGATAAGGGAATGAACAGGCACCCATGAGGGTAAATGAGGTATCTCAGTGACCTCGGGAGCATTTCAGAGAATGGATACTCTTGTTATATGAAGGATGACATTCCAAATATGTGTTTGTCTACTCCCAAGATGGATGCTCTTGGATGCTTGGCAAGGAAACAATCGGCTCTGCTGCCTGCTTGTTATGTGACTTCAAGCAAGTTATTTATTGTTTGGTGTCTCAATTTCTTCATCTGTAGAAGGGGATGATGATACTGTCTCATGAGGTTGTTAGAATAAAATGAGATGTCCGTAAAAGATTGAGCTCAGTGCCTAGCATAGAGGAAGTTCTCAGTACATGTTCTCTGATGACGCCATTGGGAGAAAGTAGTAAGATTATTCCATTGCTTTATGAACACTTATTGGCTGAGGTGTTCAGCAAAAAAAAAAAACTCAACAAAAGTGTGCTGAACATTTTATAGGATGGGAAATGCAAAGTCAGTAGAAATGATCATTTAATGAGAGAAGGAGCCCCCTTCAAACCTGCACTCAGATTGCACAGGGCAACTCACTCAGCTTATCGTGTCACCTGCCATGTTAAAGAGGTTAGATGATGCAGTAGCAGCCGTTTTAATTGAGAGACAGAAGCTATAGCTTGTGTGTATGCTGTTGTTGCTGTCATTGTTGTTGTTTAAATTGAAGAAACTTGAGTAGATTTATAAGCTGAAAGGGAAGAGCCAAAAGAGAGGGAGAGGTGAAAATGTAGATTAAGAAGAGGTATTTGATGGAGTGAGCACTATGAAGATCCAGGAGCTAATGTGGCAGGATTGGCCTTGAAGAGAGCAAAATGCACTCTTCTATTGATGTGGAAAGAAAGGACATCAGGAAGCTGTGAAAACAGACAAATCTGTAAGCATGGCAGGAGAGTGAGAGTTCTCCCCTGTGGGTCCTTATTTTCTCTGTGAAATATGAGCTGAGGTCATCTGCAAAGGTTGGAGGGGGAGGAGGTGAGAAAGGAAGTTAGGGATGGTGGTGAGGATTTTAAATAGCGGTTGGGGAGGTCCCAAGAGCTCAAAAGTATCCCTTACTGTAATAAGTCATTTAGATGATATTCCTGATTTGTCTTCTTGGCAGATTCTTGAAATTTGCAGCCATTTGGAGATAACTAGTTTTCCAAATAGATCCTGCTCTGGGAGAACCAATACTGCATTCTTTTAATGCAGGCTTTTATAAATAACAATAAAACATTCTGCCATCTAACCATAAAGAAGAGACCCATGTGAAGTTCTCTCTTCATTGAAAAGGGAGATATTATCTGATAAAACTATGCTGCGAATATAGTTCCCTCTAATATGTTGTGAACTCTTAACTAAATCATTATCCTTTGGAAGCAGAGGTTACAAGCTGCCCTTTTTACCCAAAGATTTTTATTTCCATTTCCAAGCGATTAACCATGTTTTTCCTCTGGGGCAAAAGAAAAAACAAAAGATATAGACGCGGGAAATACCAAAAAAGAAAAGTAAAAAATGTGAACACACACGCCAAAAGCCAGCCACCTTTCCTATTTTTCTGACTTAACCCTTAGCCGTAAAATGCATTCCATGTAGTCTGAGCTAATGAATATAAAAGTCAAAGGGGCGAGAAAAGATAATAAGTAGAAGCATAAAAACAATTGAGAGAGATGAGGAAAGCATTGAAGTAAACCACTTTGCAGATGGAATTTATGCTGAAGGCCATACACAGGCCAGAACTTGAAATACAGTTGAAAGCTTAAAAGGTACAGTGATAAGAAAACATAGCAAAGGCCGTGAAATAGCTCTCCAGGGGTCTAGTCACAAGTGCCTGAGAGGATTAGAGCTTTAGCAAATACAGCACTGCTTTACAGAAAGTCAAAAGCACATGAAAGCACTTTACTGCAAAAAGGAATCAGAGACCCATTTGATTTAGAAAAAAAAGGGAATTATAATGTTGGAACAATAATAATTGCTTTCTGTTAATCAGTACTCAGGATCTAATACTTGTTACATTTTTCCTTTATGCCATCATATAACTTAATTCATTTCAATAAGCATATTTAAATAATGTGAAAATATGTAGAAAGTACACATATACACATATATAAAAGGCATCCACTGCTTCTTTTTTAATGTTTAATTCAAAGGATCTATAAGTAATAATCTGTAGTAGTTTAATTATACTTCAAAAATACGGATTGCCACTCCTTACAGGAAGATTACACTTTCTCACCTCACTGATGTCAAGTGTGGCCATGTGATCTGCTCTGTCCAGTGAAATGTGATCTGAAGTGCTATGTGTCAGTGCAGAAGAGAGTTAACATAGCAGACCTGAGACTGCTAGCCTTAGGAAGATCTACTTGCAAGGTTAGTCCTTTGCTGGTGTTTCGGAGCTTGGATTCAGGAGGGTTCCTACCATTCCCTGATAACAATGGTTCATTGTATCTAAACTGTCTTTGCAAACAATATGGTTTATGCTGAACACTTGTTTTCTTTCTAGGAGTCTGGAATTTTGGTACATGCTAGGCAGAGGGTGCCTACATGATCGATCCCTAATAAAAGCCCTCAGCACAGAGTCTCTAATGAGCTTACCTGGTAAACAACACTTCATATATGGGCAATTCGATGCTGGAGGAATTATGCACATCTTGTGTGACCCCAAAGGAGCCCTGGTGGTGCAGTTGTTAATACTTGGCTGCTACCTGAAAGGTCAACAGTTCGAACCTACCAGCTCCTCCATGGGAGAAAGATGTGGCAGTCTGCTTCCATAAATATTACATCCTTAACCCTATGGGACAGTTCTACTCTGTCCTGTAGGGTTGCTATGAGTCAGAATTGAAACAATGGCAACAGGTTTGGTTTTTTGTTTTGTTTTGTGTGAACTTTGCTGGGAGAAAACTCTTGGAAGCTGGCACCTGGTTTCCTCCACACTTGGCCCCATGTACCTTTTTCTGTGCTAACTTTTACTTTGTGTCCTTTCACTGGACTAAGTCATCTCATAAGTATGATTACATGCTGAGCTCTATGAGTCCTTCTAGTGAATCACCAAACCTGGGGGCAGTCTTGAGGATCTCTGACATAGTCTTACTTGCAGGATGTTCTCTATGACTCTCTCTTCTGTCACATCAAGTGTCACTGCTCCAGCTCAAGGCTGCTCTGCCTTCTGGGTCCTGGAGTGAAGATGGCATGGCAAAGCCATAGCCAACCTGCCATGTTATATACACAAAAAATAAAACTTGGAGGTTGTGAGTGCTTAAGATTCTGGAGTTCCCATTACTACAGCAAAAACTAACATTTGCTGTCTGATATGTAATTCAGCGATACATTTGCATATTTTTTGTGCTCCCAAAACCTTTTCTTACATTATTTCATTTAACCTCCCCAAAGCCCTATGAAGTCTGGAAGCCAGCTGATATTTCTATGTTAGAGATTTTCTTTGTTCCCAGTATCATTTACATTGAATAAATAAAACCCTACTAAACCTGAAGTATAGTTCTATGGAGTTGCCCATGTAAGAAGCAGCTAAATAGGAAATTAGTCACTTTAATTTGGAGCACTCATGAGTATAATTTTCTATTTGAAGTTCCTATTTGTAATTACTATTTGTTTTCTCTGTACACAGCACCTTAATAGATGTAGATGTCTTTCTAGGCCTCTTGTTGTACATTACTTTAATGTACTCTGGTTGTGACAGTTTCTTTTGAGGTGATCTCACAGGAACAACAAATTAGATACAGTTTATGTCATATAGCCTGCAGCATACTTCATGCTGAATCAAACATAGCTTTCAAATTTAGTGAAATTCAATTTATTAATTCTCTATTTCTGTTTAGCAAATTATTCCAAAACTTAGTGGCTTATATTAACAATAAGTATTTATTATCTCACACAATTTCAGTGGGTTAGGAATTTAGGAACATCTTAGCTGGGTGCTTCTGGTTAAAGACATCTCCTCAGGTTGCAGTCAAGATGTCAACCAGGGATACAGACATCCGAAGGCTTGACTGGGGCTGGAGGATCTGCTTTAATGGTGGCTCATTTACATGGCTGGCAAGTTTGTGCTCTCTGTTGGAAAGAAAATTTTGTTCCTCAGTACATGTATTTCACCATAGGGCTGCTTGGTAGGACATGACAGATGGCTTCCCCTAGAGCAAGTGATCCAAAAGAAAGCAAAGAGGAAACCACTATGCCTGTTATGACTTCATCCCAGAAGTCACGCATCATCACTTCTGTCACATTCTACTCTTTAGAAGTGGGTTCCTAAGTCCAGCTTACACTCAAGAGGAGAGGAATTAGACTATGCTCCTGAAAGGAGGCATGTCAAAGAATTTGTGAACATATTTTAAAGCTATCACATCTACTGTAGTAAATTATTATTGCAGCTCATCACTACGCTCAGCTTTCCCTACTGTGGGCACGAACTGAAGAAAAATTAGTAACGTAAAAAATTTCAGAGAAAATGTATAATATTTTATAATCCTTTGAAAGGTAAGAATTTCCTAAAAAAGCATAAAGATAAAATTTCGTTTCAACAAAGACATAACCAGTAAAATGAAAGGCAAAACACAAATGGGAAGAAGACATACACAACCTATGTAATCAGAAAAGAATCAACAGTACATACAGAATTCATAGAAGACAATAAGGAAAAGAATAGCAACCCAGTAAAAATAAATAAGCAATGCATATGATAAGGCAACTCACAGAAGAGGAAATGAATGATGCTCCACTTCACTGATAAACCAGAAACTGCAAAATAAACTGCAATGAGATACCATTTCAAACTCATCTGTTTGGCAAACATTTATAGATCTGAGAGCACAAACTCTTGGCCTGGTAGCAAATGCTGGTGTGAGTGTAAATTGATACAAGCACTATGGACAGCAATAAAATCTAAGCTGTGAATAGCCTATGACCCAGAAATTCCACTTCTAGGTCCACTTTCTTTACCTTGGAGAAGCACAAAATTGTGTGCACAAGGAGACATGGACAAAGATGTTCATTGCAGCACTATTTAAAATAATGAAAAACTTGAAATAATTCTACCATCCCTCAAAGGTTAATTTATACAATGGAATACGATGCAGCATTTAAAATAAATGAGCTAGATCTACATTTATCCACAAATTAATAAATCTAAAAAAAAGTGAGAAAACAATTTGCATAATGATATCAATGATTCCATGTACGTAAATTTTAAAACACATAAAGCAATACCATATATCGCTATTGCTATTGAATATACATGTAAGTAGAAAAAATAAGAAAACCTGCATGCATTTCAAGGTCAAGGTTACTTCTGAGGAAAAAAATAGGCATAAGTATTGGAGAGTGGAGGAGGGATAGTTTGTTTTATGGGGCATTTTTTTCCTTATTTTTTTTTTAAAAAGATACTTGAAGCAGATATGGTAAAATATTGCCTTCCTTTACTACTGGTGTGATACACATTAGTGTTATTTTCCATACTTTTTAGTGTGTTTGGTGAATTTAAAATTTACACTCTAGAACTTTATTTTAAGAAAACCACTGGACTAGATTATCTCAACTTCTTATTGTATTAGGATCTATGTGCTAATGGGGAGAAGAGGAGATCCCTAAATCACAGTGATTCATAAAATCCTGGACTTTTTAAAAATTAAATTACATTAGCAACTTTTGTAAAATAAATCACGTATATGACATGCCAAAGCCACAGTCCTCGGAGCAGGGCTCGCTCATGACTGTAGCCCCAGAAGGTCCTTCAGGCCACTCAAAAGTATGTCCCTTCATAACAAATAGTTCATAACAAATTTCAGTCCTAGAAAAAAAATCACTTAAATCATTCATAGGTATATCCTCAAAAGAAGTACAATAGTTTCCACTCTACTGAGTGTTTCTATGATGTCAAATCCAATGATTAAAAAAAAAAAAATTGTTTGCTTCAAAGAAGATAAGTTCAAGGTATTCAATTCCCTCTTCCCACAAAACTAATCCAATCACATTTGAATTTATTAGGAATAAAAAAATACACACAAATCTCCATCATCCCCTAATTTCCCAAAAAAGACTTTGGAGAGAGAGGAAAACATGTGAATTATACTTTGATTATAACTGTCACTTCCTAGACACAGCTGAATTAGGAGAAGCTGTGAAATTGTCCTTATTTTTTTAAGATCAAACAGTTCTGGTTTTGCTGACAAGAGAAAGGTCCAATTTTCTCTCATGGGAAAGACTTAATCTTGTTATATTTCTAACCACATTTCAGACAGGATGGGATTGAATAGTACAGATAATCATGCAATCTTCCAGATGCTTATCCTGAATAAATCTCCAAACTTTGAAGGGACTGCTTGAAAGCTAATCTTTTCAGCTTTGAACTGGAGTTGGCCAATAATGAACAATAAAATAGAAAGCTGATCAATTCCCTAGTCTCCTCGTCCCACTATAATATAATACCAAGAGCCACACTAATTTAAGCTCAGTGTTTTTGCATTGGGTATAAGTGTGTGTATGTGTGTGTGTGTGTGAATGAGTAAGTGTGTGAGTATTTGTAACTTTGTCCAAAAAGACATTCTTCACCCAAGGGCACAAAATTGCTCTCTCGCAGTAGCAGAAGTTTGCAAATCTCCCCAGTAAGGAAGGTGTTTTGGAAGTGGACCAAAATAACCCGGGAGGAAATTACCAAATTATTAGAGTCATAAATTGTCCATTCTAATGAGCTCAAACCTCATGATTATTTCTATAAATCACTTTCTTCTAATTGCCAATCATTCATTTAGCCAACAACAAACCAATACTTACTGGGTCTATACTAGGCTTTTCACAATCAAGCCTATGGGACTATAAAAACGTCGTTTCCTGTTCATATCAGTTAAACTGGCAGGTAAATTAAGTCATGGAATTTTTAGTGAAAGATATGATTTCAGTCATATTTTCTGATCCTTGGTAATACTGGTGGTGATAATGCTCCATCACTGCTGTCAATGTACTGCCAGTAACTCAGCAAAACTAGACAGAGTGTGACAACAAGAGGAAATCACAGTGATTTGTAAAGTAAGAACTCATCACAGTTTCAGGGAAAGTATCCTGAAATGAAAGCCATTAAAGGGAAAATGCATTTCATTAGCCTGGTTTCCTAAGGACAGTTAGGTTATAAAACCAGCTTGGTTTGTTATAATCCTCTTCCTCCATCCTCTGCCATGTATCATCATGTTATTATAGGAGTTTGGTAATTGTGTTGGAATCTTTTGTGAGGGGGGAAAAAGGAAACCTTAAACATTTTTTTGAATTATCTTTAGTCAGAATGGATTATAATTGACCCCTCACTTCCTTTCTTTGGAAAGTTTCCACAGGAACCCAAACCTTCTTTACTCAGATATTTACCTCACAAATGATAAATATACTTTTGTTATAGTTTCATGGGATGCATTTCTTGAGTCTGAAAAAATGCAAGTAATAATCTGAAAGCCCCGAATTTTCAAGAGGTAAAAATAATTTGCCATAGATATATTTTGGCTAAGTCCATAGGCAGTACTTATATGATGGTATTACTTCTCAGACTTTCTCCTCATGACACAGTGGGAGGTTGAAAATGTATGTGTGTGTCTATGTGAGTGTACACGCATGTTTGCACATATGTGTAGAGACAAACAAAAGAAAAGATAGAGACGAAGAGGCAAGATAAGAGGAGGAAACAATCTGACTACAACAATAAATATTCCTGCCATTTACCCATAAATTAGCATGTTTTCATTAAAATTTGTAGTAGATATTATGAGGTAAAAGACAATGAAAGAGCTGGAAGTGACCTCTTTTTAAATACATGAACTGAGGTGAAAAAGAACTGATATATTGTTTTTTACCTGTGGAAACATAACTACCAATAAAGTTATGATACTTTGAATAAAGAGGTCGGGAAGGTGGTCTTGACGTATGGTTTGGAATGACAATACCACTAATGTCATGGCGGTTCTCAGTGTGTTCTCCTTTCATGATCCAAGACACTTGAAGATTATTTTCAGAAATGCTTGAAGCCTATGGACTGCTATGCTTTTTGACCCCCATATCAGAACGTTGAAATAAAGGAAATCCTCAATTTGAAAATTAAAAAGGCACACAGATCCTGGTGACAACCAACACAGAATCACCAATATTATGACCTAATTTGGCAAAATTGTTAGCATTCAAGTTCGAGAATTGAGAGTTATCCAGACCAAAGAGCAAGCTGCCGAAGGGAGAATAAAGTCAAGCTGGACTTGTATTATTGACATAAACTTTCATATTTAGATGGCAGGGAAAATATTCTGTGTATATGTATTTATATATACATGGAAAATATCTAAAATGATATGCACTATACAACTCTAGTGGTGTAGCTGTGGTGCTCTTTGAGGGTAAGACAAAATAAAATGGTAAAATCATAAAAATAAACAAGATTAAGACAGTAAAACCAATTCTACAAAGAAAAGAAACAAAACACAAGTTACATGAATCAAATAGTTTGATTTTAAATGTACTAGACACCCACATGAGTGGGGGAGAAAAGTAGAATTTAAAAAATCAAACAAAACAATTGCAGAAGCTATTTTAAAAGAAGTGATGGTAAGCAGTAAATCATTTTGAAAACAAATATATTGTACATAAGTTATGGATACAGAAGATAATAATACCAGTGTTATGAAGTAAAATTTTAAAAATTATAATTTAACTAATAAAATTTAAGAACCGACACTCCAGAAGGTAGAAGAAAATATAAGGGTGAGATTTCTTCATCTTTTCATTGGAGAGAATCAATAGCCTTTGTCTACTGATGATTAATCAAGTAATGACCTTGGGAATATTTAAATGTATAGGGATATCTCCATCTCCAGGAAAAGCAAAACAACCAAAATACAGAAGAGGATCAAGGAAGAGTTGATGATACCCCAAAATTATTGTAGAAATAATTATGATGATTATAACACTTAATCAGAGTCAATGAATACAGCTAAAGCTATACCAGGGAAATTGTATAGCTTGCTACTCAAGAATAAATAATAAATGTAAATAAATAAAGTGGAAAAAGTGAGTGCAGAAGCAAAAATGTTCTATGGAAACTATTTTAAAAAGAGATAATGAAACACAAGTAAAAAAAAATGTTGCTATAATATAAATAAAACAAGAGAATTAGTAAGCAGATACAAGAAGTAGTTCTTCCAATGATGGAGAAAACATGGAAATAGATAAACTAACAGCTAACCTAGTTTTAAAAAAGGAAAAAAGCACACATTTGCAGAATTAGAAATAATAAATGAGAAAATCATGATTAGAAAAAGTATTTTATAAAACTCTTCAAATAATTTTGAAATATATGCATGAAATATATAGTTTTAGAAAAAACAATTACAAAAAGTATTATAAAAATTAATCCCAGAAAACTAAAACTGACCAATTATATTTAAGAATCTGATCAACTTTTTTAAAGAACTCACCTTCTAAAGCAAAATATCCAGAATTTAATTTTTAAAAAGTTTAATGTATCAGCAGATGGCTCAAATGGTTTCAGCGTTATTTACAGTGTTCCGAGCATAGCGAGGGAAAGAAAGCCTCCAAGTACTTTTTCTTAGAGCAGCATAGTATTGACACCCAAACTTGACAAAAATAGCTCACATACATGACGTACAGACCAATCTCATTTATAATGAATATCAATTTAAAAAATTCTAAGCAGAACTTAGCAAATAAATCTCAGTAGTACATAGAAGATCAATGCACCATGACCAAGTGGGTAAGAAATATAAGCATAATCTGTGGAAATCAATAGCAAATCTATTAATATAATTCACTATAATAATAGGTCAAAGGCAAAAGGCATGCTATCATTTCTGTTGTTATGGAGTTGGTGCCGGCTCTTAGCCACCCTATGTACAACACAGTGAAACACTGCCAGCCCTGTACCATCCTCAGAATCATTGATACGTGTGAACCCATTGTTGCAGCCATTGTGTCATTCCATCTCATTGAGGGTCTTCCTCCTTTTCAATAACATTATTTCTATAGATAACAAAAAATACCATTTAGTAAAATTCAACACCCAATCACAATTAAATATGAAAGATACTGTTTATCAGCTGGTATGTATTTGATAAAGGGTATTTACTAGAAATCTACAGCAAACACTCTTAATGGTTAAACATCAAAAGCTTACCTATTAAGGTCAAGAACAAGGTAAAAAAAGAAAGTTTTTATTCAACATGTTCTGGAAGTACTAATCAACTCAATTCAACTCTTAAAGAAATAAGAGTTGTAGAGGAAAACAATTGGCAAACTTATCTACAGATAATATGATTGCGTATCTGGAAAAACCTTAGCGAGACAAAGAAGCAAAGGCAATTCAGTGGAGAAAGGATGTCTTTTCAACAAGTGGGGCTGGAACAACTGGACATTGACATGCAAAAAAATTAATCGAGACACACACCTTGTACCTTTTACAGAAATTAACTCAAAATGGATCATAGATTTAAATATAAGATGCAAAACAACACAACTTATAGAAGATAACATAGGAGACAATCTGTGACCTTGGGTTTGGTGTTGACTTTTTAGATACAATACAAAAAGCACTATCCATAAAAGAAAAATCTGATAAGTTGGGCTTCATTAAAATTAAAAAGACATTGTTAAAAGAATTAAAGAAAAGTCACAGAATGGAGAAAATATCCATTAAAGGACTTACATCTAAAATAGGAAAAGAACTTGTTAAATTCAACAGTAACAAAACAATCCAATTACAAATTACACACACATCCTAGTAATAAACCAGAAATAGGGGGCAAAACAACTTCAAAATTCTCTTAGGGACATGAAAACTGTGAATTAATGGAAATATATACCCTATTCTTGGATATTTCAATTTCCCATAAATTAATTCATGTATTTAGTGTGATATCATCAAGAATAACAATTTTTTTTTTGTGAGGAGAAAAACTTTTTAAAGTTTAATTGGAAAAACTAAATGTTAGAATAGCTACAAAATTCTGAAAATGAGTAATAGTATGTGTGTGGGGGGAGAGAATTCCAAGACAGACTGTGAAATGGTTACAAAGAGTCCAGAAATATACCCAAATATGTATGAGAATTTAGTGTATGCTAAAATGGGGAAGGATAGCTTATTCAATAAATTTTGTTGAGACAACCAGTTAGTCATGTAAACTAAATGTAAAGCTGGATCTTCGTTTCCTCTTTATACGAAAATGAATACCAACTGGATTAAATTTTGAAGGAAAGATAGTGAAATCATAACCATAATAAAGAATATATACCAATTTTTCACAAAACAACTTTTTAATCAAGACAAGAAAATCCAGAAATCGTGAAATAATACATTGATAAATTAGCCCGCATGAAAATTAAAGACTTCTGTCCAGTTAAAACAAAATAATATAAACAAAGGCAAAAGCCAAATGAAAAATCGGGGGGAATATTTACAATATATTTGTTATGGATTGAACTGTGTTGCCCAAAATATGAGCGGTAAAACCTAACCCTTATATCTGTGGATGTAATCTCATTTCTGAATAGGGCTTTCTTTTTTGTGTTAATAAGGCCATATCAGTCAATCACTTTTGAGATATAAAAAGAGCAGATTAGGCATAGAGATAAAGAAGCACAGATGCAATGCCACACAAAGATCACCAAGGAATTCAACAACAGAAGCTAAAAAGAGACAAGGACATTCTTTCAGAGCCAACAGAGAGAGAAAGACTTCCCCTAGAACCAGAGCCCTGAATTCTGACTTCTAGCCTCCTAAACTGTAAGAAAATAAATTTTTGTTCATCAAAGCCACTTACTTGTGGTATTTCTATTACAGTAGCACTAGACAACTAAAATAACATTTAAGAGATAAAACACTAGTTTCCTTAAAACATAAAGCTCTCCTGAAAATCAATTTAAAAAAATACCCAAAAACCTTTAGAAAAATACAGATTAGTAGGCATTTCACAGAAAAATAAACACATATGGCTTATGAGCAGATGGAAGGAGGCCCAACCCTTCTCATAAATAAATACAAATTAAAGGGAAATCAAGATAGCATTTTTCAGCTGTCAGGCTGGCAATAGTTTGATAATATATAGTATTGGCAAGGCTGTGAGGGAAAAGGTAGTATCACACATATTAGTGGGTCTACACACTGACACATCTTTTTTGGAAAATAACTGACAATATCTATCAAAACTAAAAAATTTGCCTATACAAGCAGTCCCAGCATTACAAACATCCAATTTACAAACCAACCCCCATAAAGCCTATTATATTAAAAATTTAAGGTACACACAATGATTCATAATAACAAATGGGCGCTACTTTGAGACTCACATCAAAACATTATTATTATTACTGTATTATTATGTTAAAGACGTTTTAGTGTATCTGAAAGTGTTTCTTCAATGATTTTTATGCATAGAAAGGCACACTATATAGTATAGACTAAGACAAACATTTGACTAACTGACATTAGGTACTAACCGTACTTAACTGTTCTGATTTACATACAAATTCAACTTAAAGACAGATTTAGGAACGGAATTCATTTGTAAGTAATCCTGGAACTGCCTGTACTCCAACTCAGAAATTTGATTTTCAGAAATTTATCCTATAGATGGAGTCCCTGGATGGTGCAAATGACTAACACTGCTAACTGAAAGGTTGGAGGTTCAAGTCTACCCAGAGGTGCCTCAGAAGAAAAGCCTGGTGATCTACTTCTGAAAAATTAGCCACTGAATACCATATGGAGCTCATTTGTCTCCTGACGCACATGGGTCCTCAAGAGTCAGAGTCAGCTCAACAACAACTTTTCTTTTATCCTACAGATAGACCGACACATGGGCAAATATGAATGTACACAAATGTTTTTGATGCATTGTATGCAATATAAAAAAATAAAACACGGGACACAAACCTAAGTATGAATGAGCCTGGGATGCAACTGCCTGGGTTAGTGTAATGGTTCCATCAGTTAATAACTCTGACCCTGAACAAGCTTCCTTAAGCTCTCGGTGCCTCAATGTCCTCATCTGTGAAGTGGTGAGGAGTATCTATTTCATAGGATTGTTGTAAAGACTAAATTATTTAATACATATAAAGTGTTAATGACCCAAGATTATATGGGTCATATATATATATGTATTATAACATTATTTTAAAACAGTGAAAGCTCATTGATGTGGAGAGATCTCCAAGATGTATAGTTAAGTTCAAAGAATAAGATAAAAAACAGAGTGGGCCCCGTGCTCTCATAAGTGTCCGAAAAGATATGTGAGCACATATAGGCGCCTAACTATATCACATAGTTCCTCCAGGATTCACAAGAAACTGCTGGCGGTTGTTGCTGTAGGGAAGGGGGCAGAGATCCAATGTCAGAAGTAGAATTTTTGTATATTTTTGTATGACTTGGAGCCCTGGTAGCACAGTGGTTAAGAGCTCGGCTGCTAACCAAGAGGTCAACAGATGGAATCCACCAGCCACTCCTTGAAAACCGTATGGGGCAATTCTACTCTGCCCTACAGGGTTGCTATGAGTTGGAATCCACTCGAGAGTAACGGGTTTGTTTTTTGTATGGCTTAACATTTTTCCCTTGGGCATATGTTGATTTTATAACTTAGGTGGTGATGTTTTTAAAAGAAACAAACAGTTAATCAAAGAGGCTATCCCATTAAATTATGATTCCCAGCTTTACTTAAGAATCATGTCACAGCCCATCATAATGCCCTCTTCTATAGGATGCGCCTTCTGACTACATTACCCAGCATTACTCCAGTAAACAGAGCATTTGGTGTCATGAAAAGGCTTTTATGGTTTTCGTTTAGGAGCAACTGAGATTTCCATTAAAGTCAAAATTTGGAAATGGAGAGCAGTGATTTTTCAAGTTAGGCCCTTGTTGTTGTTGTTAGCTGCCAACGAGTTGGTTCCAACTCATAGCAACCCTGAAGAACAGAGTAGAATTGGCCCATAGTGTTTCCAAGGAGCAGCTGGTGGATTTGAACTACCAACCTTTTGGTTAGCAGCTGAGCTCTTAACTACTAAGCCACCAGGGCTCCCATTTAGGTCCTTAGCTCACTGAAACAGACCCCAGAATGCCATTCTTATACTCTATCCTGTCTGAGAAAGCAAATGACTTGCTCTTCATTAGCCTTCATTTTTATATACAGTTAACAGACTGGGTACTTACTTATAACCTTTAAGTGAGTTATTAAAAGATAATAAAAGTTGATACCATTTTAAGTTATTTTCATACTCTACTATTTTTGTTACCACTCAGTTCTTTTTCACAAGAAGATGAAAATAAATAGGGTAGGCAGGCCATAATATCTGTATTAATTCTCCATTGCTATGTAACAAATTACCACAAACTTAGTGGTTAAAATAATATCCATTTATTATCTCACAGTTTCCACAGGTAAGACTTAGCTGGGTCCTCGGCTCAGGGTCTCTCAAGGCTTCAATAAAGGTGTCTGCTGGGCTGCATCCTCATCTGGAGCTTGGGTTCTTCCTCCAAGGTCATTAAGGTTGTTGGCAAAATGAATTTCTTTGAGGTTGCATATTAAGGTCTCTCTTTTCTTGCTAGCTGTTGGCCACGGACTGCTCTCAGCTACTAGAGTACACACTCAGGTCCTCATATCTGATCCCCACCATAGGGCTTCTCACATGACAGCTTACTTCTTCCAAGTGGGCAGGAAAATCTCTCACTCCAGTCTGCTAAGGAAGAATCTCTTATAACATAACATAGTCATGAGAGTGCCATGACATCCCATCACTCTTGCCATATTCCATTGTCCAGAAGCAAGTACAAGTCTACACTCAAGTGGAAGGGAATTATACAACGATATGACTCATTGGGGTCACTTCGGGTGTGTCCACCTAAGAGATTAGGCAGAAAAGTTTGAGAATCCTTGCCCATTGAAGAAATTGTGCTTACAGATGAGGACAATCTCGACATCTGGCAGAGAGGCGGCAGTGTGGTGACATTGGCTGATATGCTACTTGGTAGTTAAGAAACAATAAGTGAAATATTTTTGTGCCTGAAAAATATTTGCATGGTCAACAAATGAGCTCCATAAAACTGTTTTGATTTTTGCCTTCTAACCTGTACCAGGAGGAACACTTTTAAAACAAACATACACGCAAAAAGGCCATGTTTCCAAAAACTATCTATTTTCTACAGCAACTTAAACCTGACATTTGGCTATAATACCTCAGGGAAATTCTTTTTTTTTTTTTTTTTTTAATGTTATTTCTTCAAACCCCAACACTCAAGAAGATGGCAGTCACCTGTTCAGAAATAGGTCAGGGAGATAAAATCCAGAGGAAAGGTGCTTACAGGCTACTGAGTCCCCTCAACCCTTTTCCATTTCTTTTATGGTCACCACTAGAGACACATTTTTTCTCCAGTCATTAAATTTACTGAGAGAGATAAGATTTATCAAGTGCAACTGAGCCCAGCAGTACTGGTTAGTCATCTTTCCAGAATAAGTTTTTGCTACTGATATAAGAAGATGGTAAAGAATAATAATTAAATTCACTTTATTACCATGATTTCTGTAGGCAATTATTATAAATTGGTTAGTAATTTGTATTTATTAATAAATGTAACTTAAATACCTACACAGCCACCTATCCTTGAGAACTACAGAACTAAGGGAGGCCGAGTATTTCCAATAGAGGAAGGAAACACACACAGTGTTAAATGAATGAGAACACTTGGTTTTTCTTTTTGCTTTTAGAAAATTGAACAAAGTCTGAGAGGGTAGGAATACTTAGACCCCAGAACATCTGGAGTCAGAAGATCATCTATACGAGCCCCTATCACTCTTCAGTTTTTCAAATCTCACTTACACAAAAAATGATTGCAGTACTTAGCATTATAGTTGAAACCTGAGTGAATCTTCAAGATAAAGTTAAGACATTGTTCTTGTAACCTGCTTCCATAAAGATTAACCCCCAAAAAACCAAACCCACTGCCATGGAGTTGATTCTGACTCGTAGCGACCCCATAGGGTTTCCGAGGCTTTTCTATGGAAGTAGACGCCACATCTTTCTCCTCCGGAGCCCCTGGTGGGTTCCGTTTACCGACTTTTCGGTTAGCAGTCCATCGCTGTAAACTCTCTGCCGCAGGGCTCCTTTTTCATAAAGTTTACATCCTTGGAAACCCTACGCTTTCTGTCCTAACGGTATAGGGTCGCTGTGAGTCGGGATCGACTAGACAACAACTTTTCTTTTTTGTATTATTAATAACACTTTATAGAAAAAAGGGACTCAGTCAAAATCTTGTACAAACAAGTCCTTTGTTATCTTATTAATAGGGTATATATAATCTTTTTAATTGTTTTTTGGGGTAGGGTGAGTCTTGAATACCAAATAACGTAATGCTGATAGATGTTAACTGTTTTCTGTGTGTTAAAATTAGTACATTCTTCTTTAAAGGCCACCTGCATTTTACAAGATTGGGGGAAAAAACATTTTCTGAAATTTCTTCCAGGTCCACTGAGAGAAGGGGCAAAGAGAATTTTCAGAGGGCCGCATATCTGAGTGACGGAACACAGAAGCACAGTCGCTTCTTATGCCTAGGGTGAAAACTACCAGCACAGCATTAAGTGTTAATGTCAAATGAAAGCAGTTTCATTTGATGTCTTCTTAATCCCATTTTGCACAGTCTGAGTTCCTCTACGAGCCCTGCATATCTCCAAGTCTTCCTCTCTGTGCTCATGTTCTTGCTCTCTCCCTTGCACTCTCTCTCTCTCTGTCTCTCTCTTTGTCTCTGAGCGATAGTAAGCTCCACACACTCCACTCTGTCTCTTTCAGCCCCTCTGGATTTGATCATCTCATTATTGAAATGCAGTGTCCTTTGTTCACACCTAAGATGGATATTAACATTTTTATTGAAAACCAAAGTAATTCATTTAGTCTGTGAATTCTCCGCTGCTGTAAATGACAGAAAAGACCTTCTCGCCAAGTACAGTCATTTCAGAGGCTTTATTACAATTCAAGAAGAAAAGGGTCCAGCTTTAAACGAAGTTAACAGATTTGCTGAAGGCCATGTTTCTACACACGAGAAAGTGTTTTCCTTTCCAACATGTTCCATTGTTGAATTCTGTGATCTCACTCCACAGAACTGTCTGTCATAAAGAGTGCAACATGCTCTCAACAGCAGAAGACCAGATCTGAACTCTTGGCACTTTGGAGCAGCAGGTCTTGGGTACTAAAAGTCCCCTATTCTATGAACAATGCCCAGAGGAATGGACCAATATTCTGTGCCTTCCAGCTGGATATTTTCTGACCCTAAGAAAGAGTAGGTTTATTCATGGTCTAGATTCAGCATCAAAATCAAAGGGCCCAACCACAGGGTATTTGGCGGCCTCTGAGAGCAAATGAAGGAGCCCTGGTGGCACGGTGGTTAAAACACTCAGCTGCTAACCAAAAAGTCAGTGGTTCAAACCCACCAGCCACTCCATGAGAGAAAGATGTGGCAGTCTGCTTCCATAAAGATTTACAACCTTAAAAACCCTATGGGGCGGTTCTACTCTGTTCTACAGGGTCACTATGAGTCATAATTGACTCCATGGCAGTGGGTTTGGTTTCTGTTTGGGAGCAAATAAATCCTTTCTGTATGGCTCCCTGACTTACAGGAGCCTCCACAGCCTCTCTCAGAGATCTCCCTACTGTATTGCTAATCCAAATAGTGGCAAAGACACCCTCTCTATCATCAGTAATTGAAGGGGCATCCGTTTTCGCTGAAATAGCCCCAGATCTGGGGGACTCCTGGAAAATAAGCCTGTCTCAGGGAACTCCAATCCACATCAGCCAAAGTAACTTGAAACACCTTAAGAAACTTTTTTTTTTTTTCTCACTAGCCTCCTTGGTTTAGTGAAAAGAGGATTTAATTGGAATTCAAGAGGCCTGGGTTATAATATTGCCATAACACTGACTGGCTTTGAGGGTCACTTTCTCTCTTCTGAACCTCAAGGTCCTCAGTGGAGATATAACAGGTATAAAATGATGCCCAGTTAATCTATTCACTGAGTACTTGTGAGGATCAAATAATGTAGAACAAAGTTTCTGATAAAATGTAAACCACCATATAAGTATAAACGAAATAAGGGAAGCTCCTCGTGGCCATATCAGATTTTTCAATCTTTACTCCAAAGCCCTATTTAGGACCCATAGAGCCCTCAAAAGCCAGGAGCCTCCTTGGCATGACCCCACTGTGCATACTCAAGTACCAGGGCAGCACCTGCAGAGGCTCTGAGCCCTGCCACATGGAAAGGTGGGCAAATGCCTGGCAAAGTCCTGGGTGGTTGCCTAGGCAAAAGGTGTCTAATGCTGGTGGTCCAGGAATTTATGGGGAGAGAGAAGGCAGGGTCATGATCAGAATGTTCTGCTATTTCCCCTATCTTTCCACTGTTCCTGCAGACAATTATATACCTACATCATGGTCTTTACGGAGCCCTGGGGGAGCAGTGGTTAAGACCTTGACTGCTAACCAGAAGGTTGGCAGTTCAAGTCCACCAGCCACTCCTTGGAAACCCTGTGGGGCAGTTCTACTCTGCCCTATAGGATTGCTGTGAGTTTGAATTGATTCAACAGCAATGGGGTTTTTTGGTTTATCCTGGTCTTTGAAATTATAAAGACTTTACTGCTAACTTCTCTTAAATTTGGGTTTCTGAACACAGATACTATGAGTGTACATTTTGCTTTTCTGTAAGATGGTAAGGTTATTCTGAAAATAAATACCAGCCAGAAGACATGTGGGATCCAGGAAAGATAAGGTTGCACTTTTCTTAAGGGAACTCTACCAGGCATGCAGAGGATGGAAACTTCAATATCAAAGTTTAGGGATTCTTAGAACTGGAATGGGACCTAAAGACAGAGTAGTCTTTGAATGGAAACTGCTTCCCTGGAAGCCTAGGGCAACTGTGGTTATTTTATGGATTTTCTGATTAAGAAATATCTCAAAAGAATGTCTCGTTAAGTTTGCTTTCATAAACAGAGGTGCAGGTACAATCACTAACAGGGTGCTCTAACTTGAATGATCCCCAGAACCCTCACACTCACCATGTGCAGAACTGTACTCTTTATGTCTCCTATACATACCTCCTCTCCTCTCCTCCCAAGCACGACTGAGTTCTTTATCTCAATGAATGGAACCATCATGTCCCGTTGCCATCAAGTTGATTCCAACTCACAGCAACCCTATAGGACGGAGTAGAACTGCCCCGTAGAGTTTTCAAGGAGCGCTTGGTGGATTCCAACTGCCAACCTTTTGGTTAGCAGCTGTAGCTCTTAACCACTACGCCACCAGGGTCTCCATCACATCCCCGGCTGCCCATGTATATATATATATTTATGTGGAAGACCCTCAATGAGATATACTGACACAGTGGCTACAACAGTGGGCTCAAACACAGCAACGATTGTGGGGATGATGCAGGACCAGGCAGTGTTTCATTCTGTTGTACATAGGGTCACTATGAGTCAGAACCAACTTGATGGCATCTAACAACAACACATGTATATGAATCATCAACTTCTTACTCAAATTCATGTTCCCAAATGCAATCAGTCATCAAATCCTAAGATTCAACCTCCAGAATACATCTTGACTTCACATTAACTTCTCTTCAATGCTGTTTCAGTTAAGGCAACAATCATTCCTGTCTTGGTATACTTAAATCTAGTCTGCTATTGTTTATAAATTGCACCATTATTTTTGTATTATTAAGAAAGAAAACACAGCCACCAGTTAAACTATGACATGCCAATAATGGTAAGATGCATTCAGATTTCAGAGATAATCAGATGTGAAAAAGAAAAGTATATCTTAAAATCAATGAAATACAGTACTTTTCAGTACTAACTGGTCTCTCTGCAACTATTCCTGCCGCCTTCTGTTCCATTCACATTGCATCTAGAATGCTCTTTCTATGCTGTAATTATGTTGCTGTCTTTCTCTGTTAAGACACTTCAGGTTATTCTCCATACCTTCAGGATAAAATCCAATGACATTAGCACGACACGCAAGGCCCTGCTGATTTCTCTTGTCTTCTCGCTCTCAGCTTCAGCCCTATATAATAAGCAAAAACCAAACCCATTGCTGTTGAGTCAAATCTGACTCATAATGACCCTATACGACAGAGTAGAACTGCCCCATAGGGTTTCCAAAGGAGCAGCTGGTGGATTCAAACTGACGACCTTTTGGTTAGCAGCCACAGCTCTTAACCACTGCACCACCAGGGCTTCTCAGCCATATACAGCTACTTCCAAATTATGAAAAGGGGAAAAAAAAAAGTTCTGTCCAAACATTAGATTTTTTTGCACATACTCTTCCCTCTGCTGCAATGATCTTCTCAATCTTTCTAATGTCTACTCAGCCTTCAGGTCTCAGCAGGCTCAAATGTCCTTTCCTGCAGAAGCCTCCCTCAACCTCCCAACAAGTCTAGGTGTCTCTCTTCTGTGTCCCCATAACACCTCGTACTAGTCACACACCACACTCTTTGAAATTGCCGCTATCTATCTGTCTCGCTCTTCAGATCAGAGACTCTTGGAGATCAGGGACTATGCTGTACACCATCGTATTTTAAGGGCCTCGCATGGTGCCTGACACCTAAGTACTTGTTGAAAATCAGCAATGCATGTAGAACCCGTGAGAGATTATCAGCCAAACAATTTTAGCAGCCATAGGATTTTTCTTGAAAGAATTCTCAGTTGGTTTGATATCTACTACCTGAATCGCATATTTAATCTCCATAAGTTTCTCAGTCAATAGATTTAATTTGTCTTGAATTACAGTCTTATGCCTAGCCAGAGTTAGATGCTGCTGTGCATTTAGGGAGACTAACCTCAAGCTGGAGAGATAAAACTAATGCAATTAGGGAGAAAGATTGATAATAAAACAACTAGAGAAACAATCAATATAGGATAAGTCCAAAAGTGACTATGTGTGGCAGGTTACTCTCACTGTAGGCACTCAAAGAGAAATCGCTGAAAACTGGAACAGTCGCAATAGGATTTATTGAAGAAGTTAAGCTTGAGCTATCTCTTGAAGGATGTGTAGAATTTAGATGGTGATGCAAATGACTAACATGCTCGGCTGCTAACAGAAAGACTGAACGTTCAAGTCCACCCAGAGGCTCCTCAGAAGAAAGCCCTGGTGATCTGCTTCCAAAAACATCAGCCCTTGAAAACGCTATGGAGCACAGTTCTACTTTGACACACATGGGGTCAACACGAGTCAGAACTGATTTGACAGCAACTGGAAAACCTGTATATTACTGAAAAAAGGTCCATCTGTCCTTTTATTCAGCCTGCACTATCTTGGTGGCTAAAGAATGTTTTTCAGAAGTACTAGATTCGTGATCTTTGGAAAATGGATTAACTCAATTATTCTGAAATTCATTTTTATTTAAATTCCCAAGCATTCATTCTGCTTTCCTCTCATCCTATCATAGACTTCTTTGAGAGTCATCCTTGACTCCTTATCCTTGCTGTATTACGCTGCTATTCAGCTTAGGAAAAAAATATAAATAAATCCTGGGGAAGTCTGAAAGCAGAAAATACCAGCAACACTGAATACAGCTGTCCATAAGGCCAGCATTTGCCTGTTTCAGCCAATATTTCAACCCAACAATTTCTCAGACAAAAGTCACAGTGACCTGCAGTTCAAGAGTCACTCTGCACCACTTAGTCAAATGATACGCATGTCCCTGGTGACATGATGCTCGAATAGCTGACCATGAATTTGCTGGGTGACAGCGTGTGGGTCTAATTGGGACTGCAGTTGCCTCCTCAAAGCTTTTAAAGGCTGTCCCCATTTCTGCCTTTCCTCTCTCTTTTAACTTTTTTTTTTTTTGAAACCACAATTTCAGTCAAACTAATATATAATTCTGGCCTTATATTACATTGTCTAGCCCATTACTCACTAGCAAATAGTTACCACTGTCCTTGAGCCTGGGGTGGAGAATAGAATTCAGGTAGGAAAAGAAGGTCAGAAAGAAGTACCTGCAGGAATAACTAGTAGTCATCTAGATGATAAAGGGTATAAGGCTCCTCTTTTCTGCAATGGTGGCTAAAATTGCATCTTTATGGATATGTATTTCTTGGTTATGTATTGTTACTGCAACCACCCATTTTTAACAGAAATTTCACTTCCATGGTCCTTACAATGTACCTCATCGTTGTTGTTGTTAGGTACTATTGAGTCGATTCCAACTCATAGCAACCCTGTGTACAACAAAAGGAAACACTGCCCAGTCATGCGTCATCCTCATAATCGTTGTTATGCTTGAGCCCATTGTTGCAGCCACTCTGTCAATCCATCTGGTTGAGGGTCTTCCTCTTTTTCAATGACCCTCTACCAAGCATGATGTCCTTCTCCAGTGACTGATCCCTCCTGATAACATGTCCAAAGTATATGAGACAAAGTCTGGCCATCTTTACTTCTAAGGAGCATTTTGGCTGTACTTCTTCCAAGACAGATTTGTTCATTCTTTTGGCAGCACATGGTATATTGAATATTCTTTGCCTACACCACAATTCAAAGGCATCAATTCTTCTTCGGTCTTCCCTATTCATTGTCCAGCTTCCCCATGCATATGAGGTGATTGAAAACATCATGACTTGGATCAGGTGCACCTTAGTTTTTAAGAGGACATCTTTGCTTTTTTAACACTTTGAAGAGGTCTTTTGCAACAGATTTGCCCAGTGCAATGTGTTATTTGATTTCTTGACTGCTGCTTCCGTGGGTGTTCGTTGTGGATCCAAGAAAAATGAAATCTTTGACAAATTCAGTGTTTTCTCAGTTTATCATGATGTTGCTTATTGGTCCAGTTATGAGGATTTTTGTTTTCTTTATGATGAGGTGTAATCCATACTGAAGGCTGTGGACTTTGATCTTCATCAGTAAGCACCTCAAGTCCTCTTCACTTTCAGCAAGCAGGGTTGTGTCATTTATGTAACGCAGGTTGTGAATGAGTCTTCCTCCAATCCTGATGCCACATTCTTCTTCATATCATCCAGGTTTTCTGCTTATTTGCTCAGCATACACCTTGAATAAGTATGGTGAAAGGATACAACCCTGGTCACACCTTTCCTTGACTTTAAACCATGTAGTATCCCCTTGTTCTGTTCAAACAACTGCCTCTTGATCTATGAACAGGTTCCTCATGAGCACAATTAAGTGTTCTGGGATTCCCATTCTTCCATAATTTGTTTTGATCCATACAGTTGAATGCCTTTGCATGGTCAATAAAACACAGGTAAACATCTTTCTGATATTCTCTACTTTCAGCCGGGATCCATCTGACATCAGCAATGATATACCTGGTTCCATGTCCTCTTCTACATCTGGATTGAATTTCTGGCAGTTCCCTGTCAATGTAAAGCTGCAACTATTTTTGAATGATCTTCAGAAAAATTTTACTTGTGTGTGATATTAATGATATTGTTCAATAATTTCCGTATTTGGTTGGATCACCTTTCTTGGGAAAAGGCATAAATATGGATCTCTTCCAGTTGGTTGGCCAGATGGCTGTCTTCCAAAATTCTTGGCATAAACGAGTGAGCACTTTCAGTGCTGCATCCCTTTGTTGAAACATCTCAATTGATATTCCATCAATTCCTGGAGCCTTATTTTTCACCAATGCCTTCAGTGCAGCTTGGACTTCTTCCTTCAGTGCCATCAGTTCCTGATCATATACTACCTCCTGAAATGGTTGAAAATTGACCAGTTCTTTTTGGTATAGTGACTCTGTGTATTCCTTCCATCTTCTTTTAAAGCTTCCTGCCTCATTTAGTATTTTCCCCATAGAATCCTTCACTATTGCAACTCAAGGCTTGAATTTTTTCTGCAGTTCTTTCAGCTTGAGAAATGCTGAGCATGTTCTTCTCTTTTGGTTTTCTGACTCCAGGTCTTTGCGTATGTCATTATAATACTTTATTGTGTCTTCTTAAGCCCCTCTTTGAAATCTTCTGTTCAACTCTTTTATTTCACCATTTCTTCTGTTTGCTTTAGCTACTCAGCATTCAACAGCAAGTTTTAGAGTCTCTTCTGACATCCATTTTGATCTTTTCTTTCTTTCCTGTCTTTTTAATAACCTCTTTTTTTAAATTTTATTTTTCCCATACAAAAATTTATACATACACCATTATGTGACTCTAATTGTTCTCCCCATACTGTGACAGCACACTCCTCCTTTCCACCCCTGATCCCCGTGTCCATTCAACCAGCTCCTAATCCTCTCTGCCTTCCCATCTCACCTCCGGACAGAAGCTGCCCATTTAGTCTCTTGTATCTACTTGAGCTAAGAGGCACACTCCTCATGAGTTTCACTTTATGTCCCACAGTCCAGTC